>NC_090445.1:458223779-458529202 GCF_031143425.1 Pleurodeles waltl
GTTTTGAGTCTTAATATCAACTGTCTGGAACTATTAGCGGGAGCATTTGCAATGCACTCCCTATCTCCTCGACAAGAGAAATGTTGCATTCTTCTTCGGATGGACAACATTTCAGTGGTACAGTATATCAATCAGCTGGGAGGAACCAGGTCCCGTGTTCTAGTGGATATAGTAAAAGAGTTTTGGCAGTTTTGCCTTCAACACCACATTTCAGTGACTGCGGAATGCATTCCGGGTCGGGTCAATCTGATTGCAGACTGGAACTCTCGATTCCTCAGGGATGGCAGCGATTGGAGACTGAACCCGCAAATCTTCAGCAAATTGAATGTTCAGTGGGGTCCTTGTGTGCTAAATCGTTTTGCTTTGAGACTCAATGCTCAATTGACTCGATTTTTCAGTTGGAGGCCGGACCCTCAGGCGTCGGGGACAGACGCATTTCTGAAGACTTGGGAAATGGGGATTCTTTATGCGTTTCCTCCATTTGTCATGATTCAGAGAGTACTCTCTCAGATGAGGAGACAGAAGGCAGTATTGATTTTAGTGACCCCCATTTGGAAAGCACAACCATGGTTTCCAGTGGCAATGTCGATGTCGTGTGCTCATCCGATTGTAATCCCGCAGGATCCTCAACTGCTATTAGTCCCAGTGGGGTCTCCACATCCTCTAATTTGGATGGGGCAGTTGTCCCTTATGGTGTGGAGAATTTCAGGAGACGTTGGCAAGTGTCTGGAGTTTCAGAAAATGCAATGATTTTCCTGTCCCAATCTTGGTCTCCTTCCACTCACAAAAGATATTAGTCTTCCTGGAACAGATGGGTGTGTTGATGTAGTGAACAAAGTGTAGATCCCTTGGGGGTATCCCTTGCTATGATTGTAAATTTTTTGGAAATCATGGCCATGCAATGGAGACCTTTCTCGCAAGCAGCTTTCAGCAAAGTTGACTATATTATTGTGTCTTTTGTCCTGTCAAAGGGTATCAGATGTTCGAGCACTGGATATAGCAGGAAGAGTTTTTACTCCCTCTGGAGTTCCTTTTAGTATTTCCAATCGTACAAAGACAGCTTCCAGATGTGTTTCTTTTCTGGTTTTCCCTCACCATGTGTATTGTGAAATGTTTAAAAGCTTACGAAGAATGTACTCGTGAGATTCGTAGAGATGCTCAAGGGCAATTGTTGATTTCTATTCAGAAGCCTTTTGGTCCTTTCTCTGTTGGCACAATGGGTCAGATGGGTTTTAAGTGAAGCTGGCATAGATGTTTCTATGTTCGGAGCACATTCAGTTAGAGGAGCTATGGCCTCTAAGGCATTCTCTGTTGGTTCTCATTTAGAAGATATTATGAGAGCAGCTGATTGGTCTGCAGATTCCACTTTTATTTTTTTTAATCATAAACCAATTGTAGACGTAGTTACAACAGTGGTGGATTGTAGGAGGCTGGCCTGGCTTATAGTGGGTACCTGATGGTACTTACACCTTGTGCCAGGTCCAGGTATCCCTTATTAGTAGATTAGTAGTGTTCTAGCATCTTAGGCTGATAGAAGTAGCTATAGCAGAGCAGCTTAGGCTGAACTAGGAGACATGCAAAGCTCCTTCTATACCACTTATATCATATAGCACTACATCATAAGAATCACAATATTCATAGTTACTAAAAATAAAGGTACTTTATTTTAGTGACAATGTGTCAGAAATATCTCAGAGGATATACTCTCTTAGGAGGTAAGTAAAATACACAAAATATACACACAAACCAAAATCAGGTAAGCAAACAGTTAGAAAAGTAGTGCAAATAGTGTAGAATACAATAAGATGCAAAAGGCCTAGGGGCAACACAAACCATATACTAAGAAAGTGGAATGCGAACCACTTAGGGACCCCAGGCCTAGTATAGTGTGTAGAGGGTCGCTGGGAGTGTAAGAAAACACTAAGGGTGTCCAAGATACCCCACCCCAAGATGCTGAAAAGTAGGAGTAAAGTTACCCTACTTCCCCAGAAACACACTAAAGTTGTGATAGGAGATTCTGCAAAGGCAATAACTGACTGCAATGCACTGAAGATGGATTCCTCGACCTGAGGACCTGTAAAAGAAGGGGACCAAGTCCAAGAGTCACAAAAGTGTCCGGGGGGTAGGAGCCCACTAAACCCCGGATGAAGGTGCAAAATTGCTGCCTCTGGGTGGAAGAAGCTGAAGATTCTGCAACAACCGAAGATGCCAGGAACTTCTCCTTTGCACAGAAGATGTCCACGGCGTGCTGGAGGATGCAGAGTTGTTTCATGCAGAAAGACTGCAAACAAGCCTTGCTAGCTGCAAAGGTCACGCTTAAAGAAAATGGGTGCTACCCGGGCCCAGGAAGGACCAGGAGGTCGCCCCTTGGAGGAGGAGACAGAGGAGGTGCTCAGCAGCACAAAGAGACCAAGCAGAAGCAGGCAGCACCCACAGAAGCACTTGAACAGGTGTTCAAGCAATCTGAGCACAGTGGTCATCTCAACACTACAAAGGAGGGTCCCACAAAGTCGTGGTCAACTCAGTGAGTTGAGCAATACAGGATGGAGTGCTGGGGTCTTGGGCTATGCTGTGCACGAAGGATTCCTTGCAAAAGTGCACAGAAGCCCTAGCAGATGCAGTTCACGCAGTATACAGGATTACTGTCTGACATGGGAAGGCAAGGACTTACCGCCAACTAATTTGGACAGAAGGACCGCTGGACTGTCGGGGTCACTTGGATACAGATCCTGTGTTCCTGGGACCACTCTCGTCAAGATGAGAGGGGACCCAGAGGACCAATGTTGCAGAAGTTTGGTGCCTGCGTTAGCAGGGGGAAGATTCAGTTGACCCATGGGAGATTTCTTCTTGGCTTCCAGTGCAGGGTGAATGCAGACAGCCCCCAGAGTATGCACCACCAGGAAACAGTTGAGAAAGCCGACAGGATTAGGTGCTACAATGTTGCTGGTAGTCATCTTGCTACTTTGTTGCGGTTTTGCAGGCGTCCTGGAGCAGTCAGTGGTCGATCCTTGACAGAAGTCGAAGAGAGAGATGCAGAGGAACTCTGGTGAGCTCTTGCATTCGTTATCTGAAGAGAAAACTACAGGAGAGACCCTAAATAGACCTCAGAGGAGGATTGGCCACCTAACTAGGTAAGCACCTATCAGGAGGGGTCTCTGACATCACCTGCTGGCACTGGCCACTCAGAGGCCTCCATTGTGCCCTCACACCTCTGCATTCAAGATAGCAGAGGTCTGGGACACACTGGAGGCGCTCTGGGCACCACCCCTGGGGTGGTGATGGACAGGGGAGTGGTCACTCACCTTTCCTTTGTCCAGTTTCGCACCAGAGCAGGGGCTGGGGGATCCCTGAACCGGTGTAGACTGCCTTATGGAAGGAGGGCACCATCTGTGCCCTTCAAAGCATTTCCAGAGGCTGGGGGAGGCTACTCCTCCCCAGCCCTTAACATCTATTTCCAAAGGGAGAGGGTGTAACACACTCTCCCAGAGAAATTCTTTGTTCTGCCTACCTGGGACTGGGCTGCCCAGACCCCAGGAGGGCAGAAACCTGACTGAGGGTTGGCAGCAGCAGTAGCTGCAGTGAAAACCCCGGAGAGCTAGTTTGCCAGTATCAGGGGTCCATGCTGGAGCCCCAGAGAAGCATGAGGTTGGCACACCAATACCAGATTTGGCATGGGGGGACAATTCCATGATCTTAGACATGTTACATAGCCATATCCGGAGTTTCCATTGTGAAGCTACATATAGGTATTGACTTATATGTAGTGCACATGTGTAATGGTGTCCCCGCACTCACAAAGTCCGGAGAAATTGCCCTGAACAATGTGGGGGCACCTTGGCTAGTGCCAGGGTGCCTTCACACTTAGTAACTTTTCACCTAACCTTCACTGGGTGAGGGTTAGACATATAGATGACTTATAAGTTACTTAAGTGCAGTGTAAAATGGCTGTGAAATAACGTGGACGTTATTTCACTCAGACTGCAGTGGCAGTCCTGTGTAAGAATTGTCTAAGCTCACTATGGGTGGCAAAATAAATGCTTCAGCCCATAGGGATCTCCTGGAACCCCAAAACCCTGGGTACCTAGGTACCATATACTAGAGAATTATAAGGGTGTTCCAGTGTGCCAATCAGAATTGGTAAAAATGATCACTAGCCTGCAGTGACAATTTTAAAGACAGAGAGAGCATAAGCACTGAGGTTCTGGTTAGCAGAGCCTCAGTGACACAGTTAGGCACCACACAGGGAACTCATTCAGGCCACAGACTATGAGCACTGGGGTCCTGGCTAGCAGGATCCCAGTGAGACAGGCAAAAACAAACTAACACACAAGTAATAATGGGGGTAACATGCCAGGCAAAATGGTACTTTCCTACATGGATCATCTTTGAACTAGCATAATCCGAAGCCTCCGGTCCTGACCTAGAATAAAAACATTTCTAGCTTTCATGTCAAGAATTTTCAGTTCTATTAAGGACACAGAGGCGAGGATTATCCCACCCAGAGAAAAAATACTATATTATATTATTATATTTGTTTTTCTACTAAAATTTGTATTACACATTATGTTTAAATGATTTCAGACCCACCCAGTATATTGTTTATTGTTTATATTTGGATGTCAAGAGAAGACTATTATCAACATATCTCTTTATTTCTTGGTACAGAAAGCAAAGGTGCCTGATCAGTTTCTTGGAGACGAACGTCGGTTTCAGGTTCTGTTTTCTTCAAAAGAATAATTAAGGTCTTCCCCAGAGCTTGGTTTGTTCAAGGAGATTCCAGTTCCAAGGAGTCAAGTACTTTTATGGTTTCATTCCAAAGAAAGAGTAAGGGCTATGTGTGCAGAGACTGATATACAGGGACCTCCCCAGTGATTAGTGGACAGGGAACTACACGATTCATGGGATATGTAGTTTTTAAGTTATTGAGGTTTTGATTGGCTGCTGTCATTTTTTTCAGTTAAGAGAGAGAAGCATAATCTTGGCCTCCGTGTCCTTAATAGAATTGAAAATTCTTGACGCGAAAGCTAGATTTTTTTTTTTATTGTTTACCTAATCGTTGCAACACCAGACTCTGAGAATTGGGAAAAGGGCCTGGGACAAAGATCTCACATCGTTTGCACAAATTCAGAGGACACTTCCACCAATTGCAAAAGCGAACAATATGAAAAAAAAACAAAAAAAACACGAACCACAGAGTAAAGCTGGGCTGCTTGACGCGACTGTATAGCCCTGTAAAGCTAGCACGAAGCACCCATGTGAATTTTAGTTAACGTATACTATTGTGACGTTAAAAAAAAGTGGTAGATTAGTTAAAAACAGAAATATATGCTAAAAGGGAAACTGAATATTGTTTTAAAACATGAAAGTGAAGAATTGATCTACATGACATAGGAATACTTTGCGCTACAAAGTAGCCTTAGAGCAACAGAAGCTGCTGGGCCAGGAACCTACATATCATCATATCCAGGGAGTTAACTTTGTCTGTTGAACTCTGCTGTGCTGCTACGTGCTATCGTGAAGAATTACCATGGGAAGAGAAAGAGCATGTCAGACAATAAAGTGTCACAGTCTTGGTGCACACAGCAGCCATCGGAGGCTCTATTCTAAACTCAATCTTACATTTACTAGGCCTCGCACCACGTATGCTGTATAGTGCTATTAAGCAGGACTGTGTAGAGCCAAGAAAACGCAACCTAACATAATTTAGCAATTATGCTCCAAACACGGTAACAGTTCACAGTGATATCAACAAAAATGTTGCTCGCAAGGTGGGTGTGCCATGTGAATACAAAATTCACTGCACGTTGCATGATTTTTATGTCATATCTAAAACTGCATGCATTAACAGTTGACATTTTATGATCTTTTTTTCTATTAATTCTTGCTATACTTGCCGTCCGTATTCATCTACCATTGTATAGAGCCTGAGGATGAACTTATCCCACAGCGCTACAAGCGGGAAACCAAGCAAGAGATAGAATGTTAGCGAACATCAGAAAGCAAAACAAGCGTTTGCAATGCAAGAAGTCTCGCGTTTGCTCGCGTTAGAGCTATTAGCGTTGTAAACTCCTAACCGGACTTTTATTGCCACATAAACTAATAATGAAAAGTAAAACAGTTTCACATATGCGAGCCGATGGTCACCATGAGCATGAAGGACACACAGAAATGGAAACAGAAGTTTGCTCGCAACGAAACGTATCGGCAAAAGTGCAATTATCCATGTAAACAGCAAAAGTACAATTATCCATGTAACAGGGTCGATGTCAAACAAAGTGCTCGACTTCTGCCCAGCGAGATTGCGCTGCACAGGAAATGAAAAGATGAAGTAGTCCAGAAACCAGCTGAAAACACAGAGCCTCATATGTTTTCAGTAGTTTACAGGTACGCTCGAGGAGGGCTAAACACCAGAAAAAGCATGACGGATGGATGCCTTTCTCAAATGGAATCATTCGATTTTTAAAAGACAGTTCCACCAACTAATGAAAGTGACGGGCGTGACATGGGTGTGGTTAGAAGCCCACAGAGAGATTACAACATGGTCCAGAGTGCTTGCACGTGCTCGACCCTAAATAGGTCATGCTAGGTCTTATAGAGAGCCAGTGTGAAATTAAATTGGAAATGCATATGAGAAATCGATTTTCCAAAAACTAAAATACAGCAAAACCTGATAATATACATTAATTTGTGGAAAAAAACCAGATGCAATTCCTATGTGCATCTGTTTACAAATCAAATTTTATCTCCGCATACATGAGCTGCAATGAGTGTGCAGCCGGACCAAGGTGTCTGCTGCTCTTACTTAATACAGCCTGGGGGGTCCCAAAGGCATTGCCGACTACTGCCCAGATGTGAGCTAAGCTTTGTGATCCTAGAACAGTGGTCTTCAAACTTTTTAATGTTGTGCCCCCCCCAAACTGGGAAAATAATCATCAGGCCCCCCCTCAAAAATTTTCATAATTATTATAGTAAACTGACAATATATAAATATGTCTGGACTTATTTAAACATTGCAGTTAAGTTCTGTTACGGTTTTAAAAATACAATCAAATACATGATTGCCAAACCTACTATTTTGGTCTTGCAGTCCTTCTAACGTGTAAAAGTATCCACAATGAGATTATTAGAAGTAGGGGTACGGACTTTGCTCATTTTTTACCACTGAATACAAAGCTGTTATCAGCATTATGCTTCTTGTGGTCAGACGCTGCCCCCCCTCTGGGATTACTTGAAGCCCTCCAGTTTGAAGACCCCTGTCCTAGACAGATGTGAGCCACTCATCTCTTGTCTCCCCCACCACAAAAGAGATCTAATTACAGCCCTATGTGCCCCAAGTTCTAAAACAGGTGCAGGCGCTCACTCAGAGACCCTCTTGCTGCTTATTACCGCTGCTGTAGATATGGCTGGGTAAATGGTGATGCTGGTGACAGCAGCTGCTCTGCTCCAAGGATTACAGATCCTGTAAAAAAGTCTTCCATTTTGCCTACCCTCGTGGATCTTAGGGCCATATGTACGAACACATTTTCCCATAGACACAGAATGGGCAAAACTGCTTGCTACATCTGGCCCTTAATGTTTTAGAGCTGAAGACTGCATGCATGCGCCAGGCTAAGCTAACCAGGCAAATAGTCCGTACTCGCAGATGCCCTGATAGGGTCAGGTGAAACATTTAATTCAACTTTGCTCGCAAAGTGAGGAAAAAGGAATCATTACTCGCCACACCTGACCGCAACATGCCCACTATTGACTGTGCATGCTAATTATTGCAGAAGAAAATCCCTGTGGAGAAAAGCTGTTCTTCTCATGGCACAAACACAGAAGTGGAAGAGGGAGTCCCATCTGTGACTGCAAGCAGATAACAAGCATTTGCAATGCAACAGGTCTCGCATTTGCTCGACTAACAGCTATTAGAGTTGTAAAGTCCTAAAGGAAAAGTAATATACCTTTAACATAAGCGAACCGATTTAAAGCGCCATGCCATGAGCGTGAAGGAGCTCCCAAAATGAAACAGAAGTTTGCTCGCAGTCAAACTTATTGGCAAATATGCATCAAGATTACACTGTGTAGGAAATAAAAATAAAAAGTAGTCCAGAAACCATGCTGAAAACATGGAGTCTAGTATGTTTGTAGTAGTTGGCCCGTGTACTTGAGGAGGGCTAAATACCGTAAAAGGCATGACGTATGTATGCCTTTCACAAATAAAATCAAGCAAATTTTAAAAGGCAAGCCCACGAACCAACAAAACTGATGGACATACGGTGGGCGTGGTTAAAAGCCCAGAGAGAGATTACATCACGCTAGAGCGCTTGCACGCTCGACCCAAAAAAAGTTACAGTTGCCTTTTCTCTGTTGCAGTACTTTCCAAAACAATCAACGGAGTGTGTAGAAAAAACGAAAGGAACAAGTTAAATAGAAGTAAAACAACTGAATAAAAAAAGATCAAGGGGGAGAGAACAACACGCTGAAGTGAGGAGAGGAGCACACAACAGTGTCAACTGGAGAATACACACTCAGGGAGTGCTTTAAAAATTAAACAGCTTAGTTGCCGGTGCAACTAGCGGTGGGTGAAGGGGGGTAGGGTCAGTGACACAGGGAGGGGCATAACAGAGAAGATGGAGAAACACAGGAGGTAAAGAAATAGTACCTCAATGACAGTGTGAGCAGTGGATGAAGATTAATTCAACATAATCAATCTGTATTTTTCCCATGTACTACATTCAAAACCGGAATTGACGCATGATGTGCACCGGTCAATCAGAAGCCAGCAAAGAAGAGCAACAATGGAGCCAAGGAATGGGATGCAAATGTGGGCTCCAGGACATATATTGTAAAAAATATTCCATGCAAGCACAGCGCATGTGCTGTGTAGGCAAGACCTAAAGAGCCTTGCAGGTTGTGACCCAAGCATGTAGCCAGTGGTGGCCAGTAATTTTAGGAGGGAAGGGGGCGGACTGGACACACAGGCTCACATACACACTTACACTCATTCATTCAAAAATGCACTCACACACACATCCATTCACAACACTCATGATCAAATATTCAAACATACATGCATTAACCAAACATTAATTAAAAAAAAAAAAACATACACACACACACACACACACACTTACCTTCAGCTCTGCCTCAGAGGTCCCAGGAGGGTTGGGACTGCTGCCTTTCCTCACTGGCAAACCTAAGGTCAGCCAATGAGGGAAGGCAGCAGTCCCAACTCATCACAGAGTGGGATGGGGTCAGTAAGACTATTGACCACACCCCACTCTGTGACGAGGTGTCACTGATTGACATTCCACCCTGGGCGCTTCAGAACTTAAAACTGAAGCACCCAGGTCTGAAGCAATCAGGGACGTTTCCACTCATCTTGACGGGGAGAGCCTTGCGGCACTTTTGCTAGGCTAAAGAGGTCACGCCCACAGGGCTTTGACTTCTTCAGCCCAGCAAAGTTCAGCTGAGGCAGATGGGAGTCTGCACAAATAGTGCATGTCCAGCTCCTGGCTGCCTCACCTGAAAATGAAGAGCGTCTGCTAGGCTGAATTTTGTTCAGCCTGACAGACACTCTTCTTGAGGAGCAAGAGGTGGGTGGGGGGGTATGGCCCCTCAATCCCAAAGGACGGGCCGCGGCTGCATGTAGCACTGCTCCCGCACCCCACTGACACCAAAGACAGCAGCCCTATCTTACTTCCACCTGACTGATCCCCGGTGATGTTGAAAGGGCTATAACTCTTGGGCATGGCCAAGTATGAAGACGTCTCCATACCTGGTCCCTGGACCACTCATCTCTGCCATTGAGTTATAGGTGAGCCACTGGCTCCTTGCAGCAGGCGGGCAGCTGCTCTGAGTGGCAGTGAGCGAAGGCAACCACCTTCAAAACAAGTATTGGCAAAGCCAATAGGTGTTGCCTACGCAAGAGCTATTGGCTTTGCCATTGTGATGTAACCATGTTGTACACTGGCATGGCTGCTGTTCAGCATGGTTAAAAGTTAGTAGCATGGAGAAGAGAGGCATGGAGAAGAGTGGCATGGAGTGTCCCCTTGCACATTCCTACCTGTCCAGGGTTCCTCAAGTTTTAAAAACTCTTGAAAGCCTGGATGTTTAATTTCTATTATGCAGCTATCCAGTAGCAAGTACTGAGATACTCCTTCAGGAGTGAGTCGCTACTCTATACAAGAGCCTTATAACAAGAGCAGAGTAGAGTGTTGTAGATTGAAGTGGCAGCGAGTGTCGTGTATTGGAGTGGCATTCTGTGGAGTTGCATAGACTGGCAGAAGCTGGAGCGGCACGGAGTAGAGTAGACTGATGTAGAGTGCATTGGCATAAAGTGTTGCCGAGTATAGAGCTGTGAAGTGCAGTGACATTGAATGCGGTGGCATTAAATTCAGCACTATACAATGCAGCATCGTAGAATGAAGTGGGGCAGAGTGGAATGGCATAGAGTGGAGTGGTACAGAGTAGAGTGGTGCAGATTAGAGTACAGTGCACAGAGTGCGGTGGGATAGTGTGCAGTGGTGTAGAGTGGAGTAGAGTGGTGCGGAGTGGCGTACAGTTGAGTGGTGCAGAGGGCAGTGGCTCAGAGTAGAGTTGAGTGGCATAGAGTGCAGTGGCATAGAGTGTAGAATCGAGAGGCATAGAGTGCAGTGGCATAAAGTGGTGCAGAGTAGAGTAGCATAAGGTGGTGCAGAGTAGAGTATAGTGCCATACAGTGCAATGGCATAGAGTGCAGTGGCATAGAGTAGAATAGAGTGGAGTAGTGCAGAGTAAGGTGGCATAGTATTCAGTGGCAGAAAGTGCAGTGTTTCAGAGTAAAGTGTCAGAGTGCAGTGGAGAACAGTAGAGTAGAGTAGAGTGGCGTAGAGAGCAGTGGCTTCAAGTAAAGTGATGTGAAGTAAAGTGCAGTAGCATAGAGTGCAGTTGTGGAGAGTGAATTGGCAGAGAGTGCAGTGGCATTGAGTGAAGTGTGGTACATAGTGCAATAGAGCAACAGAGTCCAGTGGTGCGGAGTAGATAGTTTCAGAGTAGAGTGAAGTGGCATAGAGTTAAGTTGTGCAAGGAAAAGTGCAGTTGCATAGAGTGGCACTGAGTGTAATGGTGTAGAGTATAGTGGTGTAGAGTGCATTGGCATATAGGGCAGTGGTGCAGAGTAGATTAGAGTGGTCTACGGTGGGTCAACATAGAGTGCAGGGGCATAGAGATGAGTGTTACAGAGTAAAGTACATTGGCATAGAGTGTATTGGCATAGAGCGCAATGTCATAGAGTGCAGTGTTGCAGACTGTCGTAGAGTACAGCTGCGAAGAGTCGAGTTGTGCAGAGTAGACTGGTGTGGCCTAGACTGGAGTACTCTAGTGTGGAGTGATGAAAAGTGCAGTGGCGTACAGTAGAGTGGCGTAGAGTGCATTGGCATAGAGTAGAGCGGTAAAGGGTAGTGTAGAGAACGGTAGCATGAAGTGGCGTAGAGTGCTATGGTTTAGAGTGGAGTAGTGCAGAGTGCAGTGGAGTGGTGCAAAGTAGAGGGCATCTCAGGTCCTGGGATAGTGTGGACATTTTGAATTAGCACACAAGAGCTGCAAATGCTGTTGGTGTGCCCCTTGCTTGGGCCACATTCAGTCCCCCATCTGTGTCTGAGGCCCATCATTGTGGTGTTGCCCCTTTGTTCATTCTAGAAAGCCACACCATCTAGCACAGGCTTCTTCAGTGAGTAGATCTTAAGCTATTGGTAGCTCTCCAGCTATCCACAAGTAGCTGTACTGTGTACAGCTCAGGCAACTAAATTAGAAGATTTTGCTTATTTGAATAATATAGATATTTTTTTTTAAAGTGTGGATTTGGGATGTTTGTATTTTAAGAACAATAAGCTGTCTTTAGAGAAAAATGGTTGAATTTGGAAAATATATTTAAAGCTGATATTTGAGTGAGAAATTATGAGGCTTCAAGAAGACGTATTACTCATATCATCACCTTGGTGATGGGGAAATATAGCAATGGCTGTTATGCATTTCCCATGCAGGGGCATTCCAAATCGAGAAAAGTCGTATTTTACATCACTCCTGGCAACTCTGCCTGATTTATTGAGGTGCTCACTACTGACAATTTTGCATTGGGTGACCACTAATGCAATCTTGTCTGATATAGTCATGATTACAACACTAAATATATTAGAAGCTCATAATACCTTTCTTTGAACATGAGTAAATGTTATTACAGAAAAGGTTGAAGACCTCTGATCTAGCGTTTAGGTACAGATTTATCAAGACATTGGACCTCCACAGACACCTGGAAAAGCAAAGTCTGCATATGGTGTTTGCTTTCCAGCCCAAAACATTTCTTACGCTAAAAAATGTTTTTATAAGGCGAATAGAGCTTCGCACTGCTTTGTGCTACTTTGAATCTAAGTGGTGTTCTATGGGTGGCATTTAAGTATGCTGGGACAACCTCTCATGAGTTTTAGAGAAAAATCCATTCTACTAAAATAGTCTGGGATTTACATAAAAGTCAATGCCTGTTTAAGGCAGGTACGTTGCTTTGTGAGCTGTAGTGTATAAAACACATCTAATGTTTGAAATGTTTTCACGTTTGTCTAAGCCAAGGATTTTGTACTGGAATGGTGTCTTTCCAGTACAAAATCGATATTAGGCAGCATACACATAATTTCACACCATGGTGCAAAGGTGTGTCTCTGGCGCTAGACAGCCTAAGTGAGCGAAAGCATAGGGAAAGAGAACAGCAGCAGGCTGTAATTAGTAAAACATTTTTTTTTGCTGTTTTCTCCAGCTAGCTTAATGGAGCACATCAACTTTGCTAATTGCACAATAATATTGAAAATCTGCCCCTTAAGGTTTTCGCTAATACCATTAAAAAGTTACAGAATTCTAATAAATGGTCAATGAACTCACCTTTGCACACTGGTACTAGGTTTTTTCTTTGTTCTTGTACTCTACTGACATCTGATGGCCGTTTTGTTTATAGCATTAAATAGTTTTCTGGCGTGTAATTTACGTAGTCTTTTGTTTCTTATCAATTTTATTGTCTACAATTTACGGAAAAGTTATGTAAACGTTGACCTGCGATTGCCCATCACTGTTTCAGCATATTCATGAACGTTCACGTTCTGGTGTGCTAGGAGTAAGCAGAGTGGCTCTTTTCGAAGACCATGGAGGACAGGTTCTATATATATGGATCTAGATAAAATACGTTAAGATAATTAGAAATAACAGAAGGAAAGGGATGGTAAGGATAATGACGAATGCAGATGTTTATTTCCACCTGTAAATGCACGACTGGTTCAGTGATAATCCATCAAGCTACACACAGAAAACTACAAATACAAGAATCAAAATCAGGAAATATGAGGCAGGTTGAGTGGCGATCTTATAAAATAAGAATTGATACAAGATTGCAGGATAGAATTAGTGCCTAATTTGAGCCAATGATTTCAGGTGCTCGCTCGCACCAGCGCCCACCCTAGTGACAGTCTACTGCATGGTGACGCTTTCTGCCTAATTTTGAGATGAGTACAACAGGGTTTAATAAGTTATTAACGAAAAAAACAAAACTACCTCCTGCTCACCGACACTGTTATAACTTTGGATGACCTAGAATTGCCAGGCATGCAAGAGCACAATAGTTAGTAGCTCAATTGGTATTGTGATTGGCAGTGCTGGCAGGGGCAATGGGTGATGCAAGTTGCAGTTGCATCCCAAAGAAGGGCCCTGTAGTGAATAAGCACCGGTCTAGTGTTGTGGAGGTGTGCCATGACCTGGATGCGCAGGTGCGCTTCCGGAGCCATAGTAGACCGCAGTTATAAATAAAGAGGCGGGGCTGAGAGAGTCAGTCCGCGCCACCACCCGACTCACTGTGTGTGTGTGTGTGTCCATGCTTGTGGTGCATTGCGTGGCCTACACAGCGTGCACCTTGTCAATGTGGTGCACCGTGTTACATTGGCAACGAGGACGGGAGGTCGACTCCTGCGCTCATTGGGGAGCCCACCCTGCTCCTCCACGCAGCGCTGCTCACCCAAAGAAAAAAATAAATAGAAAGCTGCCGGTTGTCCCCCACTCGACTAACAGGCCATACTGAGTGCACAGTGGCAGAACAGGGCATACCAGGGGCTGACATCCTTAGAAAAAAAAAGAAAAATAGTAGAAAATAAAGAAATATAACCACGGAGACCGTGGAAGCCTCACAGGCAGCGGGTGCCTACCAACTACCACTTAGTTAATCACCTAAGCTGGTGACCCCACTGGCCCAATGGCGGTGACCAGGTACAGGTGGCTGTCCCTGCCCAACACCAGCCACAGCACAACATGGTTGGTGCCCTGCCACCGTTTAGTGAACTGGCTGACCCTGCGATTGCCTCGTCATGGTGGAAGGTCTGGATTGGCAGGCTGGAGAATTACTTAAGGAGCGCAATGGAGCTGCTAAACGGTCGCTGTTGCTCCATTTTGGTGGCACTGAGATTTACAAACTGTTTAAGCGCCTGCCTGACACAGGGGCCATGTGTCAGGCAGGTGCATGTGGCATGACTACGACGTGACAGTGCATGTCATTAATGTGCATTTTAACTTGCAACTTAACTCAGACTTTGAGCGCTTCAAGCTCTGACAACAATACCAAAGGGAGGGTGAGTCGATCAGCCAGTTTTACGCATGACTTCCAGAACACTCAAGCACCTGCACAGCGGACAGTCAACAGAAGGAAATCCGTGAGCAGATCATTCAGGGGTGCAGAAGTGAAATCCTAATGGACCTCATACTGAGGCAACCCAACATCACCCTAGAAGACATCCTCATCATGGCGCGGTCGCATGACCTGTCGGCGACCAGGCCGAATAAGATGGATCTCGCCAACACTCAAGTGGCTGAAAAACAACAGGCCATAAAAGTGAAACGGGAAGATCTGGCGAATACCCAGCAGCCAAGAAGGAGTAACCAGCCTCTCCCAATGGCGAAGTGGAGTGGACGAAATGACTACTGCTGTAAGGAAGAACACTCCCTGAAGGAGTGACCGGGATGAGGGAAGACATGCTCTAATTGTGGGCGACCAAACTACTTCACGTCTGTCTGCAGGGGAGGCTATAGAGGCAGAGGATCAAGGGGCTGACTGGAGTGGCCCAAGGCGATCAAGCAACTGGTGATAGCGGAACCCAGACCACATGATACACGGCCCCAAGCCAGCCAGTGTTGGGTAAAAGACTCCTCGGAAGAGGACGAGAAGGAAGAGGCATTCCTAATATAAATCAATGAAAACCTAAAGTGACACAGAAGACCCCAGCCGACCTGTGAAATTGACATTGAGGGATCCACCATGACAGCACTCATATACAATGGGCCTCGGTCAATGTGATGGGCATACAGCAATACCGACGCCTTCAGCCTTGGCCGCCATTGCTGAACTCTAAAACCAGAATCTCAATGAACGGGAGCAGCCCCCCAAATGTCTCTAACAGTCAAGGCATGCTGTCGTTAAATTCAAGTCACATTTCATGTCATAGCCCGTGAAGCAGACATCCTGCTCAGCAGTCACTCTGCTGAAAACCTGGGGCTGGTTTCTTTTGCACAGTGTGTGAGGGATGTCCAAGTTGACGAACTGCTAAAACAATTTCCCAAGCTGACCACCGGCCTAGGACATCTGAAGGCTCCTCCAATCCATCTTGACATAGACAAAGCAGCCCATCCTGTCACTCTCAGACACCACCGCATCCCACTCCATCTTCGTCTGCTTGTGGAGCAGGAAAGGAACATTTTGAAGAACTTGGGGTAATCAAGAGGGTGATGGGGCCCACACTGTGGGTGTCACCTCTGGCAATAACTGAGAAACCGAAGTAACCGGGGCAGAGCACATTGATATGAGACTACCCAATGCCGCAGTCAAGAGGGACAGACACATCACTCCAACCACTGATGATATCATCAATGACTTAAATGGGTCAAAATGGTTTTCCAAACTTGACCTCAATGCAATATATCACCAGTTGGAGCTCGCGAAAGAAAGCCGCTACATAACAACATTTTCCACACAACTTAGGCTGAGATGGTACAAACGACTCAGTTTTGGAATATCCTCAGCTGCCGAGATCTTTCAAGTTGCAATCAGGAAGACGCTGTTGGGACTGCCCGGGGTAATGAATGAGAGTGATGACATTCTGACATTCTGATCCATTCCGCCACGGCTGAAGAACACCATCGCCACCGGAAGCATCACTCAGGCAACTGTCGGAAGAGACAAAAATGTTCCTTTTTCAAATCAACCATTGAGTTTTTTTGGATACGTCCTTAATCAGAAAAACATGAAAGTGGACCCGAGGAAATCTCTTGCAATTAAACAGGCGCCAGCCCCTCGGAATGTGACGAAGGTGACAAGTTTCCTCGGGATGGTTGACTACTGTGGCAGATTCATCCCCAACTTGGCAACCATATCGGAACCCCTGAGAGATCTCACAAAAACAACACCCTGTGGCAGTAGGGCACCCGAGAGGAAGAAGCATTCCGGACTTCGAAATTGGCACTATTAGACAACACCACAATGGACTACTGGCAATAAATTAGGTATGTCAACACTTTCACCTATACTTGTGTGGGAGGCCGTTCACAGTGATCACTGACCATCAGCCCCTTGTGCCACTATTCAGAGGTACTGCTTCCCACTCACTGCCGAGGATTGAAAGGTGGGCTGTGCAACTGCAGCCATACTGTGCGGAGGTCGTGTACAGGCCAGGAGCAAGAAATCCAGTGGATTTTCTATCTCAACATCCAACAACAGCAGGTGATGGTCTCCATGAAGCCGAGGATGAGGCCACGAAGGTAAACATCAGTGCAATTGTGAACAATAGTTTCCCAAAGCACTTAAGTCTAGATGAAATCGCTGAGGCTATTGGAGAAGACATGGTGCTGACGAGGGTGAAAGAATTGCTTGGAAAGGGATCATGAACAGACCTCCTGAAAGGAGTTGGTGGGTGGGCACATACCAAGCAGGAAAGACTGAGAAAACTAAGGAGAGTTTGCAGTGAGCTCACCTCCACCCAAGAAGGACTAGTACTTTGGTGGCATCGGCTAGTGATCCCCAAAAGTCTTCAGCACCTGGTCATGCAGATTGCCCATGGTGGCCACCAAGGCACAGCAAAAATGAAGGCCTGCATGCAGAAAAATGTGTGTTTTCCGAACCTACAGCTGGAAGTGGAGACCCTAGTAAGACAGTGTCCTGGGTGCCAGCTCATGAGTGCCCCAGAGGCACCAGCCCTTATTGAGATGGAGTAAGGCTGTGTCAAGCCGTGGTCTCAAATTAGCTTTGACTTTGACAGCTTTCCAGATGGGTGTCTCACCATGGTATTGGTGGATGGGCACTCCAAGTGTCCGCTGGTGGAGGTCATCAGCTCGACCGCTTATGCAAACATTGCGCATGTGCTCAAAAAGTATTTTCCATGTTTCAATTTCCTGGAGAAATAATGACGGACAATGGTCCCCCATTTCAGGGAAGTGACTTTCAGTCATTGATACAGGGCCTTGGAATAGATCACTGGCACATCACGCCCCAATGGCCCTAGGCTAATGGGAAGTAGAGAGATTCATGCTCACGCTGAACAAGATATTATGGATAGCTCTCCTTGAGGCACGTGACCCCGAGTAGGGCCTTCACAGTTTTCTCCGAGAGTATTGGAGCACTTCACAGTGCACCACAGGACAAGCCCTGTGGATGCTGATGTTTAATTGTACAAGGGGAAAAATGCTACCTGCCGCCCCCCCTCCCCCGTGTGGCAGCCACCCTGTTTCATCTTGAGCATGCCTAATCAAGGCGGTGAAGATGGAATGAGTGGACAAGCCGAGGGAGGGGAGCTACAGCTCGATACTTACGAGTTGGTGGCAGAATGATTCTGAAGGACCGCAAATCTGGCTGAAAGTTTCATTTGCAATATGAGCCTGGTGTGTGGACAGTCAGCCAAGTCTGTAGGACCATGATAACAGCCTTCAGAGGATATGAACAAGTGAACAGAAACATTTTGTGGTTCCGTAAAGTAAACCTCACAGAGGAGCTGGAGGAAGAACCAGACGTGGAAGAGTCCATGTGGGAGACCAAGAGGTGTAGCCCTACTCCCTAGGTGAGCGAGGCAGGGGTACCAATGTCAGGCCAGGAGATCAGGATCAGCTGGGGCTCTCATCAGTGAATGAAAACCATAGGTGCTGCCACCCTGATCCTGGTCATATCACCTGAGACCGAACTGAGACCGAATCCGCATCCCAGCCAGAAGCTGGGAGACTTTGCATGCTGAAGGGGCACTTCTAAGTTATGATCCAGTTGGGGAGGGATGTAGTGAATAAGCACCGGTAGAGTGTTGTGGTGGTGTGCCATGACCTGGATGCACAGGGGCGCTTCCGGAGCCATGGCAGACCACGTTTATAAATAAAGAGGTGGGGCTGAGAGAGTCAGTCTGTGCCACCACTCCACTCACTGTGTGTGTCCATGCTTGTGACGCACCGCGTGGCCTGCACGACGTGCACCTAGTCAACATGACACACAGCATTACAGTCCCCAACACTTACCTTTTTATAAATTAATCACTGCTAATGTGTTAAACATAGTTGAGATGCAGGGAGGAGTGTGGAGACACTTTCTTTCTAGGCAAAAGAGAACGTGGGACCTTCTGCATTAGAACATTTTAGCTCTAACTTGAAATATTCAACATACGGTGATAGCTGAGGGGGTATGCCTGGGTACTTTGGTAGAGATGCTACAAGGATATTATTTTCCGCTCTGAGATAGTCAGTGTACGTTATCGATCAGAGCTAAGGAGCTAATGCTAAACTGTATTTGAGATCCCAGTTCTTTAAAACCAGCAAGTGTCATAGGCCTATGTCAATATGCTTTGGGAGGCTGTTTTGGGTAACCTGGCTGCGGAAAAGCAGAGGAAATGCAGGCCAGTATTTGGGTTTTAGAGCTGTATGTGGATGGCAACTCTGAAAAAGTTTACAGCTGAGGATCGGAGTTGAGGGTTTTTTGCACAGCTCTGTTTGGAAAATCCAACCCTGGTGCATGGCAGCTTGCCTTGGGCAGGTTTGGGATTGTTTAACAAGTTCCATCTTTAAAAATGTTGTACTGCTGGTCAATTTGAGTTTTAGTGTCTGGACTTGCAAGCGATCACAAAGACAAATGTCACTGTGTATCATCTACTGAGAGTGCATTCTGACTAGCTGTAAAAACAGTTAGAAAACAGTGCAAATAGTGAAAATCACAATAGTTAGAAATGGGCCTAGGAGGAACACAAACCATACACTAAGAAAGTGGAATGCGAAAGTCGGTTTCCCACCTAGGAAAGTGTAGTGTGTAGTGGGGCGCTGGGAGTGTAAGAAAACACCAACCGTAAGTAATAGAACCCACCCCAGAGCCCAGAAAAGCAGGAGTAAATCACAGTAACTTTCCTAGAAAACATGAGATAGAAGATTTTGCAAGAACCAGAAGAGTCCAGGAAGGACAGGAGCCCCTGCTAACCCAGATAAAGATGCAAAACAAAAACCACCGGAGAAGAAGAACAGTCAGTACTGCACCCAAGAAGATGGATGCGGGTTCCTGGTTGGTGCAGATGATGTCCCACACCGGATGGATGATTGCAGTCTGGTTTGTGTTGCTGAATGCCGCCAACAAGCCTTGGCACACGAAGTAGTGGTTAGAAAATGGCACTGCCCAGTGCAAAAAGAGGCCCATGCAGCATTACACAAAGCAATCCCACGCCGCCTGAGAACCACCCAGGAGGCTGTGCATCACAGGAAAGAGTGCTGGCGGCCTGAGCTGCATGGTGCACAAAGAACTGTGTAGAAGGATGCCAACAAGGCTTGGCAACTGCAAAACATGAGGTGCATGGGGTTACTGTCTTGCGTGGGGAGGCAAGCTCTTACCTCCACCAAAGTTGGACAGTTGGACTTCAGGACTGTCAGAA
Organism: Pleurodeles waltl; assembly: GCF_031143425.1. NCBI lineage: Eukaryota > Metazoa > Chordata > Amphibia > Caudata > Salamandridae > Pleurodeles > Pleurodeles waltl. The sequence goes on from NC_090445.1 coordinate 458,243,702, forward strand.
CCACTTTCATCTACCACTCATGTTGCTGGATCCACACACTTCTTCAGGAGAGGGGATCCAAGCCACCGGTCATCGCTGCAGAGAGGTGCCTGCTGAAGCAGGGAAGTGACTCCTTCACTTCAAGGGAGATTCCTTCGTTCTTCTGGTGCAGGCTAAAGACTGGCTGTCCTCTTGGGATGCATGACTGGGAAACAGTTGCAGTTGCTGGCAGGAGCTAAAGATACAATGTTGCAGAAGTCGTCTTTGCTTCTTTGTTGCTGGAGGGTCCAGATGCAATTTCTTTGGTAAGAAGGCTATGTTAAGGATGAAGAGGATTCCTGCTGGAGTCTTGCAATCTGAATCTGAAGAATCACCCAAGAGAGAGACCCTAAATAGCCCTGAAAGGGGGATTGGTCAGCCTACAGGTAAGCACCTATCAGGGGAGGGCCCTGACTCCACCTGCTGGCACTGGCCACTCAGATATTCCCAGAGTGCCCTGTCAACTGGAGGAGCTCTGAGCACCAGCCCTGGGGTGGTGATGGACAGGGGAGTGATCACTCCCCTTTACTTTGTCCAGTTTCATGCCAGAGCAGGGACTGGCGGTCCCTGGACCGGTGTCGACTGGATTATGCAAGGAGGGAACCATCTGTGCCTTTCAAAGCATTTTCAGAGGCTGTGGGTGGCTACCCCCTCCCATGACTGTAACACCTATTTCTAAGGAGAGAGGGTGTAACATCCCTCTCCCAAAGAAAATCCTTTGTTCTGCCTTCCTGGGCTTGAGCTTCTCAAGCAACAGGAGGGCAGACACCTGTTTGTGAGGTGGCAGCAGCTGGGACTGCCTGGAAAACCTCAGAAGGCTGTAATGGCAGCACTGGGGGTCCTCTAAGGAGTCCCCAGAGTGCATGGAATCATACAACCTGTATCCTTTATCCCATTTTGAGAATGAGGCGTGGGTACTAACACCACTGGGCTGATTGGATCTGAGTGCTCCCTCACTCCTAAGGCCAACATCTTCTGAACCTCAGACTTAATGCAGTCCCTGACATGGCCAGGCTGTCTATAAATCACACTTCTGACAGGTAAACTGTCTCCAGTATCTATGGTGTGTTCACACCAAGTGGTCTAACCAGGTGTCAGAGAGAAAAGTTCAGAACATTGTCCTAGGAGGTTCCTACAGTCCTCCTCCTGCTCTTCAGAAAGACACTCTGCAATAACAGCTCCTTCCACTGAGACATCAGCTGCAGTGTTGGAGAAGAGATCAGGGAGAGGGTCACTCTCATCTTCATGTCCCTCATCAGTGGCCCTGAGTAGGTTTAAGTCAGCCCTATCATAGTAGGGTTTCAGGCGGTTTACATGAAGTACTCTAAGAGGACTTCTGGGAGTGCTTAGGTCCACTAAATAAGTGACCTCACCCTTCTTTTCCACTATCAGGTGTGGACCACTCCATTTGTCCTGGAGTGCCCTAGGTGCCACTGGCTCCAGTACCCACACCTTCTGTCCTTGTTGGTAGACTGTCAGGACAGCCTTCTCTGCATGCCATTGTAGTTGCAACTCTTGGCTTGCCTGAAGGTTTGTAGTGGCCTTTTTCATGTACTCAGTTACTCTAGATATTATTCCAAATACATAATCCACTGTATCTTGTTTAGGGGGCTTCAAGGGTTGCTCCCACCCCTCTTTGAAAAGAGCTAAAGGACCCCTAACAGGGTGACCAAAAAGGACTTCAAATAGGCTGTAGCCCACTCCTTTCTGTGGTACCTTCCTGTATGCAAAAATGAGGCATTGTAACAGGACATCCCATCTCCTTCTGAGCTTTTCAGATAGTCCCATAATCATACCTTTGAGAGTTTTATTAAATCTTTCAACCAACCTATTTGTCTGGGGATGGTAAGGTGTGGTGAACTTGTAAGTTACTCCATACTCTTTCCACATTGCTTTCAGGTATGCTGACACAAAGTTTCTACCTCTGTCTGATGCCACCTCTTTGGAAAGCCCACCCTAGAAAACATTACCAGGAGGGCCTTTGTCACTGCAGGAGCTGCAGTGGTCCTGAGAGGAATTGCTTCTGGATATTTAGTGGTGTGGTCCACTACCACCAAGATAAACCTATTGCCGGAAGCAGTAGGAGGGGCAAGGGGGGGAATTATGTCAACCCCTATCCTTTCAAAGGGCTTCTAAACCACTGGTAGTGGGATCAAAGAGGCCTTTGGGGTGCCACCAGTCTTACCACTGGCTTGGCAAATTACACAAGAGCAACAAAACTCTTTTGTGTCTTCTGATATGTGAGGCTATTGAAAGTGAGGGACCAGGCTGTCCCAAGTCTTGCTTTGCCCCAGATGTCCAGCAAGGGGAATGGCATGTGCTAGTATCAGAACAAACTCCCTATACTGCAAGGGAATACACAGTCTCCTGGTAGCACCAGGTTTTGGGTCCCTTGCCTCTGTATAATGGAGATTATTTTCCCAGTACACTTTGTGAGAGTCACTGACATCACCTGCTTCCTGTTTGACAGCTTGCTGTCTCAAACCCTCAAGTGTGGGACAGGTTTGCTGAACCATATTTAACTCCTCCCTGGCAGGCCCCCCTGCACCCAAAAGCTCAACTGTGTCAGTTTGAAGCTCCTCTGGTGTAGGTTCTGTGTAGGAAGTAGACTCCTCCTCCTCAAAAGGGGAATCTTCAGTGAAGGAAGGGATTGTGGATAAGGGTTTACCATTTCCTTTTCTACCAATAGTTTTGGGAGCACTTGGTCCATTGTCCCAGGATCCAAGTTTCCCTGTCCTCTTTGCTTCTTGTCCTGAGCTCTGGTTAAAGCAAATATATGCCCAGCATTGCTGCATGAGCCTCCAATTCCACTTCAGCCCAAGCTGAAGTCTCCAGATCATTGCCCAGTAGACACTCTACAGGTAGGTCAGTGGATACCACAGCTTTCTTTGGACCAGTAAACCCTCCCCCACCCCCCAGTTGAGTATGCCATTGTGTTATAGGTGAGCCACTGGCTCCTTGCAGCAGGCGGGCAGCTGCTCTGAGTGGCAGTGAGCGCAAGCAACCACCTTCAAAACAAGTATTGGCAAAGCCAATAGGTGTTGCCTATGCAAGAGCTATTGGCTTTGCCATTGTGATGTAACCATGTTGTACACTGGCATGGCTGCTGTTCAGCATGGCTAAAAGTTAGTAGCATGGAGAAGAGAGGCATGGAGAAGAGTGGCATGGAGTGTCCCCTTGCACATTCCTACCTGTCCAGGGTTCCTCAAGTTTTAAAAACTCTTGAAAGCCTGGATGTTTAATTTCTATTATGCAGCTATCCAGTAGCAAGTGCTGAGATACTCCTTCAGGAGTGAGTCGCTACTCTATACAAGAGCCTTATAACAAGAGCAGAGTAGAGTGTTGTAGATTGAAGTGGCAGCGAGTGTCGTGTATTGGAGTGGCATTCTGTGGAGTTGCATAGACTGGCAAAAGCTGGAGCGGCACGGAGTAGAGTAGACTGATGTAGAGTGCATTGGCATAAAGTGTTGCCGAGTATAGAGCTGTGAAGTGCAGTGGCATTGAATGCGGTGGCATTAAATTCAGCACTATACAATGCAGCATCGTAGAATGAAGTGGGGCAGAGTGGAATGGCATAGAGTGGAGTGGTACAGAGTAGAGTGGTGCAGATTAGAGTACAGTGCACAGAGTGCGGTGGGATAGTGTGCAGTGGTGTAGAGTGGTGCGGAGTGGAGTGGCGTACAGTTGAGTGGTGCAGAGGACAGTGGCTCAGAGTAGAGTTGAGTGGCATAGAGTGCAGTGGCATAGAGTGTAGAATCGAGAGGCATAGAGTGCAGTGGCATAAAGTGGTGCAGAGTAGAGTAGCATAAGGTGGTGCAGAGTAGAGTATAGTGCCATAAAGTGCAATGGCTTAGAGTGCAGTGGCATAGAGTGGAGTAGAATAGAGTGGAGTAGTGCAGAGTAAGGTGGCATAGTATTCAGTGGCAGAAAGTGCAGTGTTTCAGAGTAAAGTGTCAGAGTGCAGTGGAGAACAGTAGAGTAGAGTGGCGTAGAGAGCAGTGGCTTCAAGTACAGTGATGTGAAGTAAAGTGCAGTAGCATAGAGTGCAGTTGTGGAGAGTGAATTGGCAGAGAGTGCAGTGGCATTGAGTGAAGTGTGGTACATAGTGCAATAGAGCAACAGAGTCCAGTGGTGCAGAGTAGATAGTTTCAGAGTAGAGTGAAGTGGCATAGGGTCAAGTTGTGCAAGGAAAAGTGCAGTTGCATAGAGTGGCACTGACTGTAATGGTGTAGAGTATAGTGGTGTAGAGTGCATTGGCATATAGGGCAGTGGTGCAGAGTAGATTAGAGTGGTCTACGGTGGGTCAACATAGAGTGCAGGGGCATAGAGATGAGTGTTACAGAGTAAAGTACATTGGCATAGAGTGTATTGGCATAGAGCGCAATGTCATAGAGTGCAGTGTTGAAGACTGTCGTAGAGTACAGCTGCGAAGAGTCGAGTTGTGCAGGGTAGAGTGGTGTGGCCTAGACTGGAGTACTCTAGTGTGGAGTGGCGAAAAGTGCAGTGGCGTAGAGTAGAGTGGCGTAGAGTGCATTGGCATGGAGTAGAGCGGTAAAGGGTAGTGTAGAGAACGGTAGCATGAAGTGGCGTAGAGTGCTATGGTTTAGAGTGGAGTAGTGCAGAGTGCAGTGGAGTGGTGCAAAGTAGAGGGCATCTCAGGTCCTGGGATAGTGTGGACATTTTGAATTAGCACACAAGAGCTGCAAATGCTGTTGGTGTGCCCCTTGCTTGGGCCACATTCAGTCCCCCATCTGTGTCTGAGGCCCATCATTGTGGTGTTGCCCCTTTGTTCATTCTAGAAAGCCACACCATCTAGCACAGGCTTCTTCAGTGAGTAGATCTTAAGCTACTGGTAGCTCTCCAGCTATCCACAAGTAGCTGTACTGTGTACAGCTCAGGCAACTAAATTAGAAGATTTTGCTTATTTGAATAATATAGATAATTTTTTTTTTAAGTGTAGTTTTGGGATGTTTGTATTTTAAGAACTATAAGCTGTCTTTAGAGAAAATTGGTTGAATATGGAAAATATATTTAAAGCTGATATTTGAGTGAGAAATTATGAGGCTTCCAGAAGACGTATTACTCATATCATCACCTTGGTGATGGGGAAATATAGCAATGGCTGTTATGCATTTCCCATGCAGGGGCATTCCAAATCGAGAAAAATTCTTATTTTACATCACTCCTGGTGACTCTGCCTGATTTATTGAGGTGCTCACTGCTGACAATTTTGCATTGGGTGACCACTAATGCAATCTTGTCTGATATAGTCATGATTACAACACTAAATATATTAGAAGCTCATAATGCCTTTCTTTGAACATGAGTAAATGTTATTACAGAAAAGGTTGGAGACCTCTGATCTAGCGTTTAGGTACAGATTTATTGAGACATTGGACCTCCACAGACACCTGGAAAAGCAAAGTCTGCATCTGGTGTTTGCTTTCCAGCCCAAAACTTTTCTTACGCTAAAAAATGTTTTTATAAGGCGAATAGAGCTTCGCACTGCTTTGTGCTACTTTGAATCTAAGTGGTGTTCTATGGGTGTCATTTAAGTATGCTGGGACAACCTCTCATGAGTTTTAGAGAAAAATCCATTTTACTAAAATAGTCTGGGATTTACATAAAAGTATTGGGGAGACATGAGGATTCATTGACGAGGGGGGACATACTCAATTGCACTTTTTACACAATAACTATGGAACTGTATTGAATGAAATACTATTTAGATATGACCTAGAGTTGATGGAGCAAGATGGGTATAAAGGAGAGAAGCTTCCATCGTTTGTAGGAAGAGAACATTTCTCGACAATCGACCACATACTAATGTCAAAGAGCCATTTGGATACGGTCTTTTCACTGAAGATTGAGCCCACTATATATAGTGATCACTACCCCCTGATACTGACTACGAGATTAGCTAAACCCTTTAATATAGGTGAACGACTAGCAATGGATATGGGAATAAGAAGTGGAAACGGATTTGCGATTAAATGGACTGGGATAAATGAAACAGATGTGATGAACAAAGTTGTGACACAACACCGCCAAGAAATTATCATATGTACAGAATATAATCAAAATTCACATATGATCCTAGGGTCTTTTAACCAACTTAGAATCGCCATTGCAGGAAGTTTATGGAGAGCATCGGGGAAAAAAAAGAGTGGTAAAGTGGGGTGGTTTGATCACAATTGCTCATTAGACAGCCAGGAACTAAAACAAGCCCTGCAGGCCCGACCAAGAAATAGAGAAAAAGTAATTATTAAGCGTTCTAATTACAAACATGCATTAGAAACCAGGAAGGCACAATTGAGAGCTAGGGCATGGGCGAATCTCGAACAAGCAACGACACTAAGAGACAATACTTTATTTTGGAAAACAATCAACCAACCTTTCCTAAAAGATAGCGATGCACCCGAAATAACAGTACATGTTCCTTCATTGGAATGGCTTTCTCATTTTGGTTCAATTTTTAACCCAGAGAATCTGACTACTCACCCGCCAAATAATGGGATAATTAAGATCAACCCACCCTTCTTGAAACCAGTCAGTCCAGAGGAAGTGAAATTTGCCATGGGAAGATGCTCGAAAGGGAAGGCGCCAGGCCCTGACGGGGTACCAGTAGATGCCTATCACAACACATGTTGATTTATGGTGCCCTATCTTGACCCAAGTCTTTTTGAGTGTGACAAATGGATATATTTTAACATCATGGAGTGAAAGTATAATTGTCTCTATTTTTAAAAAGGGGCATAGAGGCGACCCCAAATGTTATCGGCCAATCTCACTTCTGGATACCTCTGTTAAATTGCTGGGAAGAATACTTGTAGAAAGACTAGAAACATGGGCAACAAATAATCACATACTTACAGAGGCTTAACTGGGATTTAGGCCTGAGGTTGGCACCATGGAACAATGTATAAATCTTAATTTAATAATTAAGTATACAATAGCAAAGAAGGGTCATGTATTCCTCTGTTTTGCAGATCTTAGTAGTGCCTTTGATTTGGTGAATCACACCAAGTTGTGGAAAGTCTTAACAGATATGGGTGCGCCCTCGGATATAATAAACTTTTTGGCACAGCTATACAATAATCTAACAGCACGGGTGAGATATGGAAGAAATGGAGAATGTACACCAGGCTTTAGGATAGGAAGAGGAATACGCCAAGATTGTGTCTTGGCGCCGCTCCTATTTTCTCTTTACATAAATGGTGTAGATGCCCACCTAAAAAACTTAAAAATTGATTGCCCTAAAATAGGAGAATGTTCTATCCCAATCCTTTTATATGCAGATGATGCAGTTTTGTTGTCACGAACTGCAAATGGGTTGCAGCAACTAATGGAGGGCTTCATGGAATTTATGGAGGAAAGAGATATGAGGTTGAATATGAGTAAAACAGTGGTAATGACTTGTGGACAGGGAAAGGCCAGGAAGAAAACCTATTTTGTTAAGGGCCACAAATGCGAAGAGGTGAATGGATTTTCATATCTGGGAATACAATTTTCTAATATGGGACATTGGAAACAACACCTAGAAATTACCAAAATGAAGTATATTAGGACAACTGAGGCAATCTTTAGATTCTCCAATAAAATTGGTAATAAACCCCTAAGGGAAATGCTGCAAATTTACAAAAGCAAATCAGTTAGCAGCATCACATATGGTTCTGCCCTGTGGGGTTCGATGCCCGAGATCCATTCATTACAAGTGTTAGAGAATACATTTTTTAACAGACTACTTGCAGTCCCAAATACCACTTCCACATACATGGTACACAAGGAATTGGGTAGTCCCTACGTGGTGGATTTAATATACACAAATGCGTTGTCGGCTTGGCATGGTATTTGGTCAAAAGAAGGGACACATCTCACCCGAAAGATTATTAAAGATTGCCTTACATTAGAACATCGGGATAGAATCTTAAAAGCACTTAAAAGATCTGTTGAGAGGTATAAATCTAACACCAAACTTAGACAACCCAGGCATAGTTCTCCAATTTAGCAAGAAAGAACTGAAAAATCATTTAATGGCTTGGAGGGCTAGTGAAAGAGAAAATACAGAATGCATGAAATCAACGGTAGCTCTTTACATGATCGAAAACAATGAGGTAATACCAAATTATCTACTGACAGTTGTGAATACTCAGCATAGATTTTTTTTGACCCGATTACGTTTTAGAATGTTGCATTTTTTGGTAGCCTTCCCAAAAATGAGAATTTGGAGTAAAAACTTATCGAAGTGCCCCTGCGTGGGACGTTTTGCACAATCCACAATGCACTTTATTATATCTTGCAAATTCTATCAGGATGTTAGGAAAGAATTCTTAAAACCACTATTTATTACTAATAAGTTATTTTACTGTAGAGAAGCTTTTAACTATTTATTTAAATTGGATACAAATGAGAAATGTGAAGCAGTGATAAAATGTATCCTACATGCAATTGAACAGAGAAAAAAATTGTCCTATTTAGAAAAGCTCCAATATGAGAAGGAATAACCGCATAATTTGTCGCAACAAAGATTTTTATCCTTTTATTTGTAATGTATTTGGAAAAAAAAAATTATTGTATTTTTTTTTTTTGTAATTTATTTTATCCTAAAGAGACTGTTTTTCTTTTATGGAGTAAAATCCGAATAAAGATTGTTCTGAATTTGAATTTGAGAGAGAAATGATGAGGCTTCAAGAAGACATATTACTCATATCATCACCTTGGTGATGGGGAAATATAGCAATGGCTGTTATGCATTTCCCATGCAGGGGCATTCCAAATCGAGAAAAGTCTTATTTTACATCACTCCTGGCAACTCTGCCTGATTTATTGAGGTGCTCACTACTGACAATTTTGCATTGGGTGACCACTAATGCAATCTTGTCTGATATAGTCACGATTATAACACTAAACATATTAGAAGCTCATAATGCCTTTCTTTGAACATAAGTAAATGTTATTACAGAAAAGGTTGGAGACCTCTGATCTAGCGTTTAGGTACAGATTTATCGAGACATTGGACCTCCACAGACACCTGGAAAAGCAAAGTCTGCATATGGTGTTTGCTTTCCAGCCCAAAACTTTTCTTACGCCAAAAAATGTTTTTATAAGGCGAATAGAGCTTCGCACTGCTTTGTGCTACTTTGAATCTAAGTGGTGTTCTATGGGTGGCATTTAAGTATGCTGGGACAACCTCTCATGAGTTTTAGCGAAAAATCCATTTTACTAAAATAGTCAGGGATTTAAATAAAAGTCAATGCCTGTTTAAGGCAGGTACGTTGCTTGTGAGCTGTAGTGTATAAAACACATCTAATGTTTGAAATGTTTTCACGTTTGTCTAAGCCAAGGATTTTGTACTGGAACGTTGTCTTTCCAGTACAAAATCGATATTAGGCATCATACACATAATTTCACACCATGGTGCAAAGGTGTGTCTCTGGCGCTAGACAGCCTAAGTGTGCGAAAGCATAGGGAAAGAGAACAGCAGCAGGCTGTAATTAGTAAAACATTTTTTTGCTGTTTTCTCCAGCTAGCTTAATGGAGCACATCAACTTTGCTAATTGCACAATAATATTGAAAATCTGCCCCTTAAGGTTTTCGCTAATACCATTAAAAAGTAACAGAATTCTAATAAATGGTCAATGAACTCACCTTTGCACACTGGTACTAGGTTTTTTCTTTGTTCTTGTACTCTACTGACATCTGATGGCCGTTTTGTTTATAGCATTAAATAGTTTTCTGGCGTGTAACTTACGTAGTCTTTTGTTTCTTGTCAATTTTATTGTCTACAATTTACGGAAAATGTATGTAAACGTTGACCTGCGATTGCCCATCACTGTTTCAGCATATTCATGAACGTTCACGTTCTGGTGTGCTAGGAGTAAGCAGAGTGGCTCTGTTCGAAGACCATGGAGGACAGGTTCTATACATATGGATCTAGATAAAATACGTTAAGATAATTAGAAATAACAGAAGGAAAGGGATGGTAAGGATAATGACGAATGCAGATGTTTATTTCTACCTGTAAATGCACGACTGGTTCAGTGATAATCCATCAAGCTACACACAGAAAAGTACAAATACAAGAATCAAAATCAGGAAATATGAGGCAGGTTGAGTGGCGATCTGATAAAGTAAGAACTGATACAAGATTGCAGGATAGAATTAGTGCCTAATTTGAGCCAATGATTTCAGGTGCTCGCTCGCACCGGCACTTGTCAGCGCCCACCCTAGTGACAGTCCACCGCATGGTGGCGCTTTCTGCCTAATTTTGAGATGAGTACAACAGGGTTTAATAAGTTATTAACAAAAAAACTACCTCCTGCTCACCGACACTGTTATAACTTTGGATGACCTAGAATTGCCAGGCATGCAAGAGCACGATAGTTAGTAGTTCAATTGGTATTGTGATTGGCAGTGCTGGCAGGGGCAATGGGTGATGCAAGTTGCAGTTGCATCCCAAAGAAGGGCCCTGTAGTGAATAAGCACCGGTCTAGTGTTGTGGCGGTGTGCCATAACCTGGATGCGCAGGTGCGCTTCCGGAGCCATGGTAGACCGCAGTTATAAATAAAGAGGCGGGGCTAAGAGAGTCAGTCCGCGCCACCACCCAACTCACTGTGTGTGTGTGTGTGTGTCCATGCTTGTGGTGCATTGCGTGGCCTACACAGCGTGCACCTTGTCAATGTGGTGCAGCATGTTACATTGGCAACGAGGACGGGAGGTCGACTCCTGCGCTCATTGGGGATCCCACCCTGCTCCTCCACACAGCGCTGCTCACCCAAAGAAAAAAATAAATAGAAAGCTGCCGGTTGTCCCCCACTCGACTAACAGGCCATACTGAGTGCACAGTGGCAGAACAGGGCACACCAGGGGCTGACATCCTTTGAATAAAAAAGAAAAATAAAGAAATATAACCACGGAGACAGTGGAAGCCTCACAGGCAGCGGGTGCCTACCAACTACCACTTAGCTAATCACCTAAGCTAGTGACCCCACTGGCCCAATGGCGGATGACCAGGTACAGGTGGTTGTCCCTGCCCAACACCAGCCACAGCGCATCATGGTTGGTGCCCTGCCACCGTTTAGTGAACTGGCTGACCCTGCGAATCGTCATGGTGGAAGGTCTGGATTGGCAGGCTGGAGAATTACTTAAGGAGCGCAATGGAGCTGCTAAACGGTTGCTGTTGCTCCATTTTGGTGGCACTGAGATTTACAAACTGTTTAAGTACCTGCCTGACACAGGGGCCATGTGTCAGGCAGGTGCATGTGGCATGACTACGACGTGACAGTGCGTGCCATTAATGTGCATTTTAACCTGCAACTTAACTCCGACTTTGAGCGCTTCAAGCTCTGACAACAATACCAAAGGGAGGGTGAGTTGATCAGCCAGTTTTACGCATGACTTCTAGAACTCGCAAGCACCTGCACAGCGGACAGTCAACAGAAGGAAATCCGTGAGCAGATCATTCAGGGGTGCAGAAGTGAAATCCTAATGGACCTCATACTGAGGCAACCCAACATCACCCTAGAAGACATCCTCATCATGGCGCGGTCGCATGACCTGTCGGCGACCAGGCCGAATAAGATGGATCTCGCCAACACTCAAGTGGCTGAAAAACAACAGGCCATAAAAGTGAAACAGGAAGATCTGGCGAAGACCCAGCAGCCAAGAAGGAGTAACCAGCCTCTCCCAATGTCGAAGTGGAGTGGACGAAATGACTACTGCTGTAAGGAAGAACACTCCCTGAAGGAGTGACCGGGACGAGGGAAGACATGCTCTAATTGTGGGTGACCAAACTACTTCACGTCTGTCTGCTGGGGAGGCTATAGAGGCAGAGGATCAAGGGGCCGACTGGAGTGGCCCAAGGCGATCAAGCAACTGGTGATAGCGGAACCCAGACCACATGATACACGGCCCCAAGCCAGCCAGTGTTGGGTAAAAGACTCCTCGGAAGAGGACGAGAAGGAAGAGGCATTCCTAATATAAATCAATGAAAACCTAAAGTGACACAGAAGACCCCAGCCGACCTGTGAAATTGACATTGAGGGATCCACCATGACAGCACTCATATACAATGGGCCTCGGTCAATGTGATGGGCATACAGCAATACCGACGCCTTCAGCCTCGGCCGCCATTGCTGAACTCTAAAACCAGAATCTCAATGAACGGGAGCAACACCCCAAATGTCTCTAACAGTCAAGGCATGCTGCCGTTAAATTCAAGTCAAATTTCATGTCATAGCCCGTGAAGCCCGTGAATTTCCCAAGCTGACCACCGGCCTAGGACATCTGAAGGCTCCTCCGATCCATCTTGACATTGACAAAGCAGCCCATCCTGTCACTCTCAGACACCACCGCATCCCACTCCCTCTTCGTCTGCTTGTGGAGCAGGAAATGAAAAAATTTGAAGAACTTGGGGTAATCAAGAGGGTGACGGGGCCCACACTGTGGGTGTCACCTCTGGCAATAACTGAGAAACCGAAGTAACCGGGGCAGAGCACATTGATATGAGACTACCCAATGCCGCAGTCACGAGGGACAGACACATCACTCCAACCACTGATGATATCATCAATGACTTAAAAGGGTCAAAATGGTTTTCCAAACTTGACCTCAATGCAGGATATCACCAGTTGGAGCTGGCGAAAGAAAGCCGCTACATATCAACATTTTCCACGCAACTTAGGCTGAGATGGTACAAACGACTCAGTTTGGAATATCCTCAGCTGCCGAGATCTTTCAAGTTGCAATCAGAAAGACGCTGTTGGGACTGCCCGGGGTAATGAATGAGAGTGATGACATTCTGACATTCTGATCCATTCTGCCACTGCTGAAGAACACCATCGCCACCGGAAGCATCACTCAGGCAACTGTCGGAAGAGACAAAAATGTTCCTTTTTCAAATCAACCATTGAGTTTTTTGGATATGTCCTTAATCAGAAAAACATGAAAGTGGACCCGAGGAAATCTCTTGCAATTAAACAGGCGCCAGCCCCTCGGAATGTGATGAAGGTGACAAGTTTCCTCGGGATGGTTGACTACTGTGGCAGATTTATCCCCAACTTGTCAATTATATCGGAACCCCTGAGAGAGCTCACAAAAACAACACCCTGTGGCAGTAGGGCACCCGGGAGGAAGAAGCATTCCCGACTCCGAAATTGGCACTATTAGACAACACCACAATGGACTACTGGCAATAAATTAGGTATGTCAACACTTTCACCTATACTTGTGTGGGAGGCCGTTCACAGTGATCACTGACCATCAGCCCCTCGTGCCACTATTCAGAGGTACTGCTCCCCACTCACTGCCGAGGATTGAAAGGTGGGCTGTGCAACTGCAGCCATACTGTGCGGAGGTCGTGTACAGGCCAGGAGCAAGAAATCCAGTGGATTTTCTATCTCAACATCCAACAACAGCAGGTGATGGTCTCCATGAAGCCGAGGGTGAGGCCACGAAGGTAAACATCAGTGCAATTGTGAACAATAGTTTCCCAAAGCACATAAGTCTAGATGAAATCGCTGAGGCTATTGGAGAAGACATGGTGCTGACGAGGGTGAAAGAATTGCTTGGAAAGGGATCATGAACAGACTTCCTGAAAGGAGTTGGTGGGTGGGCACATACCGAGCAGGAAAGACTGAGAAAACTAAGGAGAGTTTGCAGTGAGCTCACCTCCACCCAAGAAGGACTAGTACTTTGGGGGCATCGGCTAGTGATCCCCAAAAGTCTTCAGCACCGGGTCATGCAGATTGCCCATGGTGGCCACCAAGGCACAGCAAAAATGAAGGCCTGCATTCAGAAAAATGTGTGGTTTCCGAACCTACAGCTGGAAGTGGAGACCCTAATAAGACAGTGTCCTGGGTGCCAGCTCACGAGTGCCCCAGAGGCACCAGCCCTTATTGAGACGGAGGAAGCCTGTGTCAAGCCGTGGTCTAAAATTAGCTTTGACTTTGACAGCTTTCCAGATGGGCGTCTCACCATGGTATTGGTGGATGGGCACTCCAAGTGTCTGCTGGTGGAGGTCATCAGCTCGACCGCTTATGCAAACATTGCGCATGTGCTCAAAAAGTATTTTCCATGTTTCAATTTCGTGGAGAAATAATGACGGACAATGGACCCCCATTTCAGGGAAGTGACTTTCAGTCATTGATATAGGGCCTTGGAATAGATCACTGGCACATCATGCCCCAATGGCCCTAGGCTAATGGGAAGTAGAGAGATTCATGCTCACGCTGAACAAGATATTATGGATAGCTGTCCTTGAGGCACGTGACCCCGAGAAGGGCCTTCACAGTTTTCTCCGAGAGTATTGGAGCACTTCACAGTGCACCACAGGACAGGCCCTGTGGATGCTGATGTTTCATGGTACAAGGGAAAATATGCTACCTGCCGCCTTCCCCCCACCACCCCTGATGTGGCAGCCACCCTGTTTCATCTTGAGCATGCCTAATCAAGGCAGTGAAGATGGACTGAGTGGACAAGCCGAGGGAGGGGAGCTACAGCTCGATACTTACGAGTTGGTGGCAGAATGATTCTGAAGGACCGCAAATCTGGCTGAAAGTTTCATTTGCAATATGAGCCTGGCGTGTGGACAGTCAGCCACGTATGTAGGACCATGATAACAGCCTTCAGAGGATATGAACAAGTGAACAGAAACATTTTGTGGTTCCGTAAAGTAAACCCCACAGAGGAGCTGGAGGAAGAACCAGACGTGGAAGAGTCCATGTGGGAGACCAAGAGGTGTAGCTCTACGCCCTAGGTGAGCGAGGGCAGGGGTACCAATGTCAGGCCAGGAGATCAGGATCAGCTGTGGCTCTCATCAGTGAATGAAAACCATAGGTGCTGCCACCCTGATCCTGGTCATATCACCTGAGACCGAACTGAGACCGAATCCGCATCCCAGCCAGAAGCTGGGAGACTTTGCATGCTGAAGGGGCGCTTCTAAGTTATGATCCAGTTGGGGAGGGATGTAGTGAATAAGCACCGGTAGAGTGTTGTGGTGGTGTGCCATGACCTGGATGCACAGGGGCGCTTCCGGAGCCATGGCAGACCATGTTTATAAATAAAGAGGTGGGGCTGAGAGAGTCAGTCTGTGCCACCACCCCACTCACTGTGTGTGTCCATGCTTGTGACGCACCGCGTGGCCTGCACGACGTGCACCTAGTCAACATGATGCACAGCATTACAGTCCCCAACACTTACCTTTTTATAAATTAATCACTGCTAATGTGTTAAACATAGTTGAGATGCAGGGAGGAGTGTGGAGACACTTTCTTTCTAGGCAAAAGAGAACGTGGGACCTTCTGCATTAGAACATTTTAGCTCTAACTTGAAATATTCAACATACGGTGATAGCTGAGGGGGTATGCCTGGGTACTTTGGTAGAGATGCTACACGGATATTATTTTCCGCTCTGAGATAGTCAGTGTACGTTATCGATCAGAGCTAAGGAGCTAATGCTAAACTGTATTTGAGATCCCAGTTCTTTAAAACCAGCAAGTGTCATAGGCCTATGTCAATATGCTTTGGGAGGCTGTTTGGGTAACCTGGCTGCGGAAAAGCAGAGGAAATGCAGGCCAGTATTTGGGTTTTAGAGCTGTATGTGGATGGCAACTCTGAAAAGGTTTACAGCTGAGGATCGGAGTTGAGGGTTTTTTGCACAGCTCTGTTTGGAAAATCCAACCCTGGTGCATGGCAGCATGGCTTGGGCAGGTTTGGGATTGTTTAACAAGTTCCATCTTTAAAAATGTTGTACTGCTGGTCAATTTGAGTTTTAGTGTCTGGACTTGCAAGCGATCACAAAGACAAATGTCACTGTGTATCATCTACTGAGAGTGCATTCTGACTAGCTGTAAAAACAGTTAGAAAACAGTGCAAATAGTGAAAATCACAATAGTTAGAAATGGGCCTAGGAGGAACACAAACCATACACTAAGAAAGTGGAATGCGAAAGTCGGTTTCCCACCTAGGAAAGTGTAGTGTGTAGTGGAGCGCTGGGAGTGTAAGAAAACACCAACCGTAAGTTATAGAACCCACCCCAGAGCCCAGAAAAGCAGGAGTAAATCACAGTAACTTTCCTAGAAAACACAAGAACATGAGATAGAAGATTTTGCAAGAACCATAAGAGTCCAGGAAGAACAGGAGCCCCTGCTAACCCAGATAAAGGTGCAAAACAAGAACCACCGGAGAAGAAGAACAGTCAGTACTGCACCCAAGAAGATGGATGCGGGTTCCTGGTTGGTGCAGATGATGTCCCACACCGGATGGATGATTGCAGTCTGGTTTGTGTTGCTGAATGCCGCCAACAAGCCTTGGCACACGAAGTAGTGGTTAGAAAATGGCACTGCCCAGTGCAAAAAGAGGCCCATGCAGCATTACACAAAGCAATCCCACGCCGCCGGAGAACCACCCAGGACGCTGTGCATCACAGGAAAGAGTGCTGGCGGCCTGAGCTGCATGGTGCACAAAGAACTTTGTAGAAGGATGCCAACAAGGCTTGGCAACTGCAAAACATGAGGTGCATGGGGGTACTGCCTTGCGTGGGGAGGCAAGCTCTTACCTCCACCAAAGTTGGACAGCTGGACTTCAGGACTGTCAGAACCACTTCCGTCTACCACTCATGTTGCTGGATCCACACACTTCTACAGGAGATGGGATCCAAGCCATCGGTCATCGCTGCAGAGAGGTGCCTGCTGAAGCAGGGAAGTGACTCCTTCACTTCAAGGGAGATTCCTTCTTTCTTCTGGTGCAGGCTAAAGACTGACTGTCCTCTTGGGATGCATGACTGGGAAACAGTTGCAGTTGCAGTTGCTGGCAGGAGCTGAAGTTACAATGTTGCAAAAGTCGTCTTTGCTTCTTTGTTGCTGGAGGGTCCAGATGCAATTTCTTTGGTAAGAAGGCTATGTAAAGGATGAAGAGGATTCCTGCTGGAGTCTTGCAATCTGAATTGAAGAACCACCCAAGAGAGAGGCCCTAATTAGCCCTGAAAGGGGGATTGGTCAGCTAACAGGTAAGCACCTATCAGGGGAGGGCCCTGACGCCACCTGCTGGCACTGGCCACTCAGATGTTCCCAGAGTGCCCTGTCAACTGGAGGAGCTCTGAGCACCACCCCTGGGGTGGTGATGGACAGGGGAGTGATCACTCCCCTTTCCTTTGTCCAGTTTCATGCCAGAGCAGGGACTAGCGGTCCCTGGACCTGTGTCGACTGGATTATGCAAGGAGGGAACCGTCTGTGCCTTTCAAAGCATTTTCAGAGGCTCTGGGTGGCTACCCCATGACTGTAACACCTATTTCTAAGGAGAGAGGGTGTAACATCCCTCTCCCAAAGAAAATCCTTTGTTCTGCCTTCCTCGGCTTGAGCTGCTCAAGCAACAGGAGGGCAGACACCTGTTTGTGAGGTGGCAGCAGCTGGGACTGCCTGGAAAACCTCAGAAGGCTGTAATGGCAGTACTGGGGGTCCTCTAAGGAGTCCCCAGAGTGCATGGAATCATACAACCTTTATCATTTATCCCATTTTGAGAATGAGGCGTGGGTACTAACACCACTGGGCTGGCCCAGTGGCTATCTGAGTGCTCCCTCACTCCTAAGGCCAACATCTTCTGAACCTCAGACTTAATGCAGTCCCTGACATGGCCAGGCTGTCTATAAATCACACTTCTGACAGGTAAACTGTCTCCAGTATCTATGGTGTGTTCACACCAAGTGGTCTAACCAGATGTCAGAGAGAAAAGTTGAGAAAATTGTCCTAGGAGGTTCCTACAGTCCTCCTCCTGCTCTTCAGAAAGACACTCTGCAATAACAGCTCCTTCCACTGAGACATCAGCTGCAGTGTTGGAGAAGAGATCAGGGAGAGGGTCACTCTCATCTTCATGTCCCTCATCAGTGGCCCTGAGTAGGTTTAAGTCAGCCCTATCATAGTAGGGTTTCAGGCGGTTTACATGAAGTACTCTAAGAGGACTTCTGGGAGTGCTTAGGTCCATTAAATAAGTGACCTCACCCTTCTTTTCCACTATCAGGTGTGGACCACTCCATTTGTCCTGGAGTGCCCTAGGTGCCACTGGCTCCAGTACCCACACCTTCTGTCCTTGTTGGTAGACTGTCAGGACAGCCTTCTCTGCATGCCATTGTAGTTGCAACTCTTGGCTTGCCTGAAGGTTTGTAGTGGCCTTTTTCATGTACTCAGCTATTCTAGATATTAGTCCAAATACATAATCCACTGTATCTTGTTTAGGGGGCTTCAAGGGTTGCTCCCACCCCTCTTTGACAAGAACTAAAGGACCCCTAACAGGGTGGCCAAAAAGGACTTCAAATAGGCTGTAGCCCACTCCTTTCTGTGGTACCTTCCTGTAGGCAAAAATGAGGCATTGTAACAGGACATCCCATCTCCTTCTGAGCTTTTCAGATAGTCCCATAATCATACCTTTGAGAGTTTTATTAAATCTTTCAACCAACCTATTTGTCTGGGGATGGTAAGGTGTGGTGAACTTGTAAGTTACTCCATACTCTTTCCACATTGCTTTCAGGTATGCTGACACAAAGTTTCTTCCTCTGTCTGATGCCACCTCTTTGGAAAGCCCACCCTAGAAAACATTACCAGGAGGGCCTTTGCCACTGCAGGAGCTGCAGTGGTCCTGAGAGGAATTGCTTCTGGATATTTAGTGGTGTGGTCCACTACCACCAAGATAAACCTATTGCCAGAAGCAGTAGGAGGGGCAAGGGGGGCAATTATGTCAACCCCTATCCTTTCAAAGGGCTTCTAAACCACTGGTAGTGGGATCAAGGAGGCCTTTGGGGTGCCACCAGTCTTACCACTGGCTTGGCAAATTACACAAGACAACAAAACTCTTTTGTGTCTTCTGATATGTGAGGCTATTGAAAGTGAGGGACCAGGCTGTCCCAAGTCTTGCTTTGCCCCATATGTCAAGCAAGGGGAATGGCATGTGCTAGTATCAGAACAAACTCCCTATACTGCAAGGGAATACACAGTCTCCTGATAGCACCAGGTTTTGGGTCCCTTGCCTCTGTATAATGGAGATTATTTTCCCAGTACACTTTGTGAGAGTCACTGACATCACCTGCTTCCTGTTTGACAGCTTGCTGTCTCAAACCCTCAAGTGTGGGACAGGTTTGCTGAACCATATTTAACTCCTCCCTGGCAGGCCCCCCTGCACCCAAAAGCTCAACTGTGTCAGTCTGAAGCTCCTCTGGTGTAGGTTCTGTGTAGGAAGTAGACTCCTCCTCCTCAAAAGGGGAATCTTCAGTGAAGGAAGGGATTGTGGATAAGGGTTTACCATTTCCTTTTCTACCAATAGTTTTGGGAGCACTTGGTCCATTGTCCCAGGATCCAAGTTTCCATGTCCTCTTTGCTTCTTGTCCTGAGCTCTGGTTAAAGCAAATATATGCCCAGCATTGCTGCATGAGCCTCCAATTCCACTTCAGCCCAAGCTGAAGTCTCCAGATCATTGCCCAGTAGACACTCTACAGGTAGGTCAGTGGATACCACAGATTTCTTTGGACCATTAAACCCTCCCCCACCCCCTACCCCCCAGTTGAGATTAACAACAGCCATGGGGGGGCTAACAGTGGTATTATGGGAATCAGTCACTTGGTACTGATGACCAAGTAGGTGTTGCTCAGGGGCTACCAGTTTTTCCATCACTATTGTGACACTGGCACATGTCTCCCTGTAGGCCTTAACCTGAACACCATTTATAAGGGGTTCTTGCTTGTACTTATCCATATTAAGGAGACAAGCAACAAGGGTGGCATCAGAGACTGAAACAGCCTCAGTGGTTTCCCTAACTAAACCAACCCCCACTACATTACCCAAAGTGAGCCCTTCTACACCCTTGGACTGGTTATTTGTAGTATTTTCCCACCACCACTGCTATTACTAGGGGCACCAGTGGAAGGCACTAGTGGGTTTTTCTTGGAACAAGTTCTGTCACTTGCCCAGTAGCCTTTGTTCTTACACATGTAACACCAAGGAGTTTTATTCTGTCGGTTGGAAGATTATTTAGACCCATCCCCCAGTGGATATTTGTGGGCCTGATGAAGACTCTTACTTTTTATTTAATCTTTGTCCCCACCTTTGTGATGTGACTTACCATCCTTCTTCTTGTCTTTGTCATTCCTTTTATGAGCTTTTCTGCTCACCCTTGTTCTGACCTATTTATATGCCTTCTTTACCAATTCTTGGGGAGAGGTCAGATCTGAGTCTACCAAGTATTGGTGCAGCAAATCAGGCACACAGTTACTCAGAATATGCTCTCTCAAAATTAGATTATATAGACCCTCAGAGTCAGACACGTTGCTGCCATGTAATAAGCCTTCACAGAACAGTCCACAAAGTCTATCCAATCTTGTGAAGACTCTTTTCTGGTTTCTCTGAATTGTATCCTATATTGTTCAGTGGTTAAGCCAAATCCATCCAAGAGTGCAGTTTTGAGAATACTGTAATTGTCAGACTTCTTTTCTGACAGTGAGAAGTCTATCCCTCCCCTTGTCAGAAAAGGATAACCACTGAATTGCAGCCCACTACCTTTGAGGGACCCTCTGAACTTTCCAGGCCCTCTAAAGTGCAGCAAACAACTTGCAAATGTCATCCCCCACCTTGTCTGGGGGAACAGTCTTATGCAAGTTTCTAAAGTCATCCCTATCTCCATAACTCCTGATATTGCTGCTGCCACCATGGGGAACTAAACCCAACCTCTGCCTTTCCCTTTCTACAGCCAAGACCTTCCTATCTAGGGCTAGCTGTTGCTGCTGCAGCCTCAGCCCTGCCTCCTCCAGTCTCAGTTTCATGAGCTCCCTATCTATAGAGTCATCACCCAGAGTTGTACCATGACACTGAGGTGATATGGGAATGTGCAGAGATAGATCTTTCCCTAACTTTTGTGACCCTAGTAACTTGACTTCTGGGTGTGAAGGGAGTCATACCTGAGTGACTACCCCTCCCACTACCAGCTACACTACTGGGTCTGCCAGGTGTAAGCCCTCCTCTGAACCTGAAGGATGATTTTCCGATTCTAAGGGGTCAGAATCTCCCTCTACCTCCTCCTCCTCCTGGCTAGTAGCATGATTCTGGTCGTCCTGGAGAAGGAGGCTCAAGAGGAAATTTGTGTTGGGGTTCTCCCAACATCTAGTTCTCTGTCTGAGCAAAGCCCCTTCAATTCCTTGAAGGTCATGCCATCATAGGGAGTACCCATGACCTCAGAGCTAGGCCCAGCAGTAGACATGATATGTATGTTTTAGTGTAGTGTAGGGAAAACATAACCTACCTAACCTCTAGTCTCTTGGAAAGGAAAGTAAGAGACTATAACCCTGTACTAGATATATATGTATAGCTCTAGGTATAGAGTGTTCTTTCCTGTAGAAAGCACCGGTGACAGAGTGATAAGGCAATTGCAAGTACTTATCCGACTACTGCACCACCAATGTAGGAGGCTGGCCTGGTTTGTAGTTTGTAGCTAAGGTATTTACACCTTATGCCAGGTCCAGTTATCCCTTATTAGTGAAATGTGGGCAGTGTCTAGAAGCCAGGCTCTTTAGAGGTAGCTGTAGCTGAGCAGCCAAGGCTTATCTAGGAGACATGCAAAGCTCATGCAATACCACTGTATTCATACACAGTACTCACACAAAAGAAAATACTCAGTCTTACAAAAGAAGTGAATTTATTTTGGTGACAGAAATGCCAAAAATACCATAGAGACTATACTCCCTTAGGAGGTACATAATATACAAATTATATACACTAGTATGCAGAAATAGCTCTAAAAACAGTTAGAAAACAGTGCAAACAGTGAAAATCACAATTGTTAGAAATGGGCCTGGGGGAGCACAAACCATCTACTAAGAAAGTGGAATACAAAAGTCAGTTTCCCACCTAGGCAAGTGTAGTGTGTAGAGGGGCGCTGGGAGTATTAGAAAACACCAAATGTAACTAATACAACCCACCCCAGAGCCCAGAAAAGCAGGAGTAAATCACAGTAACTTTCCTAGAACACACAAGAACATGAGAAAGAGGATAATGCAAGAACCAGAAGAGACTGCAAGACACCAACAGTGGATTCCTGTTGACCTATGGAAGAAGGGGATGAAGTCCATGAAGCACAGAAGAGTCCAGGAAGAACAGGAGCACCTGCTAACCCAGATGAAAAAGGTGAAAAAGAAGAATCACTAGTAAAAAACAACAATCAGTACTGCACCCAAGAAGATGGATGCAGGTTCCTGGTTGGTGCAGATGGTTTCCCATGCTGCATGGATGATTGCATTCTGGTTTGCATCACTGGATTCCGTCAACAAGCCTTGGCACATGCAAAGCTTGATGTTAGGGGGAAATGACGCTGCCTGGGACCAGGAGGGACCTGGTGGACTCTATCTAGAAGGGGGAGGCAGAGAGGGCTCTCAGCAACTCGGAGAGCCCTCAGAGGACCAGGCAGCATGCACAGGAGTCTCACATCATGGGGACAAAGAAGGTGCAAAAGGAGGCCCACGCTGCACTACAACAAAGGGTCCCACGCCGACGGAGAACCACGCAGAAAGCTGTGCACCGCAGGATAGAGTGCTGGGGGCCAGAGCTGTAGGGTGCATGAAGAACTTCGTGGAAGGATGCCAACAAGCCTTGGCAACTGCAAAACCTGCAGTGCACAGGGGTATTGGCTTGCGTGGGGAGGCAACCTCTTGCCTCCACAAAGTTGGACAGTTTGACGCCAGGACTGTATGGACTATTTCAGTCCCCCACCTGTGATGCTGGATCCATGCAACTCATCAGGAGAGAGACCCACACCACCGGTCATCGATGCAGAGAGGTGCCTGCTAAAGTAGAGGAGTGACTCCTTCACTCCAAGGGAGATTCCTTCATTCTTCTGGTGCAGACTGAAGACAGGCTGTCCTCTGAGGATGGTCGACCGGGAAACAGTTGCAGTTGCCAGCAAGAGCTGAAGATATAATGTTGCAGAAGTCGTCTTTGGTTCATTGTTGCAGTTTGTAGAGTTCCTGTGGGGTCCAGATGCAGGTTCTTCAGTGAGAAGGTGAAGTAAAGGATGCAGGGGATTCCTGCTGGAGTCTTGCAAACCAAATATGAGGAAACACCAAAAGGACAGACCCTAAATGCCCTGAAAGGGGGATTGGTCACCTAAACAGGCAAGCACCTATCAGGGGAGGGCTCTGACCTCACGTGCTGGCACTGGCCACTCAGATGGTCCCAGAGTTCCCTGCCAACTTGGAATCCAAGATGGCAAAACACAGAGACTGGGGTGGTGATGGAGAAGGGAGTGATCACTCCCCTTTCCTTTGTCCAGTTTCATGCCAGTGCAGGGACTGGGGGTCCCTGAACCCGTGTAGACTGGATTATGCAAGGAGTGCACCAAATGTGCTTTGAAAGCATTTCCAGTGGCCTGGGGAGGCTACCCCTCCCAAGCCTGTAACAGCTATGTCCAAAGGGAGAGGGTTTAACACTCCTCTCCCAAAGGAAATCCTTTGTTCTGCCTTTCTGGACTTGAACTGCTCAAGCAACAGGAGGGCAGAAACCTGTCTGAGAGGTGGCAGCAAGTGGGGCTGCCTGGAAAACCTCAGAAGACTTAAATAGCAATACTTGGGGTCCTCTAAGGAGCTCTCAGAGTGCATGGAATCATACAACCAATGCTTGCAAGAGCCTTGGGGTATGATTCCAAAATGTTTAATACCAAATATGCTTATGTTCAGAGTTACCATTATGTAGCTGGACATAGGTAGTGACCTATGTCCAGTACACATGTAAAATGGCATCCCTGCACTCACGAAGTCTGGGAAAATGGTCCTGGAGGACGTGGGGGCACCTCTGCTAGTGCAGGGGTGCCCTCACACACAGAATATTCTGCACCCTGCCCTCAGGGCTGGAGGGCAGGCTATTGGGGTGATTTATAAGTGACCTGGTGCAGTGTAAATGGCAGTGAAAGGGTGCACCCATCTTTTCACGGAGGCTGCAATGGCAATCCTGCAGAAGCCTTTGCATGTGCTCCCTATAGGTGGCAAAAGATATGCTGCAGCCCATTGGGATCCCCTGGAGCCCCAATGCCCTGGGTACCTAGGTACCATTTACTAGGGACTTATAATAGGGCACCAGTATGCCAATTGTGGGTGAAATACTGGGTTACCAGTATGCAACAACCATAATTTAAGGGAGAAAGCATAACCACTGGGGTCCTGGTTAGCAGGATCCTAGTAGACACAGTCATACACACTGACAAACAGGCCAAAAGTGGGGGTAACCAAGCTAGAGAGAGGCTACTTTCCTAAACCATTGATATTGTATTTCTTCTTTTTTGAAGTGGTACATAATGTTTTTAAATTCCCTTCACCCTGCCAGTGTTTGCCTGAGATCCAGGAAGAGCATCAACAATCTGCCCTGAATGCTACAGGCTCCTATTGAAGGGCAGCTGATGTTATAGCCTCCTTATCCTTGAAAAAAATGAACCTCGGTAAGCGTATCTGGAGTTAAATTTCTATTTTGCTGTAAAATCAAAAAGACTCTGTGTTTGGTCCAGGTTAGGTCCGGGCATAGACTGCCTCGGACATATCCTTTTAGCAGAAGCTTAAAGAGATCTAGGATAGAGCCACCTAATGATCTGTTCTCAATCTTTGATGCAATACCACATATGTGGACATTGTTTCTCCTTGATCGTTTTTCCATGTGTTCCAGCCTCTGCATTTCTTTTTGCTTTGGTTCCAGTTGGTCCCCCATTCAAGACATTGTATCCTGTTACTGGGTGGTGGTAGCCATGTCCACCTTTACCTGCTCTAGTTGCACTTCTGTTATCGCACAAGTGTATCAATGTCCCTGAGCACCTTAGTAATGTCTTTTTTCCATGATGGGAATTCTTTATGGAACACTTGTAAAAGGGAGAGAAGCCTTTTGTAGCCAGAGCCTGCAGCGTTTAAGCGTTCTTTTGCTGGGGACCTGCGCCAAGCAATCAAGTGGCCAAGTCCGTAGCACTGGTCAACACACAGTCAGAGGCCACGTATGGTTAATTTAAGAATGCATAGTCTAGGGGTAGGGCACTTTTTATCCTAAACACTGTCCACAGGGTACCCTCATCTGCTATTTTTTTCAACTCCACTTCAGCCAGCGGAGGGCCCCCCACTTTGCCCAGTTCAAAACCCCTTAAGCGAGGCGTGCAATCCAGCACATGAACACAGAAGCTCTGGTTCCACCTGCTCCCAGCAGCCCTCTCACTCAGTGCTGCCAAGGGAGCCGCCCAGGCTCCCACAGCCCTTCAGGCACAGGCTGGCTCTAATTCACGCCCGTCGATCTTCTGGTGCAAATGGTCATCCCCACCTGTGCACGCCTTTGGGCCGATCCCATTTGGCATCCATAGCCAAGGAGGGGCAGTGTTCAGGCCCCCTCAACAACACTCAGTGTCGAGGGCATTGAGTATGAAAAGATTGCCATGGGTCTTTGTCATTAGCCTCGCACCACATCCGCCATTTGGAGTTTCACCACACCAAGCACTGACGTCAGTCTTGCCCACTCAGGAGACCCTGCTGTCTCTTCTGGCATCCCCAAGGACTACCAGGACGGTCCGCCGCCTCATGCCTCCATGTCCTGGAAGATTACTCCTGAAAGCCGCCAGTGGGAGCTCAACACAGGAGCTCAGACTCTATGGCCCTCATTATGACATTGGCAGTAAGTACTGCTTACAGCCATGCTGACTGCCGCCAACATACCACGACCGCAGCGGTATACCGCTACAGGTATTATGACCCACACATAGAAATCCGCCACTATGCAGACACACACATAACTCTGCCAGCCCAAAGGTCAGTGATAAACTGGCGGTACCAAAACCTACACTGTTACGCCAACAGAAATACACTCACAGCATCATGACCCACAAATCAACCTGGCGTTCATTCAACTGCGGTAAACCGTTGGTGGT
Organism: Pleurodeles waltl; assembly: GCF_031143425.1. Lineage (NCBI taxonomy): Eukaryota > Metazoa > Chordata > Amphibia > Caudata > Salamandridae > Pleurodeles > Pleurodeles waltl. The sequence goes on from NC_090445.1 coordinate 458,269,634, forward strand.
ACAGACCGCTGCACTCAAAATACACATAAACACCACATTGGACAATTCAAACTACACACACCTGACACACATACACACACCACACCCACATACTCACACCACTATAAAACACACACCCACTTTACCCACAACCCTTTCAATGAAAAAAAGATTGGGAACAGAGAGAGAGACAAGCCAGGAGCACCCACTGAATCTGAGCCACAAAACACCATCACTCATACACCATCCACACACCTCACAGCACACACCCCAACACATCACCCCACACAAACACACACACACCACTCACACTACACCCATGGCACTGTAGTGCTTCTGTTCTTATCTCGTTTTCAGCACTTACATAACATATCAAGAATGCACTTCTGAGTTCAAAGAAGACTTTTATTGTTGTTAATTCTTCCCCAACCGCAATTTCGTAAGAGGCGAATTAGTAGATTTCCAGCACAGTTTCAATGAAAACACAGTTGCAATGTACACAGCGGGTTATATTTATAAGATAATGAATGCAAAGCAAAACAAATACTTCACCGTGTGAGACACTATTTACAGCTTCTTCTTTCTAGGGTCTGCAAGCTGATGACTCCTGTCAGCTGCGAGAAAGAGATTTATCTACCCACACGGGATGCTGGCAACTGGCGCCAAGTTCCAGCACGAAGTCAGGCAGATTCGAATCTAATTCTCTGAAGCCTGTGTCATCTGTTATAAAGGTGTGCCCCCTCCTCTCAGACTCGGGAAAACTATGCAAGCCTTTGGAGATTGGCCAGATCTCCTAGACTGCTCCTCTTCCCAGGCTTGAGCCGAAAGGAAAAACACCACCTGTACTCTCTCTTATCAGGTCTAGTCTGGTGTGAGAAGAAAACAGCTTGGATCATCTTGTGCAAAAACACAGCTTGGAAAAATACAGCTTGGATTCTCAACTGCAATGTCTAACTCCACGTTAAAGGCAATAGGCAGCTAACCTCAATATCAAATGCAATGTCTAATGTCATATCAAAGCCAATAGGCAGCTGAGCTGAATACAAAATGCAATGTATAATATCATGTCAAAGCCAATAGGCAGCTGAGCTGAATACAAAATGCAATGTATAATATCATGTCAAAGCCAATAGGCAGCTAAGCTGAATACAAAATGCAATGTCAAATATCATGTCAAAGCCAATAGGCTAAACTGAATACATCATGTCAAAGCCAATAGGCAGAATACAGAATGTAATGGCTAATGCAATGTCAAAGCCAATAGGCGGCTAAACTAGATACAGAAAGTAATGGCTAATGCCATGTCAAAGCCAATAGGCGGCTAAACTGAACAAAACATACCATGTGCTACTGGTGAACATTGAGCGACTAATATGCGCAGTGGTGAAACACAAAGTCATTGGTCAAACAAACTTAATCAATGGCAGGACATTCCACCATTTGACCAATGAATTTTTGTTTCACATATCTCTTGTTTCAAACAAAAACAAAAAAAAACATTAGCACAAAAAAAACATTATCAGCAAATCAGATTTGAATGATCAAAGCAATCCCTGTAAAGCAATAGAAGTGGATTAACATATAGATGCCATAACCTTTCACCTCAGATACATCTAAACAGAAAAGACTGAAACATTTGTATTCTGAATGAGATTATAGTGTCTCTAATTCAACAGTGTTAGCAATTTGATGTGGCATGAGTTCTACTCATGTAAAGGTGCACGGTCCACCTGAAAGGTTTGCTGGAAGATAAGCAAAAGTCCGAGGTCCATACGAAAAAACACAGCTTAGTTCCAGTGGAAGAATGCAATTAAACAAGTTGAACTTGAACTGAAGGTGCAGTTTGCGCAAAATAGATCCATGGTGCTGGCACTTTACTCAGCCAGGTTCAGGTTGGGGGTTCGGTCCCTTCCCCAACCCCACACGCACACACTGGAAGGGGGACCACACAGCACACTCAGGGACAGTGGCGAAACGTGGTAGGATCTGCAAAAGAAACAAGTATGACTTTTCTTGCAAATAACATTTGTCATTTAAACTGCACCCTTCCTCTTTCTTTCCCTGTTTTATAATCAGCAGGACGTTTTTGGGGCCCTTTGTTATATTTTCTGCAGATTCTGGAGGATCACTTAGGGCTTCAGCCCACACACCAGCACAGAGGTTTTTATCTGCTGCACCACAGCTTCCCTTTTCTTGCATTGTCAGAAGGGCTGGGGCAGACTCATTCTTTACCAAACCTCCATTCACTGCACTTTTGTCAAGTTGGGCCATTCTGTCTCCAATTTGTATGAATAAATCAGACTCTTTTCTAGGTATCAGCATAATTTCGATTTCTCCTTGGTAATCTGCAGCAATCATTCCCCTTAAAACCTGATCAATTTGCCATTTCTGTCCTGGTAACTTTCCTCTCCCCAACTGCTCTGTGACTGCTTGCATTACAGATTGCTTTTGTGCGTGCTGCACAGTTTTTATCAAATCTAGAGAATGTGCATCTCTCTCATCTCTGCCCACCTGTAAGTGGCTTTTTCTGCCAGCTGTTCACATTTCTGGGGCACCCACTTAGCCATCCCCACTAAGGCAGAATTCTGGGTGTACACTTCTCTCTCTGAATTTTTCTTTTTAACATCTGAAAGGGAATTGAACCAGTTAGGTGCAAGCCATGTGGAAAACCAAACCATTGGCAATGAACCAAGAATCAGTGTAAAAATGACACATCTCACGTAGCTCTTGCTTTAAAATCTGACACACATTGTACAACACTGTTCCTTCTCCTGTGCCAGAAAATAACATTTCAGTCAATGAATCATTAGTAAAACAAACATGCTTTTTATCTTCAGTGGACACGAATTCAAATGGTGCACACAATTTCACTAGTAACTCTTTTACCTGTGGTATTCTAGCCCTGTTTTGCAAGTACCAGATCCAGTGTATGATCCTAGCTAGGGGCACTCTTTTCTTTCCCTTATTCTTGATTTACATGTACATAAGTATTTCCTTCTTGCACTGAGCAGAAACCTAAAGTCTGCATTATTTCATTTGCCAAATCACAAGCGCGCAGCTGCATATTATTTTTCACAGTGACCATATACCAAAGTGTTAGGATTTCACTCAAATGAGGGCTATTCTGTTTCCAAAAATCAAACAAGCTAATGAAACTCGGTGTATCTTGCTTAGTGCAAACAGTAAGAAGCTCTAAAATCTTTCGTTTTACTTGTGCATTTTGCAAGGGTAACTCTTAAATCACATTCTGAGCTCTCTCGTTCTCGTCTGTGTTATCAGCTAAGGAATGCACTTTGACTGCCAAAAACCCTGGCTCACATGGAGGCTCAGAGCAGCTGGAAGCTGTCTTAACCCCCTCATTACTGGAATGGGATTCTTCTAAAACAGCATTTTTATAACTTTCAGCATTATCTTGAATGAATGTATTCTGGCTAATTTGCTCACGTAAATTCTCATTTTCATGTTCCAACTGCCTACATTTCTCCTGCATTTCTCTGTAAGCAGATAAAGGTATCCAAACCTTTCTGTCATCATTGCTTCAAAAGGCACATTTTCTAAATATGCTTCATCACAACAAAAACTATTTCTCAAAGCACTATCAGGCAGTTTAGCTACACATGCATTTTCAAACATGGTCTGCCGTGCTTCTGTAATTCTCCAAACAACAGAAATCAATTCACAGTTTTTCATAGCACCATCGGGCAGTTTAGCTACACATGCATTCTCAAACATGGTCTGCCGTGCTTCTGTGATTCTCCAAACAGAAAACAATTTCTGTAATTCTCCAAACAACAAAAACAATTACGCTTTTAAAGTGTGCACGTAGAAATCTATTAATTCGTCAACACCCCTTAACCACCCCACTCCTGGTACCAAATGTAGTGCTTCTGTTCTTATCTCGTTTTCAGCACTTACATAACATATCAAGAATGCACTTCTGAGTTCAAAGACTTTTATTGTTGTTAATTCTTCCCCAACCGCAATTTCGTAAGAGGCGAATTAGTAGATTTCAAGCACACTTTCAATGAAAACACAGTTGCAATGTACACAGCAGGTTATATTTATAAGATATTGAATGCAAAGCAAAACAAATACTTCACCGTGTGAGAAACTATTTACAGCTTCATCTTTCTAGGGTCTGCAAGCTGATGACTCCTGTCAGCTGCGAGAAAGAGATTTATCTACCCACACGGGATGCTGGCAACTGGCGCTAAGTTCCAGCACGAAGTCAGGCAGATTCGAATCTAATTCTCTGAAGCCTGTGTCATCCGTTACAAAGGTGTGCCCCCTCCTCTCAGACTCCGGAAAACTACGCAAGCCTTTGGAGATTGGCCAGATCTCCTAGACTGCTCCTCTTCCCAGGCTTGAGCCGAAAGGAAAAACACCACCTGTACTCTCTCTTATCAGGTCTAGTCTGGTGACAGAAGAAAACAGCTTGGTTCATCTTGTGCAAAAAACACAGCTTGGAAAAATACAGCTTGGATTCTCAACTGCAATGTCTAACTCCACATTAAAGTCAATAGGCAGCTAACCTAAATATCAAATGCAATGTCTAATGTCATATCAAAGCCAATAGGCAGCTGAGCTGAATACAAAATGCAATGTATAATATCATGTCAAAGCCAATAGGCAGCTGAGCTGAATACAAAATGCAATGTATAATATCATGTCAAAGCCAATAGGCAGCTAAACTGAATACAAAATGCAATGTCAAATATCATGTCAAAGCCAATAGGCAACTAAACTGAATACATCATGTCAAAGCCAGTAGGCAGAATACAGAATGTAATGGCTAATGCGATGTCAAAGCCAATAGGCGGCTAAACTGAATACAGCATGTCAAAGCCAATAGGCAGAATACAGAATGTAATGGCTAATGGAATGTCAAAGCCAATAGGCGGCTAAACTAGATACAGAAAGTAATGGCTAATGCCATGTCAAAGCCAATAGGCGGCTAAACTGAACAAAACATACCATGTGCTACTGGTGAACATTGAGCAACTAATATGCGCAGTGGTGAAATACAAAGTCATTGGTCAAACAAACTTAATCAATGGCAGGACAGGCACCACTATGACACCCCAGATTCTCTGAGGAGGAGCTAAGGGTCATGGTGGAGGAAATCATCCGGGTAGAGCCACAGCTATTCAGATCACAGGTACAGCAGACATTCATTGCTAGGAAGATGGAGCTATGGCAGAGAGTTGTGGACAGGGTCAACACCATGGGACAGCACACCAGAACAAGGGATGACATCAGGAGGAGGTGGAACGACCTACGGGGGAAGGTGCGTTCTGTGGTAGCAAGACACCAGATAGCTGTACAGAGGACTGGCGGTGGACCCCTACCTCCTCCACCACAACCAACAACATGGGAGAAGCAAGTCTTGGCGATCATGCATCCTGAGGGCCTGGCAGGAGTAGCAGGAGTACTGGACTCTGGTAAGTCAAATCTTTACTACTTTATCCCCCCTACCTGCATGCCTCTCAAACTCCTACCCCTTCCCTCACCCCCATCACTCCACCACCTCACATATACCCTACCATCACAACCCACCCATCCCAATACCAAGCCCTTCATGCAACACCAATGCATGGACCCCCATCAAAGACCTGCATGGACACCCATCACCACAGCATGCACACTAGTGATAATCACTTAGCCAACCAAATCACGACTCACACAAGCCAAAGCTGCCTTGGTAATTACAACCATAGTGGGAGACATACCCCTGCACAAGATGTCAGATGCAGAAACAATAACACTGCATTTACATCCCCACAGGACCCCCACACAACGTCACCGGAGAGGATGTGCCAGCAACATCCAGTCCCCCCCCATAAGAGGCCCACAGTGATGACAGCAGCTCTGGACGCCTGGATCTGGATGACCAACCTGGCCCATCAGGGATCTCCGGACAGTCGGTTACCCAGGCACAGTCCCATACCACCACAGAGCCTCCCCCCTCTGGAAACACTAGCACAGCATCCACCCAGCGGGCCCATACCTCTGTCCCCAGGACACGTCAATCAGCAGTGTGTCCACCATTACAGGGACCCCAGGCAACCCCACAAACACAGGACGCTCAGGGTCCTGGGGTCAGTGGCAGTGGGCACACAGTTCAGGGGACAGAGACACAGGACAACAGGGAAGCTGGGGGGACTGTTGTGCGTCAGGGAGTGGACAGGCACAGGGAACCAACTCTCCACAAGGCACTCACCAACATTCTGGGAGAATACCACCATTTCCAGGAGACCATGGGCAAGATACTGTCCAAGTTGCAGGAGACCCAGCGGCTGCAGAAGGGACAGTACCTGGGGATCAGGAAGGACCTGAGAGACATCCACACCACCCTGGTCACCATTGCAGGGGTGCTGGCAGTCATGGTCAACACCATGAGAGAAGCAGTGGGACGCCATCGGGCCCCTGACACTAGCCACACCAAAGAACAGCCCTCCCCCGACGCTAGTGAACAGGAGGCCCCACCACTGGAACAACAGGCCACCAGCACCCCACTCCACCCCCTGCAGAAGGATAACCACCATGCAAAAGGTCCCTGCGATCCAGGCAGAAGTCAGAGAACATTGCCAAGACCCCCGCCAGGAAATAGGACTCACCTGATTGTCACCCTTGTGTCCCACTCTGTCACCCTATCAACCTTGAACTGACATTGCTCCACTTCCAATGCCCCCTTGGACAATGCACCTGTGATACAAGTAGACTGGACTCTATCCTGGACAATTCTCCACCATCAACCCAGCCCATTGCAATACCCCCTACACAAATTTTCACAGAAATAAACACCCTTGGACAAATACAAGTATGGAGTCTGTCAATTGATTGAAATATGTATTACTGTAAACATTGCAATTCAAATGTACAGTTATACTTACATAGGTATGACCTGTAGTGGGCAGCAGTAAACACACCAGTAGCCAGAGTGGGTCACAGATATCTGAAAATAGAGATGCCAAAAGGTACAGTAAGTTGCCAAAGAAATAGGGAAATCAGGCTGCCATGTACAATGTCCAACACAAAACTGGAATGGAAGGTGAAGTTAAAGTATCTTACCTGTGTGTCACTGGAAATACAGTTGGATTATTGTAGTTCTGTTGTCCACATCCTCTTCCTCTGCCTCCTCTTCGTCACTGTCCAGAGGCTCCACCACTGCCACATGACCATCCCCAGGCTCATCCTCCTGCAGAAAAGGCACCTGGTGTCTCAAGGCCAGGTTGTGCAACATACAACATGCAATGATGATCCGGCACACCTTCTTGGGTGAGTAGTACAGAGATCCACCTGTCAGATGGAGGCACCAGAATCTGGCCTTCAGGAGGTCAAAGGTGCACTCAATAATCCTTCTTGATCGCCCATGTGCCTCATTGTAACATTCCTCTGCTCTTGTCCTGGCATTCCTCCCTAGGGTCAGTAGCCATGAGAGGTTGGGGTAACCAGAGTCACCTGTAAATATCGAGGGATACCTGTTAGCCACACACTCACCCTTTGGGACAACCCCACACCCATATACCTACATCAACTGGTTGGGGACCATGGGCTCACCTATTAGCCAAACCCGGTGCCTCTGGAGGTGAGCCATCACATATGGGATGCTGCTATTCCTCAAGATAAAGGCATCATGCACAGAACCAGGATACTTTGCATTGACATGGGAGATGTACTGGTCCACCAAACACACCATCTGCACAGTCAGAGAGTGAAAGCTCTTTCAATTTCTGAACACATTTCCCCGGGGGAGGACAAAGGCAATATGTGTATCATCAATAGCACCGATGATGTTGAGTATATGTCCCAGTGCATAGAAGTCAGCCTTCACTGTGGCCAAATCCTCCACCTGGGAGAATACGATGTAGCTGTGCATGTGTTTCAGCAGGGCAGACAACACTCTGGTCAGCACGTTTGAGAACATAGGCTGTGACATCCCTGATGCCATGGCCACAGTCGCTTGGAAGGAACCACTTGCCAAGAAATGGAGCACTGACAGGACCTGCACTGGAGGGGGGATACCTGTGGGGTGGTGGATATCTGAAATCAGATCTGACTCCAATTGGGCACACAGTTCTTGGATTGTGACCCTATCATGTCTGTAGATTAGGATAATGTGCCTGTCCTCCATTGTCGCCAGGTCACCAGGCGTCTGTACACGGGGATGTCTCCATCTCCTATTCATCCTCAGTGGTTGAACTCTAGAGTGAAAAACAGTGAGCATAATGTCATATTCAAACATGTACTCAAATTAATATTCATTTTTTGTTTTACAGAAACAGTGTGTGAACTTGTAAGTCAGTTGATGTGCCTATGTGTGCTGTGACACAGTTTGGTCCCTGAAATGGCGGCTGCCTGACCTGTGAGGAGGGACAAGTGGAAATGAGGTCATTCCACTGGCATTGTGCACCGGTGCGATCGGCGGTCAACGACCGCCGTGCAACACCATATTGGTTATCATTGGGGCCTACGGGTTCCAGGAGCCAATGGCGATGTATGCCGGCAGTGACGGTACGCACCGCCCCATTTTCTATCTGTTCACTCACTTGCTACCTGACCTTCAATAGGAGAGGACCTACACTGCAAGTTCTGCTGTGACCTGTGTCTGGAAGCGACCATGGCTCGAGTGTCTGGGAAAGGGCCCCTACCTTCACTTCGGAGGAGTTGGAGAGACTGGTGGATGGGGTCCTACCCCAGTACCCTTTACTTTGTGGTCCTCCAGACCAACAGGTGAGTACACTGTGAGCATGATGTGTGGGGCATGAATGTATGGAGTGCTGTGTGTGTAAGCCTCATGTAGGGGGTGGCTGAGGGGTCCTGGGCAGAGTGCTGCATGTATGGTGGTCAATGTCTGTGCATAAGGGAATTGGAGGGATGTGGTGAGTCATGAGTACGACAGTCCGGGCTAATACCTTTTCTGCTGTATTTTTTCTGCAGGTCAGCGCCCATCAGAAAAAGGGTATTTGGCGTGCCATCGCCAAGGAGGTGCGGACCCTGGGGGTCTTTGACAGGCGGAGCACCCACTGCCGCAAATGGTAGGAAGACCTGTGCCGCTGGGCAAGGAAGACGGCGGAGGCCTAACTGGGGATGGCCTCCCAACGAGGAAGGGGTGCCTGTCGTACCCTGACCCCCCTGATGTTCCACATCCTGGCAGTGGCCTATCCGGAGTTGGATTGGCGCTTGAAGGCAACACAGCAGCCACAATGGGGTGAGTACAGATTCCGATTCTTGACTTTGCATGCGTTAAGGTGTTACCTGGGTGGGGATGTGGGCTGTGGGTGCCCCTAGGCCAGGGCAAACATGGCAGGGTAGGTTCCATGATGGGTAAGCTCAGATGCACTCCAACCATAATAATGTTGGTGGGCATCTATTACTGGGAAGGGTCCTGTGGGTTTCAGGTGTGAAGCTAATGGCATTAGGCATTGTACCCCATGGACTGGTGACTAGCATTGTAACTGGCAGTGCATGGCCTAGTGCATAGGGCTGTTCCCTGTGAGTTGTGTACACCAACAGTAGTGTTGTTGCTGGCATTGACCAAGTGTATCCTCTGTCTCTTCCCCCCTTTTTGTTTTGTCACCCTGTTCTTGTGTGCATTAGCATAATCTGGCGGAGGAGCAGAGGCACCGGCGATGGAGGGAGCTGCATCCCACATGGGCCTGGAGGCTGAATCCACCAACAGTGACTGCACCAGTGGGACGGAGGGCGGGGGAGCACCACGACCAAGGCAGGAGGGGACAGTACCAACAGCGACTCCTCCTCTCATGCAAGCTCCCTGGCGGTGGTGGACACTTCTGTGCTCACCCCAAATACAGGTACAGCCACCACCCCATACCAGCACCACCTTCCCAGCAGCCCCTCAGCGTGTTTCCCATGCCCGCTCACCCAGGAGGGTGGGCATCTCCTTCGCCCCAGGAACCTCAGGCCCTGCCCCAGTCAGCCCTGCTGCCCTGAGTGAGGAGGCTATTGACCTCCTGAGATCCCTCTCTGTTAGTCAACCACACTGAATGCCATCCAGGGTCTAGCAGGGCATTTGCAACAAACAAATGCATACCTGGAGGGCATTCACTCTGGCGTGGCGGCCCAACAGAGAGCATTCCAGGCTCTGGCCAACTCATTGATGGCAGTCATTGTCCCTGTCTATAGCCTTCCCCTCCAACTTCCTCTACGCAGTCCCAATCCCCTCAAACCTCAGCCTGTCCCAAGCACACCTTCAGACCAGCAATCACCCAAATCAACACACAGAAGTGGCTCAGGCAAACAGAAGCACCACACATCATCTCACAGGCACTCACACAAACACCATCCACATGCAGACACACCAATATCCACTGCCTCCACTGTGTCCCCCTCCTCCTCGTCATCCACCTCCCTCCCAGTAGTATCTTCACACACACCTGCATGCACTACATCCTTATCCACTACCTCCATCACCAGCACGCCTATCACTACACGCCCCTCACTGACAGTCACTACCCCCACATCCATGCACACGTCCCCTGTGTCCTCTCCCTCTGTGTCTGTGCCCCCTCCTCCAAAGTACACAAACGCAAGCACACAGACACCTAACAGCCATCCACCGCACAACAGCATCCAGCCCATGCACCTGCACCCAAACACAGCAGACTGACACCTCCTACAACCACTCCCTCTTCCTTCACTCCCAAACCTTCACCCTCTTCTTGCCCCAGTGTCCCTAAGAAGCTTTTCCTCGCCACCATTGACCTATTCCCTATCCCTCCCCCGTCCTTCTCTTTGGGCCAGGGTGGCCAGAACCCAGCCCAGCATCTCAGCCACCCAGTCCACGGCCACTGTGGTTTCTGCAGCTACTGCAGGTGTGAGAGGCTCCAAGGAGGCACCCATCAGCACAGCCAGTGTGCCAGCACCACCTGTTAAGGCCAAGAAGGGTCAGCCACCTAGCAAGGGCAAGAAGGAGAACCAGCCAGCAAGGGGAAGGTGGCACCGCCAGCCAGAAAGGGCAAGAAAAAAACACCAGCTGGCAGAAGCAAGGAGGCACCACCATCTGCCAAGGGCAGGAAGGGGCACAGAACACCAGCCATGGCACTTCAGACGTCTGAGGCTGCAGGTGAAGGCCTGTAGCCTACCACTACTGCGGCCAGCACCGCCACCTGCACCGCGGCCAGCACCTCTACCTGCACTGCGGCCAGCACCGCCACCTGCACCGCGGGCAGCACCGTCACCTGCCCCACTGCCAGCAGCACCACTGCCAGTAGCAGCAGCCCCAGTGGGAAGCCGTCCGAGGCTGCAGGTGAAGGCCTGGAGGCTACCACTACCGTGGCCTGCACCGCTGTAGGAGGCTGGACTGGCTTGTAGTGAGTACCAAGGGGTACTTACACCTTGCACCAGGGCCAGTTATCCCTTATTAGTGTATAGGGTGTCTAGCAGCATAGGCTGATAGATAATGGTAGCTTAGCAGAGCAGCTTAGGCTGAACTAGGAGACGAGTGAAGCTCCTACAGTACCACTAGTGTCACTTGCACAATATCATAAGAAAACACAATACACAGATATACTAAAAATAAAGGTACTTTATTTTTATGACAATATGCCAAAGTATCTCAGAGTGTACCCTCAGTATGAGGATAGCAAATATACACAAGATATATGTACACAATACCAAAAATATGCAGTATAGTCTTAGAAAACAGTGCAAACAATGTATAGTTACAATAGGATGCAATGGGGACACATAGGGATAGGGGCAACACAAACCATATACTCCACAAGTGGAATGCGAACCACGAATGGACCCCAAACCTATGTGACCTTGTAGAGGGTCGCTGGGACTATTAGAAAATAGTGTGGGTTAGAAAAATAGCCCACCCCAAAACCCTGAAAAGTGAGTGCAAAGTGCACTAAAGTTCCCCAAAGGACATAGAAGTCATGATAGGGGAATTCTGCAGGAAAGACACAAACCAGCAATGCAACAACGATGGATTTCCAGTCGAGGGTACCTGTGGAACAAGGGGACCAAGTCCAAAAGTCACAAGCAAGTCGGAGATAGGCAGATGCCCAGGAAATGCCAGCTGTGGGTGCAAAAAGCTGATCCTGGACAGTAGAAGCTGAGGATTCTGCAGGAACGACAAGGGCTAGAGACTTCCCCTTTGGAAGATGGATCCCCCACGCCGTGGAGAGTTGTGCAGAAGTATTTTCCCGCCGAAAGACCGCCAACAAGCCTTGCTAGCTGCAAGTCGTGCGGTTACTGTTTTTGGATGCTGCTGTGGCCCAGAAGGGACCAGGATGTTTGCTAATTGCTTCTGGGGACAGAGGGGGCGTTGAGCAAGGCAAAGAGCCCTCTCGGAAGCAGGCAGCACCCGCAGAAGTGCCGGAACAGGCACTACGAAGAAGAGTGAAACGGTGCTCACCCGAAGTTGCACAAAGGAGTCCCACGTCGCCGGAGACTCACTTAGAAAGTCGTGCAATGCAGGTAGAGTGCCGTGGACCCAGGCTTGGCTGTGCGAAAAGGATTTCCGCCGGAAGTGCACAGAGGTCGGAGTAGCTGCAAAAGTTGCAGTTCCCAGCAATGCAGTCTGGCGTGGGGAGGCAAAGACTTACTTCCACCAAACTTGGACTGAAGAGCCACTGGACTGTGGGAGTCACTTGGACGCAGTTGCTGGATTCAAGGGACCTCGCTCGTTGTGCTGAGAGGAGACCCAGGGGACCGGTGATGTAGTTCTTTAGTGCCTGCGGTTGCAGGGGGAAGATTCCGTCGACCCACGGAGATTTCTTCGGAGCTTCTAGTGCAGAGAGGAGGCAGACTACCCCCACAGCATGCACCACCAGGAAAACAGTCGAGAAGGCAGTAGGATCAGCGTTACAGAGTTGCAGTAGTCGTCTTAGCTACTTTGTTGCAGTTTTGCAGGCTTCCAGCACGGTCAGCAGTCGATTCCTTGGCAGAAGGTGAAGAGAGAAATGCAGAGGAACTCTGATGAGCTCTTGCATTCGTTATCTAAGGAAATCCCCAAAGCAGAGACCCTAAATAGCCAGAAAAGAGGGTTTGGCTACTTAGGAGAGAGGATAGGCTAGAAACACCTGAAGGAGCCTATCAGAAGGAGTCTCTGACGTCACCTGGTGGCACTGGCCACTCAGAGCAGTCCAGTGTGCCAGCAGCACCTCTGTTTCCAAGATGGCAGAGGTCTGGAGCACACTGGAGGAGCTCTGGACACCTCCCAGGGGAGGTGCAGGTCAGGGGAGTTGTCACTCCCCTTTCCTTTGTCCAGTTTCGCGCCAGAGCAGGGCTAAGGGGTCCCTGAACCGGTGTAGACTGGCTTATGCAGAAATGGGCACCAAATGTGCCCATGAAAGCATTTCCAGAGGCTGGGGGAGGATACTCCTCCCCTGCCTTCACACCGTTTTCCAAGGGGTGAGGGTGTAACACCCTCTCTCAGAGGAAGTCCTTTGTTCTGCCATCCTGGGACAAGCCTGGCTGGACCCCAGGAGGGCAGAAACCTGTCTGAGGGGTTGGCAGCAGCAGCAGCTGCAGTGAAACCCCTGAAAAGGCAATTTGGCAGTACCAGGGTCTGTGCTACAGACCACTGGGATCATGGGATTGTGCCAACTATGCCAGGATGGCATAGAGGGGGCAATTCCATGATCATAGACATGTTACATGGCCATATTCGGAGTTACCATTGTGAAGCTACATATAGGTAGTGACCTATATGTAGTGCACGCGTGTAATGGTGTCCCCGCACTCACAAAGTCCAGGGAATTTGCCCTGAACAATGTGGGGGCACCTTGGCTAGTGCCAGGGTGCCCTCACACTAAGTAACTTTGCACCTAACCTTTACCAGGTAAAGGTTAGACATATAGGTGACTTATAAGTTACTTAAGTGCAGTGGTAAATGGCTGTGAAATAACGTGGACGTTATTTCACTCAGGCTGCAGTGGCAGGCCTGTGTAAGAATTGTCAGAGCTCCCTATGGGTGGCAAAAGAAATGCTGCAGCCTATAGGGATCTCCTGGAACCCCAATACCCTGGGTACCTCAGTACCATGTACTAGGGAATTATAAGGGTGTTCCATTAAGCCAATGTAAATTGGTAAAATTGGTCACTAGCCTGTTAGTGACAATTTGAAAGAAATGAGAGAGCATAACCACTGAGGTTCTGGATAGCAGAGCCTCAGCGAGACAGTTAGTCACTACACAGGTAACACATTAAGGCACACTTATGAGCACTGGGGCACTGGCTGGCAGGGTCACAGTGACACATACAACTAAAACAACATATATACAGTGAAAAATGGGGGTAACATGCCAGGCAAGATGGTACTTTCCTACACAACCACCCCCCCAAACGAAGGACAATAAGACTAGCCATGACCTGATGAGTTTTCATTGTCTAAGTGGAAATATCTGTCGAGTCCATCTGCATTGGAGTGGCTACTCCCAGGTCTATGTTCCACTGTATAGTCCATTCCCTGTAGGGATATGGACCACCTCAACAATTTAGGATTTTCACCTTTCATTTGTTTTAGCCAAAGTAGAGGTTTGTGGTCTGTCTGAAAAATGAAGTGAGTGCCAAACAGGTATGGCCTCAACTTCTTCAGTGCCCAGACCACAGCAAAGGCCTCCCTCTCAATGGCAGACCAACGCTTTTCTCTAGGGGTCAACCTCCTACTAATAAAAGCAACAGGTTGATCCTGGCCCTCTGAATTAAGTTGTGATAGGACTGCCCCTACTCCTAATTCAGATGCATCAGTTTGGACATATAATTTTTTAGAGGGCTTTTCAGGACAGGTGCAGAGCACATGGCCTGCTTCAGCTCCTCAAAAGCGTTCTGACAGTTTGCTGTCCATAATACCTTTTTAGGCATTTTCTTGGATGTGAGGTCATTAAGAGGGGCTGCAATGGAGCCATAGTTCTTAATGAACCTCCTGTAATACCCAGTGAGGCCTAGGAAGGCTCTCACCTGAGTCTGAGTAGTAGGGGGAACCCAATCAATAATTGTTTGGATTTTCCCCTGAAGTGGTGCAATCTGTTCCCCACCAACAAGGTGTCCCTGATAAACCACCTTACCCTGCCCTATCTGGCACTTTGAAGCCTTGATAGTGAGGCCTGCCTTTTGCAGGGCCTCCAAAACTTTCCATAGGTGGACCAGGTGATCATCCCAGCTGGAGCTAAAGACAGCTATATCGTCCAAATATGCTGCACTGGAAGCTTCCAGCCCTTGCAGGACTGTGTTCACCAACCTCTGAAAAGTGGCAGGTGCATTTTTCAATCCAAAAGGCATTACTCTGAAATGGTAATGGCCTCCAATGGTTGAAAATGCAGTTTTAGGTTTAGCATCTTCTGATAATTTGATCTGCCAATACCCTGCAGTCAAATAAAAAATGCTTAGATACTTGGCAGATGCCAGTGTATCTATGAGCTCATCTGCCCTGGGTATAGGGTGAGCATCAGTTTTGGTTACCTGGTTGAGACCTCTGTATTCTACACAAAACCGCATTTCCTTCTTTCCATCTTTGGAATGGGGTTTTGGTACAAGTACAACAGGAGAAGCCCATGGACTTTCAGAGTGCTCAACCACTCCCAGTTCTAACATTTTCTGCACCTCTTGCTTTATGCAGTCTCTGACATGGTCAGGCTGCCTATAGAGCTTACTTTTGACAGGCAAGCTGTCTCCAGTATCTATCGTGTGCTCACACCAAGAAGTGGTACCTGGCACAGTAGAGAAGAGTTCAGAAAACTGATCCAGGAGATTTATGCAATGGTCTTTCTGCTCAGCAGTAAGACAATCAGCCAAAACTACCCCTTCCACCAGAGCATCTTGTTCTGTGGAAGAGAAGAGATCAGGAAGAGGATCACTGTCTTCTTCCTGTCCCTCATCAGTTGCCATGAGCAGGGTGAGATCAGTCCTGTCATAGTAGGGTTTCAGGCGATTGACATGGAGCACCCTAAGGGGACTCCTGGCAGTGCCTAAGTCAACTAAGTAGGTGACTTCACCCTTTTTCTCAACAATTGTGTGGGGTCCACTCCATTTATCTTGGAGTGCTCTTGGGGCCACAGGCTCCAAGACCCACACTTTCTGCCCTGGTTGGTACTGAACCAAAACAGCCTTCTGGTCATGCCATTGCTTCTGGAGCTCTTGGCTGGCCTGAAGGTTTTTACTGGCCTTTTTCATGTACTCAGCCATCCTTGATCTGAGGCCAAGTACATAATCCACAATATCTTGTTTTGGAGCTTCTAAAGCTTGTTCCCAACCCTCCTTGACAAGTGTTAGTGGACCCCTAACAGGGTGTCCAAAGAGGAGTTCAAAGGGGCTGAAGCCCACTCCTTTCTGGGGTACCTCCCTGTAGGCAAAAAGGAGGCATGGTAACAGGATATCCCATCTCCTGCGGAGTGGTTTGACACATGCTTTATTCGATCAGTCAATCATCAAAGCGAAAATACAATAATAATAAATAAGGATAAAACCAGTAATAATACAAATATTATATTATAAAACATAAATAGAAATTGTGGAACATAGGTTACTGAGCATACTATAATTAAAAGAATTCTCAGGACACATAATACACATAATACGATTTCAGCCCCTTTCCTATAATCCTTGTAAGAGTAAGAGAATAAAGAATAAAAGTAAGGCTCTAATTAAGACACAGTCTTTGCAATGGAATTTCGTATTCGCCATGCTACTAATAAATATTTACTGACAGCAAGTATTAAAACCGTGGAATGATGACTTTTTAAAATCCGCAAAGCAGAGGCACAATCTCTTATCCCCATATCGCGGCAGATATGACAGATCCACTTAGACCTAGGAAGAGAATAAGCAGGGCAAAAAAACATGAAATGCTCAATCGTTTCTGGTTTTGCATCACAGGCTGGGCATGTACTTGTATCTGTTTTTGTACCCCATCTGCACATCAATGTCTTCAATGGCAGCGACCCGAAACGGAATCTGGCATATAAGCTTTTGCCAAGAATGTCAGGTATATTGTCTAGATAGGGTTCAAATTGGGGATACCATTTAAAATCTGTAAAATGATTTGTTAAAGTGCCATGAGTTCTATGAGTAATATGATCGTTATATACATGGGACCAATATATGCGTTTTAGCACAATAGAATGAGCCTTTTCTAATTTATGGGGTTCCTCCCAAAAGTGGCTTAGGCCGAGTTTGTTAAACCAACTGGATACATGTTTGACCCAGGGAATAGAAGTTGAATTGGGGCACATAAGCAGGTCGTGGAGTGAGGACTTATAAACGTCTAGTTCGGGGTTGGTCCATAGTCGTATCCAATATAATAATGGTCTTAGGATGATCAGATCGGCTATGCGTCTCAGGCCTAAGTCTAAGAACAGAGGTAGCAGTGGAGTACTAGGAGGACAAGCACACAGAGACCTCGCAAAACTATTCTCACTAATAGTGAGCCTGTTACAGTCAGAAAAACCCCAAACCTCTGCTCCGTATGCGGCAGCGCCCTGTGCTCTGGCGATGTAGATCTTAATTGCCGGGGAGACGGTTTTTGCTGTCGTGCCCCTGTAAAAGCGCAGGATTGAAGCCGCACCATGCTGCAAACGACCCTCACTTTTATTAATCTGTTCTCCCCAATTTAAATTGTCAGCAATCCTTACACCCAGGTAATCGATGGAGGGTACTTTATCCAGGAGGTTCCCTTCTAGGTGGATAGTGCATTTCTTCCGCACTCCTGAGCGGAACGCCATTAGCTTGGTCTTTTTATGGTTTAGCTCTAGGCCGTAGTCACAACAGAAGGAGTTAAATCTGTTGATAAGAATTTGAAGGCCCATGGGGGATTTAGAAATAAGGAGAGAGTCATCGGCAAAGAGAAGGATTGGAACTTTTTGAGCGCATAGGGTGGGGGCATCATTCTGGCACGTCATTAAAACCTGTACAACCTCGTTAATAAAAATAGAAAATAAAAATGGTGCCAATACACAACCCTGGCGAACACCCCTATTTATGGGGATTTTGTCCGTTAATTCGCCTAGGTTCCCCCATCTCACCTGCGCATATGTATCCTCATGCAACCGCTTTAGAAGTTGGATTAAATTGGCCGGAGTCCCTATTTTTTGTAACACTTCCCACAACTTTTCCCTCGGGACCAAGTCAAATGCTGATCTCAGGTCGACAAAGGCAATGTATAATGGTTGTTTGGCAAGAGCTGTGTACTTCCAGTACAGAATGGCCAGTCTAAAAACCTGGTCCTCTGTACTGGTCTTTGGGCGAAAACCAGCTTGGAGAGGGGAAAGAATATTCTGGTCTTTGGCCCAATTGGTTAATCTACCTAGGAGTTGTTTGGCAAATATTTTTTGGATCTTGTCAATTAAACTGATTGGTCTATAATTTGTCGGAAGGTTGGCGTCACCCTTTTTATGGATGGGGATAATTTCTGCTCCCTTCCATGTCATGGGGATCGGCCCCCCTTCGGCAATTTTATTAGAGAGTGTATTGATATACCAAGTCCAGACTAATGGTTCTGACGAGTAGAGATCCCCTGGAATTTTGTCTGGGCCTGGGGCTTTCCCAAGTTTTAAGGAACCAATAGCATTGGCTGTTTCTTTGGTAGTAAAACAGATATAGCTCTTAAAACCCTGTGTTCCCCCTACAAGAGGGGCTGGGCCACAATTCTCATCAGGGGTAGATGGAAGGTCTTGGCCTGCTTCCCCTGTAATTAAGCTTGTAGGAGTTTCAATTTCTCTGTATAAGCCAGAGAAATGGTCAACCCATTTTTCTGGCTGTATATGGCTTCTCACACCAATCCTACCCTCTTTCTCTCGTTTGCCTAACAGTTCCCAAAACAATTTATTGTTGTTAGATTGAGTAGCATCCACTAAACTCTGCCAAGTTTTATCTTCCCAGGTTTTTTTTGCTCGAGTGATGGATTCTTTGTATAAGCGTCTGGCTAGTAATATTTCCCCGTGGGGTCCGTTCAAAAGGGCACCTTTTAGTCCTTTCTTGGCCATATGGCAGGACTCGTCAAACCATGTATTAGAGGTAGCTCCTTGATGTCTTGCCCCGACCTTCCTATAGAATATGCGTTGTAATCTTGTGATCATATTTTCATGTATAGATAGGAAGGGGATATCATTGGAATCGTGATCTCTGTATGGGGCTAGGATATCTACAAAGGCCTGATAAATCTCACTTAACAGGTAAGGGTTTGACTGGACCTTTGGCCACCTGACCTTTGTGGATGTGATGTTCATGGTAGAAATAGGGACCAAGGTAGTTTGTTTGTTTGAAGTCCTAACAAACACGTCACCTGACATAGAAAGTAGCAGGGGATGATGGTCGCTTTCAGTTCTGACGTCCACCTTCATATCATCCAGAAAGGGCCACAGTCTCACATCCACTAGAAAGTAATCAATTACGCTTGTAATTGGGCCACGTTTGAAGGTGGGTGCAGTATCCAGGTCAGAGGGCATACGGCCATTGCATGCCCTGAGACCATGTTTCAAACAAAGGGATGCCAATTGGATAGCTACATGAGAGTTAACACAGTTATTGTCACTAGTCAACTGGGCAATCCCCCATGTTTCATCTTCATCCTCTGTGAGACCAGTTAGCATCGCAGAAGGTTCAAAGGTGCAGTTTACATCCCCTGCTATTATTAAGTAAGAAGTTGATTGCAGGGTATCTAAAAAGTCAAGAAGCTGTTTTAAGACTGGTGACTCAGCCCCTCGCGAAACCGAGCGGGCGTAAATATTGACAAATGTTATAGTAAAGTCCTGTTGGAACGTAATTTGTAGCCCCATCAGATCTGGGCTATCGAACTTTAAAGTCTTGTATGTGCACTGTACATTTTTGTTTAATAGCATCAGAAGTCCTCCTTTAGCTCTGCCCGTCAATTTTGTCGAGGGTTGAGCAGCCACATTGAAGGAAAGAAACCCGTCTAGGGTAGTCGGCTCTTTGGACCATATTTCCTGGAAAAGACATAAGTCTTGGGTATTAATATACGAGCACCAGTCATTATCGTCTAGTTTCCTCCCAAGGCCTGCTAGGTTCCATGTCATGATTGATATGCCTTTTTTCTCAAGGACCGGGGTTGGTGGCTGTTGGTTCAGTCTCTCGGGAGTCAGCTCTGTATCAGTGGGACCATCAGAAATCGTCGGACTGAGTTCCGTTAGACTAGTGCCGGGAATTGGTCCCTGGGCTGTTGCCAGTCATGCCGGGTTAGACCAAATAGTGTTGACATGCCTGGACTGTTTGCTGATTGAATTGTTACGTACGTAATCAGGAGTTTGTAACTGGCCTTCTGTTTCCGGTGCTGTCTCTAAGGTGATGTGTCCCCTTTTTTGTTCCATGAGATGAAGAGTTCGGTCCTTGAACAGAACAAGGTTTTCTACCAGAGATCTGTTATGGAACTCAATTGAAATTACATCGTGTGTTGATCCTGAGGGACACCACCGCTTAGTGTTACAAATATCTGAACGTATAACTGATAGACAGTTCCTTTGGTGTCGTAACCAGTGGATTACTTTGTTAGCCCTGGACTCATGGTCCTCACTGAGTCCAGGGGGCAATTTCGGGACTTGTTTCAAGAAGAGAGTATTAGTTCCAGGCTTGAGACATTGGGGTTTTGGCAGTTGGACTGGTTCGTAAGATGTCCTCTGAAGAGAGGGGACATTAGGATAACCGGGAGCATATTTGGGAGCGAATGGGTCGTTGTCGTTAGGAATAGCATTGGATCTCCTAGGAGGGAAGTTGTCAGTCTGTTTGCAGCTCTTTGCTGGCGGGTGGTTTGAGGGCCCTGAGGGTAGTTTGTTAATAGCAATGTGATTTCCCATGGTATCCCCCTCATCTAGTGGTCTTTTGCGATGTCGGCTCGCCTGTGTGATGTTGAATTCTAGGCGTGTTGCGTTCCCATCTAGGCCGACCCGATTTGTCTTCTCCTTTTGATGATCGTTTACCTGGCCCCCCTGTGCAAGCTGAGTTGTTAGTATTGAATCTGGCATGGTATGATCTAAATTCGCCTCTTCATCCCTATATTTGCACTTGCATCCACACTCTAAGCTCTCTCGGAAACATTTGGCCATTTGTAGAACCAGGGATCTAACTTCTTCTATTCTCTGAAGTATAAGGGCATTACTAGGCTCGGTGACAGGATGCGTTAAGGGGGAGACAGGGACTTGTCTCGGGGTACTCTGGATGATCTCTTTGTTGGTATCATCTGATATTATATCAAAACCTCTAGGAGTTTCGTCGTCCTCGGCTAGGGCCTCAAACCGGTTTCTACAAGGAATATTCGGGATCAGGTTAGTCGCAGGACTCAGTGGTAAAGCAGGATTTAGAATGTTACCCACTGTTCCCACGTGGGGAGATCCGCTCCTGTGCACCAATGCATTTGTTGTGTTTGTTATAGCATTTGAGGGGGGGATGGATAGCAGGTGTGTTGTTAGTATGATTGCACTGTTTCTACTCGACCCTGGGTCCAGGTCTTGATCCTTTGACCTTTTCTTAAAATAGTCTTGTATCTTCCCTGGAGGAACTAGGGCATTTTTTCCGAGGGAGGCACCGTTATGATTAGGCGAACAGTTTAAAATTGCCTCAACCTCCTCAAACAACTGATCTATCTCCTCAAAGGTTTTTTTTGGCTTAGTGACCGGTTTAGCAGCGCGCTTTCTCTGCTTTTTGCTATCTGTCAAAGGACCTAGTGAGTCAGCAGCTTTCCTTTTCCCCATGGTGCCTTTAAAGTTATAGAATACCTGAAGTATGTAAGTTAGCTTACTTGGTGTATTTTAGGCAGTAGATGAAAGAGAGTGGGCCCAGCCCGGCCTCTTCCGGGCGATGACGGGCGCAGGACGGGCCCGCCCTTGGCCCGGGCTTCGCCCGGGCGCCGCCCGCGCGCGTCCCGCGCTGCGGGAGCGCGAAGTTCTTTTAAAGGGCTCCTGCCCTGTTACGTGGCTCTCTTCCCCGGCCTCCCGACAGTGACAGCGCTTCCCGCGACGGCGGGAGCGCGAAGTTCTTTTAAAGGGCTCCTGCCCTGTTACGTGGCTCTCTTCCCCGGCCTCTCGGCAGTGACAGCGCTTCCCGCGACGGCGGGAGCGCGAAGTTCTTTTAAAGGGCTCCTGCCCTGTTACGTGGCTCTCTTCCCCGGCCTCCCGGCAGTGACAGCGCTTCCAGCGACGGCGGGAGCGTGAAGTTCTTTTAAAGGGCTCCTGCCCTGTTACGTGGCTCTCTTCCCCGGCCTCCCGGCAGTGACAGCGCTTCCCCTGCGGAGTATTTCAGGGAGACCCATAATCATGCCTTTTAGAGTTTTGTTAAATCTCTCCACCAGTCCATTTGTTTGTGGATGATAGGGTGTGGTGAACTTGTATGTCACTCCACACTCCTTCCACATGGCCTTTAAGTATGCAGACATGAAATTGCTTCCTCTGTCTGAAACTACCTCTTTTGGGAAGCCCACCTTGGAAAATATTCCCAGGAGGGCCTTTGCCACTGCAGAAGCTGTAGTGGTCCTTAGAGGAATTGCTTCAGGATATCTTGTGGCATGGTCCACTACCACCAAGATAAACCTATTGCCTGAAGCAGTAGGAGGGTCAAGGGGGCCAACTATGTCAACCCCTACCCTTTCAAAGGGAACCCCAACCACAGGCAGTGGAATAAGGGGTGCCTTTGGTGTGCCACCTGTCTTGCCACTGACTTGACAGGTTTCACAGGACTTACAAAAATCTTTTGTGTCCTCAGACATTCTAGGCCAATGAAACAAGGGAACAAGCCTGTCCCAAGTTTTAATTTGCCCCAGATGTCCTGCTAGGGGAATGTTGTGAGCAAGAGTTAGGAGGAACTTTCTGTACTCCTGAGGAATCACTAATCTCCTGGCAGCTCCAGGTTTAGAATCCCT
Source organism: Pleurodeles waltl (assembly GCF_031143425.1). Classification (NCBI taxonomy): domain Eukaryota; kingdom Metazoa; phylum Chordata; class Amphibia; order Caudata; family Salamandridae; genus Pleurodeles; species Pleurodeles waltl. The sequence continues at coordinate 458,292,443 of NC_090445.1, forward strand.
TGCCTCAGTGTACAAGAGGTTGTCCTCCCAGTAAACTCTGTGAGAGTCATTGACATCCCCATTAGCCTGTTTGACAGCTTGCTATCTTAGACCCTCTAGTGTGGGACTGGTTTGCTGTGCCACACTCTGCTCCTCCCTGGCAGGCCCCCCTTCACCCAAAAGCTCAGCAGTGTATGCTTCCAGCTCCTCTGGTGCAGGTTCTGCACAGGGTGGAAATTCTTCTTCCTCAGAAGTAGAATCCACTGTAGAGGGAGGGATAGTAGGTAGTGCTTTACTTCTACTAGCCCTAGCTTTAGGGAGCACTTGGTCCATTGTTCCAGGATCCAAGCTTCCCTGTCCTTTTTGCTTTCTGGCCTGAGCCCTTGTCAAAGCAAAAATATGCCCTGGAATGCCCAGCATTGCTGCATGAGCCTCCAACTCCACTTCTGACCAAGCTGATGTCTCCAAATCATTTCCTAGTAGACAGTCTACAGGTAAATCTGAGGCTACCACAACTTTCTTTGGACCAGTAACCCCCCCCCCCAGTTGAGATTTACAACAGCCATGGGGGGGCTAAGTGTGTTGTTGTGAGCATCGGTTACTTGGTACTGGTGACCAAGTAGGTGTTGTTCAGGGTGGACCAGTTTCTCTATCACCTTTGTGACACTGGCACCTGTGTCCCTGTAGGCCTGAACCTCAACACCATTTATTAGGGGTAGTTGCTTGTACTTATCCATGTTAAGGGGACAAGCAACCAAGGTGGCTAAATCAATAGCCCCCTCAGAGACTAACACAGCCTCTGTGGTCTCCCTAATCAGACCAACCCCAACTAAGTTACCAAAGGTGAGCCCAGCTACTCCCTTAGATTGGCTATTAGTAGGTTTGCTCCCACCACCACTGCTATTAGTAGGGACACTAGGTGTAGCAGTAGGGGTTGTAGTGGTAGGAGGCTTGGTGCTTTTCTTTGGACAACTGGGATCTGTTGTCCAATGGCCTTTTATTTTATATAAATAGCACCATGGTTTCTTTTCTTTGTTTTGATTAGAAGAGGATTTGGGCCCACCACCCCCACCAGAGTGTTTTTGTGGGCCTGATGAAGCCTCATTTTTAGATTTGTCCCCACCCTTGTCAGAAGACTTACCATCCTTCTTCTTATTGCCATCTTTGTCACCCCCTGTATGAACTTTTCTGTTCACCCTTGTTCTGACCCATTTGTCTGCCTTCTTTCCCAATTCTTGGGGAGAGGTCAGATCAGAGTCCACCAAGTACTGGTGCAACAAATCAGACACACAATTATTAAGAATATGCTCTCTCAGGATCAAGTTATACAGGCTGTCATAATCAGTAACTTTACTGCCATGTAACCACCCCTCCAAGGCCTTCACTGAATGGTCAATGAAATCAACCCAGTCTTGTGAAGACTCCTTTTTGATCTCTCTGAACTTTATCCTGTATTGTTCAGTGGTTAAGCCATAACCATCCAGGAGTGCATTCTTAAGAACTTTGTAATCATTGGCTTCATTTTCTTTCACAGTAAGGAGCCTATCCCTACCTTTTCCACTAAATGATAGCCATAGGATAGCAGCCCACTGCCTTTGAGGGACATCCTGTACAGCACAGGCCCTCTCAAGTGCAGCAGACCACTTGTTAATGTCATCCCCCTCCTTATAAGGGGGAACTATCTTGTGCAGATATCTGGAATCATGCTCTTTTGCAGGATGACTATGGGGAATACTGCTGCTGCCACCATGGGTTTCTAAACCCAATTTCTGTCTCTCCTTCTCTACTTCTAAGGTCTGTCTATCCAAATCCAGCTGTTGCTTCCTGACCTTCAGTCTGGTTTGTTCCACTCTCAATCTATTGAGCTCCCTTTCTAACAATCTGTCATCAGGGTGGGTAGGAGGGACATGCCTTGAAACAGAAGTATGGTGAGAATGGACAGAAGGAGACCTGTCCCTTACAGAAGGCACCCTAATAGCTTGGTTTACAGAAACATCACTTCTACTGTGGTGAGAATGAATGCTCTTGCTATGATGTGAGACAACACTATCTGTATGGTGTGACTCTTCATCATTACCAACTATGCTAGACTGTCTAGTAATGGGCAGGCTAGGAAGTTTATTTCCTGAATCTTTTCCTTGGGGAGTCCCAGGATCAGATTGGGAACCATTAGCTACTTTTTCAACAGATGGGGTACTTTTGGCCTTATCTTGTTCTCTAAGCATGTTAAGTAATAATTCCAAAGAAGGATTCTTCCCTACACTCAAACCTCTTTCTATACAGAGACTCCTTGCTCCTTTTCAGCTAAGGTGGTCATATGCAAGTTTGGACAGATCAACATTTTGGCCTGTGCCAGACATTTTAGAAAGAGTTTAAGTGACAGAAAAAGTGAAGAAAAGGTTTTTCAGAACTTTTCGAAAGACAGAAAAAAAAACTTTAAAAACTTTTTAGAACTTTTTAGCAAGTTTAGAAGTACTTTTCAGCACTTAGAAAAGAGTGAAAAGAGGAAATGCAAAACTTTTTAGTTATGTGTACATACACTGAACTTGTTTTGTATATTTTTCTCTTATGAAAAGTACAATGACAAGAGTGGTAAGTAGTCTCAAAGCACTTATCCCACCGCTGCACAACCAAAGTAGGAGGCTGGACTGGCTTGTAGTGAGTACCAAGGGGTACTTACACCTTGCACCAGGCCCAGTTATCCCTTATTAGTGTATAGGGTGTCTAGCAGCATAGGCTGATAGATAATGGTAGCTTAGCAGAGCAGCTTAGGCTGAACTAGGAGACGAGTGAAGCTCCTACAGTACCACTAGTGTCACTTGCACAATATCATAAGAAAACACAATACACAGATATACTAAAAATAAAGGTACTTTATTTTTATGACAATATGCCAAAGTATCTCAGAGTGTACGCTCAGTATGAGGATAGCAAATATGCACAAGATATATGTACACAATACCAAAAATATGCAGTATATTCTTAGAAAACAGTGCAAACAATGTATAGTTACAATAGGATGCAATGGGGACACATAGGGATAGGGGCAACACACACCATATACTCCAAAAGTGGAATGCGAACCACAAATGGACCCCAAACCTATGTGACCTTGTAGAGGGTCGCTGGGACTATTAGAAAATAGTGTGGGTTAGAAAAATAGCCCACCCCAAGACCCTGAAAATTGAGTGCAAAGTGCACTAAAGTTCCCCAAAGGACATAGAAGTCGTGATAGGGGAATTCTGCAGGAAAGACACAAACCAGCAATGCAACAACGATGGATTTCCAGTCGAGGGTACCTGTGGAACAAGGGGACCAAGTCCAAAAGTCACAAGCAAGTCGGAGATGGGCAGATGCCCAGGAAATGCCAGCTGTGGGTGCAAAGAAGCTGCTACTGGACAGTAGAAGCTGAGGATTCTGCAGGAACGACAAGGGCTAGAGACTTCCCCTTTGGAGGATGGATCCCACACGCTGTGGAGAGTCGTGCAAAAGTGTTTTCCCGCCGAAATATCGCCAACAAGCCTTGCTAGCCACAAGTTGTGCGGTTAGTGTTTTTGATGCTGCTGTGGCCCAGGAGGGACCAGGATGTCGCCAATTGCTTCTGGGGACAGAGGGGGCATCGAGCAAGACAAGGAGCCCTCTCAAAAGCAGGCAGCACCCGCAGAAGTGCCGGAACAGGCACTACAAAGAAGAGTGAAACAGTGCTCACCCGAAGTTGCACAAAGGAGTCCCACGTCGCCAAAGACTCACTTCGAAAGTCATGCAATGCAGGTTAGAGTGCCATGGACCCAGGCTTGGCTGTGAACAAAGGATTTCCGCCGGAAGTGCACAGAGGCCGGAGTAGCTGCAAAAGTCGTGGTTCCCAGCAATGCAGTCTGGCGTGGGGAGGCAAGGACTTACCTCCACCAAACTTGGCCTGAAGAGTCACTGGACTGTGGGAGTCACTTGGACACAGTTGCTGGATTCAAGGGACCTCGCTCGTCGTGCTGAGAGGAGACCCAGGGGACCAGTGATGCAGTTCTTTGGTGCCTGCGGTTGCAGGGGGAAGATTCCGTCGAACCACGGGAGATTTCTTCGGAGCTTTGAGTGCAGAGAGGAGGCAGACTACCCCCACAGCATGCACCACCAGGAAAACAGTCGAGAAGGCGTCAGGATCAGCGTTACAGAGGTCGTCTTAGCTACTTTGTTGCAGTTTTGCAGGCTTCCAGCGCGGTCAGCAGTCGATTCCTTGGCAGAAGGTGAAGAGAGAGATGCAGAGGAACTCTGATGAGTTCTTGCATTCGTTATCTAAGGAAATCCCCAAAGCAGAGACCCTAAATAGCCAGAAAAGAGGGTTTGGCTACTTAGGAGAGAGGATAGGCTAGCAACACCTGAAGGAGCCTATCAGAAGGAGTCTCTGACATCACCTGGTGGCACTGGCCACTCAGAGCAGTCCAGTGTGCCAGCAGCACCTCTGTTTCCAAGATGGCAGAGGTCTGGAGCACACTGGAGGAGCTCTGGACACCTCCCAGGGGAGGTGCAGGTTAGGGGAGTGGTCACTCCCCTTTCCTTTGTCCAGTTTCGCGCCAGAGCAGGGCTAAGGGGTCCCTGAACCGGTGTAGACTGGCTTATGCAGAAATGGGCACCAAATGTGCCCATTAAAGCATTTCCAGAGGCTGGGGGAGGCTACTCCTCCCCTGCCTTCACACCATTTTCCAAGGGGAGAGGGTGTAACACCCTCTCTCAGAGGAAGTCCTTTGTTCTGCCATCCTGGGACAAGCCTGGCTGGACCCCAGGAGGGCAGAAACCTGTCTGAGGGGTTGGCAGCAGTAGCAGCTGCAGTGAAACCCCTGAAAAGGCAATTTGGCAGTACCAGGGTCTGTGCTACAGACCACTGGGATCATGGGATTGTGCCAACTATGCCAGGATGGCATAGAGGGGGCAATTCCATGATCATAGACATGTTACATGGCCATATTCGGAGTTACCATTGTGAAGCTACTTATAGGTAGTGACCTATATGTAGTGCACGTGTGTAATGGTGTCCCCGCACTCACAAAGTCCGGGGAATTTGCCCTGAACAATGTGGGGGCACCTTGGCTAGTGCCAGGGTGCCCTCACACTAAGTAACTTTGCACCTAACCTTTACCAGGTAAAGGTTAGACATATAGGTGACTTATAAGTTACTTAAGTGCAGTGGTAAATGGCTGTGAAATAACGTGGACGTTATTTCACTCAGGCTGCAGTGGCAGGCCTGTGTAAGAATTGTCAGAGCTCCCTATGGGTGGCAAAAGAAATGCTGCAGCCTATAGGGATCTCCTGGAACCCCAATACCCTTGGTACCTCAGTACCATGTACTAGGGAATTATAAGGGTGTTCCATTAAGCCAATGTAAATTGGTAAAATTGGTCACTAGCCTGTTAGTGACAATTTGAAAGAAATGAGAGAGCATAACCACTGAGGTTCTGGATAGCAGAGCATCGGTGAGACAGTTAGTCACTACACAGGTAACACATTCAGGCACACTTATGAGCACTGGGGCCCTGGCTGGCAGGGTCCCAGTGACACATACAACTAAAACAACATATATACAGTGAAAAATGGGGGTAACATGCCAGGCAAGATGGTACTTTCCTACAACCGCTACCTGCACCGTGGCCAACACTGTCACCTGCACCCCAGCCAGCACCACAACCTGCCCCGCCACCAGCAGCACCAATGCTATTAGCAGCAGCCCCAGTGGGCAGCCGTCTGAGGCTGCAGGTGAAGGGCTGGAGCCTACCACCACCACTGACAGCACAGCCACCTGCAGCGCAACTGCCATCCACTGAGCAGCTGTCACCACCGGCGAGCAGTGTTTAGTAGTGACTACATGAGCTGCAGTGCTTCCTGGCCCCTGCAACACCTGTCGGTGTGACACCCAGGTGAGAGACTGTGACATTGCCCCATACAGGATGAAACACACTGGGCACAAAGCCCCCTTTAGATCCAGTGGAAGAAGGCATCCACTCATCCCCTCCTTGACAGAATGAAGCACACTGGGCACAAAGCCCCCTCCAGAACCAGTTGAAGAAGGCATCCACTCATCACCTCCTTGGCAGGATAAAGCACACTGGAACCACAGAACCAGTGGGAAAACCACCCACTTGAGAGACTGTGGCTTTACACTCCCCAGGACCAAACAGTGGGCAAACCACCCACTTGAGAGACTGTGGCTTTGCACTCCCCAAGAGCAAGCAGTGGGCAAACCACCCGCTTCAGAGACTGTGTCTTTGCACTCCCCAGGACCAAGCAGTGGGCTAATCACCCACTTGAGAGACTGTGGCTTTGCACTCCCCAGGACCAAGCAGTGGGCAAATCACCCGCTTGAGAGAGTGTGGCTTTGCATTCCCCAGGAGCAAGAAGTGGGCAAACCACTCACTTGAGAGACTGTGGCTTTGCACTCCCCAGGACCAAGCAGTGGGCAAACCACCCACTTGAGAGACTGTGGCTTTGCACTCCCCAGGACCAAGCAGTGGGCAAACCACCCTCTTGAGAGACCATGGCTTTGCACTCCCCAGGACAAAGCAGTGGGCATGGAGCCCCCTCCAGGCCAGTGGTGGTGTACCATCTTCCGGCTGAGGTGCCCCCGCATTCCCTGTCCCCTTGAGGTGCCTGTGTTTTTCAACCTGATGCCCCTGAAGTGTTCTCTCCGTATTGAGGCAGGAGTCAAGTGTGGCCTTGGCCTATGTGTTACGGCCCTGTAGGCCACGGACATTTTGGAGTGGGCATTGTCCCTCCTTTTGGATATATTGTACATACTGTTTATTGTTTAAGGACGTATTTATCTAAAACTGTACTATTACACTCATTTTAATCCATTCCTTTTGTTCTTGAGTTATTCCTGAGTGTTACGGGCTGTATATGTAATGTTGTTGCATCTGTTTGTGTGTAAGTGTGGTGGGGGTGGGGGTGGGGATGTTTTGTGTGTTGCGTGTGTGTCGCTCTCTTTCCCACCCTCCCTTGTGTACTAGGTGCAGTGCTCACCGTGGTCATCCTCGCCGGCGTTCGTGTTCCTGGTGTATGAGAAGGTACACCAGCATTGGAAAAAAGTGCAGTTCGGGCTCCATGGCTTTGTAGTTCTTCCTTCAGTGTCGAGAGGTGAGTCGTTTCCCTTCGGTGCACTGTTTTCATCGTGCTTTTGATGACCTTGCTAGCACCCTGGAAAAGGTGGCAGATAGTCCTGTTGTAATGCTGTTGGTGGTACATTGTCTTCTGTCTGGCTGTTGGTGGTTATCGCCGCGGTGTTTGATGCTACTGCCGTGGCGGTCGCTTTGTTAAAGTGGCTATATGTGTTGGCGGTTTCCGCCGTGGTCATGATTCCATTTCTTTTTAACCACCGGCCTGTTGGCGGTGTTACTGCCGATTTATCACCGACCGCCAGGGTTGTAATGAGGGCCTATGTGTCTTGGTGGATTGACATCCTGACCAGGCCTCCTAACCATCCTTTTTTAACACATATAAGTCACCCTAGGCCCAGGAAAGCCCAGAGGGCAGTGTGCAGTGAATTAAAAAAGTTGGATATGTATTTTTAAGTTTTACATCTCCTGGCAGTGAAAGGCATACTTCTCCCATAGGATAACTTCGGAGTTACCTTATTACATTAAACAACTGTAATTTCCAAATGGGAGCTGGTAACCAGTTTGTGTAAGGTGTCTTTGGAAAAATTATTATGGTAGAATCAAATTTTACATTATAATTTTGAAAATGCCACTTTTAGAAAGTAGGCATTTCCTTGACCTAAGCAATTTATGGCTTGTAGCCTGTCTCTGGGTCACATGACTGGATGTAGCTACTAGTTGGCTTTGTATATTGCTCTCAGCCACACACAATAGAGAGCTTAGAAGTGCCTAGATGGGCAATCACCGGCAGGATGGGTGGGAGGAGCTGAGCACAGCCCTACTTGTACTTGAATAGGCTGTGTCCTGCCTCCACACAAAGGTTTGCATACCTTCTGTAGTTAGTCTGGAGCCAGGACACAGAAGGCAGGATGCCTGGGGGCTTCAAAGGGAAACCTCTATAAGCTTCTCCCCACTTCAAATGCACAACAGGATACAAGTTCTGGACCTTTGACACCAACTTTTCAGTACACTTCTGGACCTGTGAATACTCTGCCAGGAAGAAGGCCTGCAGTGCGAAAGGACTACCACTTTGCTGGGCTGCTGCTCTGAAGTACTGCCTCCCTGCTGTGTTGGCTCCTGCCTGCTGCACTCTTGTATGGGTGAGAAGTTCTGGACCTGCATCTGTTGAACTCAAGACAGCCAAAGTAATCTCAAGGGCTAGTTGGCTGGGCTCTTGACTAGAGCTTCAGGGACAGAAGGCTCCAACAACCTTGAATCCAGCACCTGGACACAGCCATCTGTGAGTCTACCCTACCAAGTGCTGCCACTCCAGTCCTGGACCCTTGCAAATGGGCCTACGGTGCCCTGCCAGCCTCTGTGGATCCGACACATCTCCACTGAGTCATACCGCAACCCCAAGCAGATCTGATGCATTGCACTGTGTGTGGATCGGTACCACTGCAAAGACCCACTTCTCATCACATCCCATTGCCCCATTGTAACCGCTGCTGCACATCATAGCCCTTGTGCAGTCCCTCACATCCCTCACCAACAGCAGCCCTGATGATGACAATGGATTCCGCATTGCAGCCTTGCAGCTCTTCAGGACAGAGTCATCGCCCTGACCACAGCAGCCTCACTGCATCTCAAAATAGATGCGTGATGCATCTTCAGTGCTGATCCTCGCAATACTCTGCTACCCAGGATTTAAGGTACTCTGTTCAGAGGGCCTAACTGGGTCCCTATAGCCGCCCATGCACCATTGCGGTCAGCCGGAACTTGGGACTTTGTCTCAGTCGGGCACAAGAGGATATCCACAGTTAGTGCTTTGTGCTTTTTAGCACCATTTTTACTAAAATCTTTAAAATTAAATCTCTCAGGTTCTACTGGTTGGATTTTTGTTGTTTTTGTCTTGTTTTATTTATTAAATAATTAGTCTATTTTTCTAAACTGGTATGTGAGCCCTTTTGTGGTATGTATTCACTATGCTACTGATCGAAGTGTTGCACAAGTACTTGACCTTTGAGTTAAGCCTGACTGCTCTGTGCCAAGCTACCTGACGGTTGAGTTCAGGTTCCTTTAGAGTTTATTTGGAATGATTGTGCTTGCTGCTTGAGAAGGGTTAAACCCTCCTCAACTAGTAACACAATTTCTTACTCATATTGAACATAATTTGACATGGGGTCCGTTTTGAGAAACAGCTGTAAAGGGAGATTGAAGTTGCACTTACAATTCATTTCCACTGAAAATAACTGAAGTTTTGTGAGTGTTTTTTCTTTCTGTCTCTATGATTTCATTTCATTTTGAAATAGCACATGGGCATAAAAGAAGTAGATGTAGGGAGAAGGAACATGCTTTAAAAAAAAAAAACTTCACTTTACAGGAACAGTTACAAATTCAGTCAGTGAATCTTGGAAAGCCTTGGTTCATGCCACAGGTGATGCAGCCAAAAGATCCTGCAAAAAGCAAAATGACTACAACAAAAGCCCTGTTGCCTCAATTGTATCACATTCTTCTGAATAACTATCAAAATGTTCCCATTGCTAAAGCATAGCACTTTCAAAATTAAACTAAATGCAGTCTACCCAAAGGAAATTTCCTAAATCATCAGAGACCATTCCATTTATTTGGTTTGCTACTCTACCATCAAATCCTGGCAAGTTAATTGTTCCAATCTCATGATTTTTCAAAGAGAAAATTAATAAACTCCACCACGACACTGGACTGTCAATATTTCCTCCTTTCGTGATTTATTACTTCCTGCGATTACTCACCACTAATAATTCTGGACCTGTGACAGATGTAGACCATTAACAAAATCAAGTAATCAGTGCAAGATCTCTTTACACCTTTGCTGGAGGAGGGAGTATTTCCCTCTAACTGGAATAGACGGATACAACAACTGTATTGCCTCTCCTAGGAAATCCTTGTTAATCCAACCATCCTTTCTAATTTCTGCCTCACGGTCAATGATCAGTTCTCCCAAGTCATCAATGCTCTAGCCATGCATAATGAATCTCAAGCTGGGTTTATACCTGGCCATGGCACTCCTTCTTGGTCAACCTAAGGGTCTTTGAGGATGAGGACAAGATTGTCACAGTCAGCCTGCTTGACCTTTGCACTGTATTCATCACTGTATTGTACTCCATATCATTTAATCACTTGAGGGGTACTGGAGTATAAGGCGAAGCTTGGCTTTGTGACCAGCCTGCCTCTATCCCACCTCAGTTCAAGACTTCCTCCAAATATCTTATCTCTGGGATACTCTAAGTGTCTCCTTTAAGCTTTTTAATACTTATGTTGCCACCCTCAGTACGTTCATCCATTTCCGGCTGTTTTTATTTTATGTTTACCTGGATGACATTCAATGGTCATCAGCACCAAGATAGAGGCTGCTGCTGACCAACTCAAACTTAAATACTGTCTGTCTGCCATTAGTATCTGAATACAGGGAAACTCCCTCCAACTTAACTCCAGTAAGACAAAAGTGATCATCCTTGGAAAACCTCTGAGATGGCTCCTCCTTCATAACAACTGACTCTGCATAGAATCTTGAAATGATTTTAGGCAACAGACCTTCCTTCCAGCTACGCATCAGCAAAGCAGTGGACAAATGTTTTTTCTTTCTTAAAGTTTTGAGAAAGGGTATTCAACTTCTTCCCCCTAGCCACATGAGTTCTATGACACAATTCAGCATTTTGGGGGTCATTCTGACCTCGGCGGTAAAAGGCACTTACCGCCGGTCAGAAGCCCGCCATAACACCGCTGCGGTCATGGTAAACCGCCACGGTCATTCTGACCCGCAACTGGCAAACCGCCAAAAACCCGACATCCACAAAAGTCTGCCACACCAACGGGCAGCGAAAAACTGGCGATGACCAAACCTCCACCGGCACGCCAACAGAAATACGCCCATGCCATTCCGACCCACGAATCCACACGGCGGTCTTTCAACCGCAGTATTCTATTGGCGGTACACACCGCCGCGGTCAAAATACACACACCTTTACAAAACACAATCACATTGGTCAATTCAAAATACACACACCTGAGACACATACACGCAACACTCCCACACACCCAATACAATATAAAACACACACCCACATCACCCACAAACCCCTACGACCAAAATATCCGACAGAAGGCCAGAGAGAGACAGCACAGAATAGAGAACACCATCACACAGAGGCACACTACACCATCACTCACACAATATCCACGCACAAAACACCACACACCACCACACTCACCACACTCATCAACACATACACCACCCCACACCTCATCCACACCACCCCAAAGACACCCCAGGTTTTCAGACGCAGAACTGAGGGTCATGGTGGAGGAAATAGTTCGGGTAGAGCCCCAGCTCTTCGGGACACAGGTGCAGCGCACCACCATTGCCAGGAAGATGGAGCTATAGCAAAGAATAGTGGACAGGGTCAACGCTGTGGGACAGCATCCACGAAATCGGGACGACATCAGGAAGCGGTGGAACGACCTACGGGGGAAGGTGCATTCCAGGGTATCAAGGCACAACATCGCGGTGCAGAAGACTGGCGGGGGACCCCCACCTACTCCCTCAGAATTTACAGCATGGGAGGAGCAAGTCTTGAACATCCTGCATCCTGAGGGCCTCGCAGGAGTAGCTGGAGGAATGGACTCTGGTAAGTCTCATCTTCACTACTTCATCCCCCCCACCCCACCAGCATGCCAAATCATACCCCCACCCTCACCCCCACCCCCATCACACCAACTCCTTGCAAATGGCTCACCATCACAACCCACCCATCCCAACACCTAGCCCTGCATGCGTCCACAAAGCATGGACACCCATCATCTAAGCATGCCCACTGCACATACCCATCTCCCCCACAAGCCACCGTCACAACAGGCCCCACAAGGGAATGCCAGCACTGGGGAACACGGGCACCCACCCATTGCACGATATGGCACACACAGAAGCAATAACCATACTCTTATACCCCTGCAGGACCCGAACGCCACCACACCGCCCAGGAGGGTCCAGAAATGTCCATCCCACCCCCAGAAGAGGCCCCCAGTGATGACAGCAGCCCTGTCTCCCTGGACCCAGATGACCAGCCCGGCCCATCGGGGACCTCAGGACAGTCGGTTCCCCTCACACAGCCACAGGCCACAGCAGACCTAACCCCCTCTGGGAACACCAGCACAGCTCCCACCCAGTGGGCCCATGCCTCTGTCTCCATGACACGTCAATCAGTGGTGTGTCCACCACTACAGGGCACCCAGGTTAACCCACCACCCCAACAACAACAGGGACCTGGGGGCAGTGGTAGTGGGCACACGGTCCAGGGGACGGAGGCACAGGAACAAAGGGGAACTGGGAGGGCTGCTGTGCGACGGGGGGGGACAGGCCTAGGGAACCCACTCTCCACGAGGACCTCTCCTCCATCATGGGAGCATACCACCACTCCCAGGAGATGATGGCTACGGTACTGGCCAGGTTCCAGGAGATCATGGTACTGCAGGAGGAACAGTTTATGGGGTTCAGGGAAGAACTCTGAAGCATTGGTTCCGCAATGGGGACCATCGTCGTGGCTCTCAACCAGATTGTCACCACATTGCGGGACCATGTGGCACCACAAAGGGCCCCTGTCACTAGCATGGACCAGGAACAGGCTACCACCTCTGCCGGCGCTAGTGGACAGGAGGCCCCGACACAACAACAGGCCTCCAGAACCCCATCCCCTGCAGAAGGAGAACCACCCCGCAAGCGGGGCCTGAGATCTAGGAAGAAGACAGAGTAGGATGCCAAGACCCCCGCCAGCAAAGGATACCCCCTGATGTCATCCCACTGTCCCACATTGTCACCCTGTCCAACCTAAAACTGCCCCTGCTCCATCCTTCCACAGGCATATGGACAATGCACCTGTGAGACTGAAAATCTGGACTCTGCCATGGACATTCCTCCACCATCACCCATCACCGATTTTCAACCATGTCCCTAAATTGAGCACTTTAATAAAATCACTTATTGCACAAAAATAATCTGGAGTCTGCCTGTATTTTGAACAAATGTATTAGACATAACCGTGCCAAAATGTCCAGTTACATTGTGATGACAACATACCACTGTCACACAGCTGTAGTCCATGGGGAAACAAAGCCGAGGTCACGCAGTGGGGCCCACATCTCTGAAATTGGAAGGGAAAGTCACAACTCAGTTAACATACACTGGGGGGAAACTCGGACAGTAGAGAGGCAGGAGACTGTAAGTAAATGTAAAATGCCGGTGTTGATTCTTACCTGTGTGTTATTGAAAATACTGTTGTATCACTGTCTCCCTGTTGTCTGTGTCGTCCTCGTCATCTTCCTCCTCTTCACTCTCCACAGGCTCCACAGCTGCCACAACACCACCATCTGGACCATCCTCCTGCAGGAAAGGCACCTGGCATCGCAAAGCCAGGTTGTGAAGCATACAGCAGGCCACGATGATCTGGCACACCTTCTTTGATGAGTGCATTAGGGACCCACCTGTCATATGCAGGCACCTAAACCTGGCCTTCAGGAGGCCGAAGGTCCGCTCGATCACCCTCCTAGTACGCCCATGGGCCTCATTGTACCGTTCCTCGGCCCTTGTCCTGGGATTCCTCACTGGGGTCAGTAGCCATGACAGGTTGGGGTAACCAGAGTCACCAATTAGCCACACACGGTGTCTCTGAAGTAGTTCCATCACGTAAGGGATGCTGCTATTTCTCATGATGTACGCGTCATGCACTGACCCAGGGAACTTTGAATTTACATGGGAGATGTACTGGTCAGCCAAACAGACCACCTGGACATTCATCGAATGATAACTTTTTCTGTTCCTGTACACCTGTTCACTTTCTCTGGGGGGTACCAAAGCCACATGGGTCCCATCAATGGCACCAATGGTGTTGGGAATATGTCCAAGGTCATAGAAATCACCCTTCACTGTAGCCAAATCGTCCACCTCAGGGAAAACAATGTAGCTCCACATGTGTTTCATCAGGGGAGACAACACTCTGGACAACACCTTTGAAAACATAGGCTGAGACATCCCTGATGACCTGGCCACTGTTGATTGAAATGACCCACTTGCCAAAAAATGGTGTACTGACAGAACCTGCACTAGAGGGGGAATCCCTGTGGGGTGGCGGATGGGTGACATCAGGACTGGCTCCAGCTTGGCACACAGTTCCTGTATAGTGGCTCGGTCAAGCCTGTATGTCAATATGACATGTCTTTCTTCCATTGTCGACAGGTCCACCAGCGGTCCGTACACAGGAACATTCCTCCATCTCCTCGCAAGTCCCAGCGGACGGTGCCTAGGAAGGACAACAGCGAGCACAGAGTCAATCAACCCACAGGTACGTTCCCACAGCTTGCACAGTACACGATTCTCTATGCATTGAATGGCTTGTATGAGTGGCGATGCAAGGCCTAGGCATGTGTGACGCAGTAGAATTTAAGCCATGTGGGCCCTTGAAATGGCGGCTGCCTGACCTGTGAAGTGTGACAATGGGATGTGAGGTCAATGCGCTGGTGTGGCAAACCGTGGCGGTAGGCGGTCGAAGACCGCGGTGCAAAGCCGCATTGGTTAACATTGAACCCTACGGGTTTCAGGAGCCAATGACGATGTGCGCTGGCGGTCGCGGTACGCACCGCCGCGGGCGTGACTGCCATTTTCTATCAGCGTAATCACTCGAGACCTGATCATCCACAGGAGAGGACCTATACTGCAAGTGCTGCTGTGACCTCGGTCTGGAAGAGACAATGGCTGCTGCGACTGGGGAAAGGGCCCCTGCCTTCACTTCTGAAGAATTGGAGAAACTCTTGAATGGGGTCCTCCCTCAGTATGCGCTACTCTACGGTCCTCCAGACCAACAGGTAAGTACACTGGGACCATGCTTTATGGCCAATGCCTGGGTTGAGTGGGGTGAATGCACAATGGTGGGGAGGGGAGCGATTGAGGCATGCATCAAACGACAGATGAGAGCATGTGCCACATGGCAAGGGTGGGGATGGGGGCCACTCACAACGAGCATGCAGAAGGTGATGATATTTTATTTTCTCCCCCTGTACATGTCACATAGGTCAGTGCCCATCAGAAAATTGACATTTGGCGTGCCATCGCCAAGGACGTCTGGACCCTGGGGGTCCACAACAGACGGGGCACCCACTGCCGCAAGAGGTGGGAGGACATCCGCCGCGGGAGCAGGAAGACCGCAGAGGCTCTGCTGGGGATGGCTTCCCAACGTAGGAGGGGTGACACTCGTCAATTGACCCCCCTGATGTCTCGGATCCTGGCGGTGGCCTACCCAGATTTGGATGGGCGCGTGAGGACATCACAGCAGACACAGGGGGTGAGTACCAGCACATTCTGCTATTTTAGCGCGCAGTGGAGGTGTCTGGGTGGGGGAGGAGGGCTGTGGGTATCCCTAGGCCAGGGCGATTTCTGTAGGCTAGGCCCCTCCGTAAGGCATGGCCCTGTGCCCCCGCCCCCCACCTCTGTAGGGTGCCAAGTACATCTATCCATGGCCCTGTGTCACCTATGTGTGCAGTTGTCGTCCATAGGCTTGTAGGCCAAGTCCCAGTGATTGAGTAGTGTACCCCAAGTGCGCGGCGTAGTGCAGGGGGCTTCTGTGTCTGTCCTCTCTGCCAACTGTGTTGCCAATGCATGCACTCAACATGTCTTTATTTCCCCCCCCCCTTTTTTGTTGGTCTTCCTGTTCATGTGTGCATTAGCATCATCAGGCGGAGGAGAAGTGGCATCGGAGCACCGGAGAGCTGCATCTCACATGGCCCTGGAGGACCATGCAACCGACTCGGAGTTCACCAGTGAGACGGAGGGTGAGGGGAGCTCCACAACTAGAACACGTGGAGACATCAGTGACACAGACACGTCCTCGGAAGGGAGCTCCCTTGTGGTGGCGGCAACATCCGTGCCCACTGCAACACCAGGTACAGCCGCCACCCAGCGCACCAGCTCTGCCCTCCCAGCAGCCCCTCAGCGCTCGCCCGGTGCCCGCTCGCACAAGAAGGCGGGCATCTCCTTCGCCCCAGGCACCTCAGGCCCTGCCCCAGTTACCCCTGCTGCCCTCAGTGAGGAGGTCATTGACCTCCTCTGGACGCTCATTGTTGGGCAGTCTACCCTTTTGAATGCCATCCAGGGGGTAAAAAGGGAGGTGCACCGGAGCAATGCATACCTGGAGGGCATTCATTCTGGTCAGGCTGCACATCAGCGATCGTTCAACGCTCTGGCCTCAGCACTGACGGCAGCCATTGTCCCTGTCTACTGCCTCCCTCCTCCAACTTCCTCCACCCAGTCCCACTCCCCTGTTCCTCTGCCTATCCCAGACACACCTGCAGACCAGCCTGCACACACCCCAACACCCAAGGGCAGCTCATCCAGACATAAGCACCACACATCCCACAAGCATTCACACAAGCAACAGCCACATGCAGACATACCAACAGCCACTGCCTCCTCTGTGTCCCCCTCCTCCTCGTCTCCCTCCTCCCTCCCTGTGACGTCTCCACTCACACTTGCATGCACAACATCATCAGCCACTACGTCCATCACCAGCACACCCACCAGAACACTCCGCACACGTGCAGTCACCACCCCCACTGCCATTTACACGTCCCCTGTGTCCTCTCCCAGTGTGTCTGTCACCCCCTCTTCCAAACCACACAAACGCAGGCAGACACCCACTCAACAGCCATCCACCTCACGACAGCCTCCGTCACAAGCACCTGCACCCAAAGACACCACACTTGACTCTCCTACAACCACATCCTCTTCCTCCACTCCCATACCCACTGCACCTACCCTTCCCACTGCTCCTAAAAAGTTTTTCCTGTCCAAAATTAACCTCTTTCCATCACCTGACCCACCCCCTCCATCTCGTAAGAGTCCAATCAGCACCTCAGCCACCACAACCCCTGGACCTACAAGGACCATAGTCCATGGATATTGGAGTCCACCACCTTCAAGGGGAGCTACATCGGCCAGCAGTAAAGGGACAGCCAGCCCACCCCCTGGGAAAAAATCCAAGAAAGGCAAGGCCCGGCGCGAGAGGCCAGAGACTGCAGCCTACAAAGGCACTGCCCTGGCACCGTCAGGAAGTGGGGTGCCACCTGGCACATCTACAAAGGGAGGCAAGGGCCACAGAGAATCACAGAAGGATGGCAAGGGCAGCACGGCCGACAAGTCCGGCAGCAGGCAAGCTGCCCAGGAGGGCCCCACCTGCCCCATTCCGGGTGTGAAGGAGGACACCCACAGGCCCGGGACTCCAGCACAGAAGGGCCCCGCAAGTGAGAAGTCGGATGGCGAGTGAACTCCATACATTGGCCGGATATGGTGCCCTGGAGACACATCTCAAGCACCGCTGAACAGGGCCCTTCAAGACAAGAACCGCTGAACAGGGCCCTTCAAGACAAGAACCGCTGAACATGGCCCTTCAAGACAAGCACCGCTGAACAGGGCCCTTCAAGACAAGCACCGCTGAACAGGGCCCTTCAAGACAAGCACCGCTGAACAGGGCCCTTCAAGACAAGCACCGCTGAACAGGGCCCTTCAAGACAAGCACCGCTGAACAGGGCCCTTCAAGACAAGAACCGCTGAACAGGGCCCTTCAAGACAAGAACCGCTGAACAGGGCCCTTCAAGACAAGCACCGCTGAACAGGGCCCTTCAAGACAAGCACCGCTGAACAGGGCCCTTCAAGACAAGAACCACTGAACAGGGCCCTTCAAGACAAGCACCGCTCCGCTGGGCCCTTCATGTCAAGCACCGCTCCGCTGGGCCCTTCATCTCAAGCACTGCTCCGCTGGGCCCTTCATCTCAAGCACTGCTCCGCTGGGCCCTTCATCTCAAGCACTGCTCCGCTGGGACCTTCCTCTCAAGCACCGCTCCGCTGGGCACCGCACTCTCTAGCACCGCTCCGCTGGGCACCGCCGTCTCAAGCACCGCTCCGCTGGGCCCTTCATGTCAAACACGGCTCCGCTGGGCCCTTCATCTCAAGCACCGCTCCGCTGGGCCCTTCCTCTCAAGCACCGCTCCGCTGGGCACCGCCGTCTCTAGCACCGCTCCGCTGGGCCCTTCATGTCAAGCACCGCTCCGCTGGGCCCTTCATCTCAAGCACCGCTCCGCTGGGCACCGCCGCCTCTGCACCGCTCCGCTGGGCCCTTCATGTCAAGCACTGCTCCGCTGGGCCCTTCATCCCAAGCACCGCTCCGCTGGGCCCTTCCTCTCAAGCACCGCTCCGCTGGGCACCGCCGTATCTAGCACCGCTCCGCTGGGCCCTTCATCTCAAGCACCGCTCCGCTGGGCCCTTCATCTCAAGCACCGCTTCGCTGGGCACTGCCGTCTCTGCACCGCTCCGCTGGGCCCTTCATGTCAAGCACCGCTCCGCTGGGCCCTTCATCTCAAGCACCGCTCTGCTGGGCACCGCCGTCTCTAGCACCGCTCCGCTGGGCACCGCCGTCTCTAGCACCGCTCCGCTGGGCCCTTCATGTGAAGCACCGCTCCGCTGGGCCCTTCATGTCAAGCACCGCTCCGCTGGGCCCTTCATGTCAAGCACCGCTCCGCTGGGCCCTTCATCTCAAGCACCGCTCCGCTGGGCACTGCCGTCTCTGCACCGCTCCGCTGGGCCCTTCATGTCAAGCACCGCTCCGCTGGGCCCTTCATCTCAAGCACCGCTCCACTGGGCACCACCGTCTCTGCACCGCTCAGCTGGGCACCGCCGTCTCTAGCACTGCTCCACAGGACACCGCCGTCTCAGGCACCACTCCGCTGGGCCCTTCATGTCAAGCACCGCTCCGCTGGGCCCTTCATCTCAAGCACCGCTCCGCTGGGCCCTTCCTCTCAAGCACCGCTCCGCTGGGCACCGCCGTCTCTAGCACCACTCCGCTGGGCCCTTCATGTCAAGCACCGCTCCACTGGGCCCTTCATCTCAAGCACCGCTCGGCTGGGCACCGCCTTCTCTGCACCGCTCCGCTGGGCCCTTCATCTCAAGCACCGCTCCGCTGGGCCCTTCATCTCAAGCACCGCTCCGCTGGGTCCTTCCTCTCAAGCATCGCTCCACTGGGCACCGCCGGGCACCGCAGTCTCTAGCACCGCTCCGCTGGGCCCTTCATGTCAAGCACCGCTCCGCTGGGCCCTTCATCTCAAGCACCGCTCTGCTGGGCACCGCCGTCTCTGCACCGCTCCGCTGGGCCCTTCATCTCAAGCACCGCTCTGCTGGGCACCGCCGTCTCTGCACCGCTCCACTGGGCCCTTCATCTCAAGCACCGCTCCGCTGGGCACTTCCTCTCAAGCACCGCTCCGCTGGGCACCGCCGTATCAAGCACCGCTCCGCTGGGCACCACCGTCTCAAGCACCGCTCCGCTGGGCCCTTCATGTCAAGCAACGCTCCGCTGGGCCCTTCCTCTCAAGCACCGCTCCGCTGGGCACCGCCGTCTCTAGCACCGCTCCGCTGGGCCCTTCATGTCAAGCACCGCTCCGCTGGGCCCTTCATCTCAAGCACCGCTCCGCTGGGCCCTTCATCTCAAGCACCGCTCCGCTGGGCACCGCCGTCTCTGCTCCGCTCCGCTGGGCCCTTCATGTCAAGCACTGCTCCGCTGGGCCCTTCATCTCAAACACCGCTCCGCTGGGCCCTTCCTCTCAAGCACCGCTCCGCTGGCACCGCTGTCTCTAGCACCGCTCCGCTGGGCCCTTCATCTCAAGCACCGCTCCGCTGGGCACCGCCGTCTCTGCACCGCTCCGCTGGGCCCTTCATGTCAAGCACCGCTCCGCTGGGCCCTTCATCTCAAGCACCGCTCCGCTGGGCACCGCCGTCTCTGCACCGCTCTGCTGGGCACCGCCGTCTCTAGCACCGCTCCGCTGGGCCCTTCATGTCAAGCACCGCTCCGCTGGGCCCTTCATCTCAAGCACCGCTCCGCTGGGCCCTTCATCTCAAGCACCGCTCCGCTGGGCACTGCCACCTCTGCATCGCTCCGCTGGGCCCTTCATGTCAAGCACCGCTCCGCTGGGCCCTTCATGTCAAGCACCGCTCCGCTGGGCCCTTCATGTCACGCACCGCTCCGCTGGGCCCTTCATCTCAAGCACCGCTCCGCTGGGCACTGCCGTCTCTGCACCGCTCCGCTGGGCACCGCCGTCTCTAGCACTGCTCCACAGGGCACCTCCGTCTCAAGCACCACTCCGCTGGGCCCTTCATGTCAAGCACCGCTCCGCTGGGCCCTTCATCTCAAGCACCGCTCCGCC
Source organism: Pleurodeles waltl (assembly GCF_031143425.1). NCBI lineage: Eukaryota > Metazoa > Chordata > Amphibia > Caudata > Salamandridae > Pleurodeles > Pleurodeles waltl. The sequence goes on from NC_090445.1 coordinate 458,312,776, forward strand.
GGGCACCGCCGTCTCTAGCACCACTCCGCTGGGCCCTTCATGTCAAGCACCGCTCCGCTGGGCCCTTCATCTCAAGCACCGCTCTGCTGGGCACCGCCGTCTCTGTACCGCTCAGCTGGGCCCTTCATCTCAAGCACCGCTCCGCTGGGTCCTTCCTCTCAAGCACCGCTCCACTGGGCACCGCCGGGCACCGCAGTCTCTAGCACCGCTCCGCTGGGCCCTTCATGTCAAGCACCGCTCCGCTGGCCCTTCATGTCAAGCACCGCTCTGCTGGGCACCGCCGTCTCTGCACCGCTCCGCTGGGCCCTTCATCTCAAGCACCGCTCTGCTGGGCACCACCGTCTCTGCACCGCTCCGCTGGGCCCTTCATCTCAAGCACCGCTCTGCTGGGCCCTTCCTCTCAAGCACCGCTCCGCTGGGCACCGCCGTCTCAAGCACCGCTCCGCTGGGCACCGCCGTCTCAAGCACCGCTCCGCTGGGCCCTTCATGTCAAGCAACGCTCCGCTGGGCACCGCCGTCTCTAGCACCGCTCCGCTGGGCACCGCCGTCTCTAGCACCGCTCCGCTGGGCCCTTCATGTCAAGCACCACTTCGCTGGGCCCTTCATGTCAAGCACCGCTCCGCTGGGCCCTTCATCTCAAGCACCGCTCCGCTGGGCACCGCCGTCTCTGCACCGCTCCGCTGGGCCCTTCATGTCAAGCACCGCTCCGTTTGGCCCTTCATCTCAAGCACCACTCCGCTGGGCACCACCGTCTCTGCACCGCTCCGCTGGGCCCTTCCTCTCAAGCACCGCTCCGCTGGGCCCTTCATCTCAAGCACCGCTCCGCTGGGCACCGCCGTCTCTGCACCGCTCCGCTGGGCCCTTCATCTCAAGCACCGATCCGCTGGGCACCGCCGTCTCTGCACTGCTCCGCTGGGCCCTTCATCTCAAGCACCGCTCTGCTGGGCACCGCCGTCTCAAGCACCGCTCCGCTGGGCCCTTCAAGTCAAGCACCGCTGGCCCATTGGCAGAAGGGGCAGGCCCGGATCTGTGTCGGGCAGGGCTGCACGATGCACTCTGGGCACCATGCCTCCTCCAGTACCAATGGAGTCTGTAATCCACTTGAGAGACTGTGGCTTTGCACTCCCCAGGATGGCACAGTGGGCAAGCCACCCACTGTAGAGACTTGAGAGACTGTGGCTTTGCACTCCCCAGGATGGCACAGTGGGCAAGCCACCCACTGTAGAGACTTGAGAGACTGTGGCTTTGCACTCCCCAGGATGGCACAGTGGGCAACCCATTCACTGCAGAGACTTGAGAGACTGTGGCTTTGCACTCCCCAGGATGGCACAGTGGGCGGCAACCCACCCACTGTAGAGACTTGAGAGACTGTGGTTTTGCACTCCCCAGGATGGCACAGTGGGCAACCCACCCACTGTAGAGACTTGAGAGACTGTGGCTTTGCACTCCCCAGTATGGCACAGTGGCCATGGAGGCCCCTCGTGGATCTGGCGTCGTGGACTCATGTGGCTGAGGTGCCTCCCCTTCCCTTCCCCCTGAGGTGCCTGTAGTTTTTCTATCTGATGCCCCTGCAGTGTTCTCTCCAATGGATTCGGGTCTCCTGTGTGGGCTTTGCCCATGTGTTGAGGCCCATTGGCCCACGTACAATGACTGAAAGCCAATTTGGACTTGACATTTTACATATGTGTATATAGTTATAGGTGTTGGAAATATTTTTTTACTTAGCCTAACAATATATTTAAATTTCATGATCATTTTATTTTGTCTTGGCATTCTTCCGGGGGGTTTGGGGGGTGTCACTCTGAGTTGTTGCTCTGCATTGATGTGTAGGTAGTTGTGGGTGAGGGTGGGGTGTGTCGCGTATGTGTGTGCCCGTAATCTTTTCTCCTCCCCCCTCCCCTGTGTCGTAGGTGCAGTACTCACCGTTGTCTTCTGCGCCGGCGTTCGTGCTCCTGGTAGAGGAGCAGGTAGACAATGGCTGGTAGGATGTGTAGTTCTGGTTCCATGCTGTCCAGATTCCTCGTGGAGTGTGTAGAGGTGAGCGTTTTCCCGTTCGTAGTCTGTTTCCGCCGTGTTTTTATCGGCGGGGCTCCCGCCCCGGAAAAGGTGGCGGATTGGTGAGTTGTGATAGGGTGGGCGGTACATTGGCTCCCGCCTGTCTGTTGGCGGTGACCGCCGCGCTGTTTGTTTGTCCCGCCGTGGCGGTCAGAGTGTTAAAGTGGCGGTCTCTGTTGGCGGTTTCCGCCAGGGTCAGAATTCCATTTTTTTGACCGCCTGCCTGTTGGCGGATTGGCCGCCGCTTTAACACCGACTGCCAGGGTTGGAATGACCCCCTTTGTCTTGCATTGATTACTGCAAGTCTCTTCATCTGGGTTTTCATAAGTATCTCCTTAGTCCAAATTCAGTGCCATGGCTCAACCTGAGCCTTACCTGGCACTCCATCTACTCTGATCTCCTAGACTCTCTTCACTGGCTGTCAGTGGCCTAACAAGTTCTCTTCATGTGACAATGCCTCCACCAACACACATGTGTAAACCTGCCTTGTCAGTTAGGACTGGATTGTTCCTACTGGAACAGGATCAGGGCTGATTTGCATATGGCTGGTTTCTGCCTGAGGTGGCATGGCGGGAAAAAAAGAGAATGCACTGTATTGCGCCACAGAGTAATTACAAGTGGCTGAGATCAGTTCAAGCAATCCAACCTTCACTTTTCTTTTTATCTACCAACACACTGTCTTCAACAGAGGCCCTTACATCGTCTGTCCCCGATTTAAGAGATACATCATTGACAAATCTCTGCAGTCCTTTCCCTCATACTTACTGACCATTCCCTGGATCAAATAATCCCATTTAGAAGTGTAGGGGAAAGTATGTTCTTGCATCTGACTACAAAAGCTTTCAATTCACTTTACTGTAGGGGTGAGGGAGGAATTCTGCACTGCCAGCGGAGTTTGTGGAGTTTTCCCCACTCCACAATCCACACGGAGTGTGTCAACTCCACGAAGTGGCGCAGAGTAAAGTTTTTTCTCTTGCTCGCACTTGCCAACACTAAGTTGGCAAGTGAGAGAAATCTCTAAGTTGGCGAGCGCAAGTGAGATTTCCGAACACGAGAGATAGACCCGACCACTTGCGATGAGAAAGCTGCTGCTTGCATTGAGGAAGCTGCCAGTGGCAGAAAGAAGTTAGCGCACTCTGGAGTGCCACGTGATGCCATTCATGCTGATTTTACAGCATGGGAGAAACTCTTGCACTGAAAATCAGTGCGACCACACAACTTACCCAAACTCCACTGCTCGCGGAACTCCGCATAGTACAGCAGAGTTTTTTCGGCCCTTCGCGGAGTTCCACGAAGCAGAACTCCATGAACTCCACCCAGGCCTACTTTACTCATTTCACTCAAGTGAAAAACACACTTTAGCTACAGAGGTAACTTACACTTTTGAGTAAGTTACACGTGGGGCCTGATTCACAAAGATGAATATGCTTTCGGGTTTTGGCTAATCACAAAATCTAAAGTATTACGTTACCCACAAATGTAAGAGTATATCACATCCTTAAATTACTCAAAAGTGTATGTTACCTTTCGGAACACCCCCTGCAGTTTGTGAATACCCCTCAGGTCCTTCAATTTAATGGAGGCATGTAAGTTACAGTTTTGCAGTCTATTTACACTCATATTTTGTTTTTTGATTGGCCAAAAAGTTACCTTTATGAGTCAGGCCCTTTGTTGGCCTACGCTCCATCACTATTGGCCTTAAATCATGCCTTTGTCCCCGACTACCACTACCATAGACTATCATTGGCGCTTTTTGTTGTTCTGCAATATTTTCCTCTTAAATTTTGGGAAATCCATATCCCTTGTTCCTTTTATTGGATTTTTATCATTTTGGTGCAATTTTATTGTTCTCTATTGTTCTCTATTTTTGTACATTGGAGTGTGAATTTTTAATTGTATTGTGCATTTGATTTTTTAACTGTTTTGGTACTTCTAAATGCTTTACATAATTTTCTCTAAATTATCTGGCCTAGGGAGCGTTCTTAGACACCAACAGGAATGGCCAATTTTAAAGCTTCCCGGCGGCTCGGGGGGATTGTCGGCCATCCTCTTGTGTGGGGCACTTCTGCATGTTTATAATGTGCTCAAACGCTGCATGAACATTCCCAGGAACAACAATGTAAAGGCATTTGTCCGGTAAGCGGTAAGTGCTGCATTATCCTTTGCTTTTTGACTGGCGTGTTCCCTTCAGAAGACACGCCCACCATTTTCTCCTCTCTCACGTCGGACTTCTTCTGTTCTCCTCAGCTGACACTGCGCAATGCTCTGAAGATATTAAGACAAAACAGGATAACTAATTAAATAACTGCAAACACTTAACTGGAAGCCTCTAATTTCAGCTTTCAACCTAACAATGTTTAAAGGCATACTCTTCAATGCATCATGCTTATTTCTAATGTATTAACAATTTTGGTCTGTCTTAGTTCATGTTAATATACAAGTTGCAACCTATGAGTAGATATACAGAACTTCATTATCCGAAATGGACATTGTTTTAATTTACCTTAATGAATCTTCTTGAACCTACTACGTATCTATCACTGCCTATCTATCTCTTAATTGACACTGGGATTCTAAGTAGTTTACCATTATATATAAAATATAGGAAGTTCTTGCTACCCTATTGTCTTTATGGGGAAGACAAAGTGGGTCATTCTGACTTTGACGGGCGGCGGAGGCCGCCCGCCAAAGTCCCGCCGTCAGAATACCGCCGCGTGGTCAAAAGACCGCCGCGGTAATTCTGAGTTTCCCGCTGGGCGAGCAGGCGACCGCCAGAAGGCCGCCCACCCGCCCAGCGGGAAACCACCTTCCATGAGGATGCCGGCTCCGAATGGAGCCGGCGGAGTGGAAGGGGTGCGACGGGTGCAGTTGCACCCGTCGCGATTTTCAGTGTCTGCCACGCAGACACTTAAAATCTATGTGGGGCCCTGTTAGGGGGCCCCTGCAGTGCCCATGCCAGTGGACCTGCAGTGGCATGGGCACTGCAGGGGCCCCCAGGGGCCCCACGACACCCGTTCCCGCCATCCTGTTCCTGGCGGTAACAACCGCCAGGAACAGGATGGCGGGAAGGGGGTCGGAATCCCCATGGCGGCGCTGCAAGCAGCGCCGCCATGGAGGATTCCCTTGGGCAGGAGTAAACCGGCGGGAAACCGCCGGTTGCCCTTTTCTGACCACGGCTTTACCGCCGCGGTCAGAATTGCCCAAGGGAATCCCCATGGCGGTGCTGCTTGATTCCCGTGGGCAGGGGTAAACCGGCGGGAAACCGCCGGTTGCCCTTTTCTGACCGCGGCTTTACTGCCGCGGTCAGAATAGCCCATGTAGCACCGCCAGCCTGTTGGCGGTGCTACCTCCGGCCTCCACCCTGGCGGTCTATGACCGCCAGGGTCGGAATGAGGCCCAAAGTCTCTTGGATATAATTGTGCTACATCACCTATACTGACTCTAACCCATTGTCTGTATTGCAAACAGTTATGGAAGACTCAGAATTTAGTAACCAACTTTCTTCCGCAGGAGGTGCAGTATCAACTAGTCTACTTCCAGTTACCAAAAATACTTCGAAATCGGTAACTTCTTCAAACAAAAGGATTAAAAAGATCCCCCTTTGCCAACTAAGTCACCTCCACCAATATCCATGGAACTTCCTTTAGAAGAAATACAAGCCCTTTAGTCATATGTGGAAGAAACGAACAGTCGCATTCATAATCTTGATGATAAATGGTCCAATATTGACGATAAAGTAGAATCCATTTAAGTTATTTCTCACCAACTTCCTACTCTACAAATGGAAATATCCCATCTTAAGAGACAGGTAGAGGATCTTGAGAACCAAAACAGACATAATAATCTATGTATTTATGGCCTAGCAGAACGTTTAGGGGGCTCCAACTCTATATCCTTCTTTCAATTTTTTTTCCAAAGGGTTTGAATCTTCCTACATCACCAATATTAAATATTCAGCAAGAACACAGATTAGGTCATAGTTCATGTATTGTGTCTTTATCTCAATAGCCAAGGGGTGTCATCCTCTACTTTTGGGAATATACTGACTTATTGAAAGTCTTACAAGCAGCTAAATTAAAAGGTTGAGTATCTTGGCAAGGGTCTACATTGCCCCTTTCTCAAGAATATATATGCCAAGGCAACAGCGGATACGAGAAAGAAAATTCTTGATATGAGACCAGCACTTTGGACTCTTAATGCTAGATTTGGTCTCTTTCACCCTTGTCTTCATAAAGTAACCTACAAAAATAAAACTATGACCTATGATGATCTTGTATTATTACAACGTTTCCTGGATACCTGCAGAGAGGAAGAAATAGAAGTTACAAGAATTTCCGCTACTTGATAAAAGACAATTTTCATGATCTTTATACTTTATCAATTTTGGGCAAAAGTTATATTAGCAAATATTTTATGTTTGATGTGCTCATAACATGTCTTGAACAAAATTACTCATTTTCTTTCCTTTATCCTTGTTAGCTAATATCTTCTTGTTTGATCAATCGTTTATTCTCAGTTCATTTGGATGGTCTGTCTTCCTTCTAGCCAGCCCTGGAACTTGACCCAGTCCCGTTATGTCCCCATTGTGGCCTCACCACCCTCGAGTTATATTTGTGCTGTAGTTATGTAATTTTGTTTATTCTCTATAAATAACCTATCTTCTCCTTTTTCATTCTAGTTTTATTTTTCTTTCTTCATTCTCCTCTCTCTCCTTTTTGTCTTTGTATTTGTCGTCATCATATCTATCATCTACTCCTTATTTCTTATTTCTAGAGTGTGTTTTATATTATCGTATTGATTCAATTTTGCACAATTACTAGAAATTATATCTAATAAGTTTTAATCTTTACTAAATGACAATATGTATTATCTCATGGAATGTTAAAGGTTAAAGGTTTGGGATCCTCTATGAAATGTAAAAGAGTACTTACCCACTGTGACGGGCTGGATTGCGATCGCCCGAACACATCCCTGACTTCTGCTGACTCTGCCCCTGGTGCTCGTCGTCTGGCCCGCCTCCCGTCCCGTGATTGGTGGGATGGGCGCGACAGTGGTAGCGACCCTTGACCCAAGGGTAGGTCGCTCCCCCTGCCGCTGCAGCTCCTCCAGGTTCCTGAGTTCCTGAGACCCACCCCACAGTAAGTACCCCCCACCTCCCAGCCCCTCGTTCTGCCCCGCGCTACTCACCCTCTCTCCTGCTCCTGCTTCTTTTCCTCTTTCCTTCTTCTCTGTTCTTCCTCCTCGCTCCTCGTCTGTATTCTTCTTCTGTACTCCTATTCTCCCCGTCTTCTCTCCTCTTCTCTTCTTCCTCATCTTCTGCTGTGGTATTCTGCACCCTGTTTCTTCGTTTTTTGTATCTCCCTCCGTGTTCTTCTGTGTTCTTCTGTGTTCCTCTGTCTTCTTCTGTCTTCCTCTGTCTTCTTCTGTCTTCCTCTGTGTTCTTCTGTCTTCCTCGGTGTTCTTCTGTCTTCCTCTGTGTTCTTCTGTATTCTTCTCTGTTCTTCTGTACTCCTCTCTGTTCTTCTCTGTTCTTCTGTGTTCTTCTGTGCTCTTCTGTGTGTCTTCCGGTCTTCAGTCCTTCCGGTCTTCTGCTCTTCTGTTCTTCTTTTCTTCTGTTCTTCTTTTCTTCTTTTCTTCTGTTCTTCTTGTCTTCTTGTCTTCTGCCTTCGGCTCTTCTGCCTCCTCCGTCCTCTTCTCCCCGCGCCTGCCCTCCTGCTCCTGCCTCATCCCCCTCCCCCACTCGCATCCCCCCCTCTATCTCCCCTATCTAACCCGTTCACTTTCTACCTCCCTCCCTCACTCCTCCTATCTACCTATCTCTCCATCTCTCTATCCCACTATCCAACTCCCTCACTCTCCACCTCCTCCTCTCTTCCTATCTCTCTATCTTTTTCCCTATCTATCGATTTCTCTATCTACCTTTTCTCTCTACCTATTTCTCTATCTCTCCCCCCCCTCCCGCCACCCCCTCTATTACCTATCTTCCTATCCCCTCACTCTACCTCTCACCCTCACTGACCTCTACAACCCCCCCTCCCCTATCTTCACAACCCTAAACCTATGTTTCTCCCTAATCTCCTAAACCTCCTAACACTCTCCCCCCTCCACCCTTAAATCCCCCTCCCCCAGCTCTTCTCACTCTACCTGTCCCCCCCTCCCTTGCGCTTTCCCGCCGCGACCTCCTGCACGCCCCCGCCCCCCAGCTCCCATTCGCCCCCAGCTGACCCCTCCCCCCCTCCTACCTCATATGGCGCCCGCTGCGCGACAGTGGTAGCGACCCTTGACCCAAGGGTAGGTCGCTCCCCCTGCCGCTGCAGCTCCTCCAGGTTCCTGAGTTCCTGAGACCCACCCCACAGTAAGTACCCCCCACCTCCCAGCCCCTCGTTCTGCCCCGCGCTACTCACCCTCTCTCCTGCTCCTGCTTCTTTTCCTCTTTCCTTCTTCTCTGTTCTTCCTCCTCGCTCCTCGTCTGTATTCTTCTTCTGTACTCCTATTCTCCCCGTCTTCTCTCCTCTTCTCTTCTTCCTCATCTTCTGCTGTGGTATTCTGCACCCTGTTTCTTCGTTTTTTGTATCTCCCTCCGTGTTCTTCTGTGTTCTTCTGTGTTCCTCTGTCTTCTTCTGTCTTCCTCTGTCTTCTTCTGTCTTCCTCTGTGTTTTTCTGTCTTCCTCGGTGTTCTTCTGTCTCCCTCTGTGTTCCTCTGTGTTCTTCTGTATTCTTCTCTGTTCTTCTGTACTCCTCTCTGTTCTTCTGTGTTCTTCTGTGTGTCTTCTGCTCTTCCGGTCTTCTGCTCTTCCGGTCTTCAGTCCTTCCGGTCTTCTGCTCTTCTGTTCTTCTTTTCTTCTTGTCTTCTTGTCTTCTGCCTTCGGCTCTTCTGCCTCCTCCGTCCTCTTCTCCCCGCGCCTGCCCTCCTGCCTCATCCCCCTCCCCCACTCGCATCCCCCCCTCTATCTCCCCTATCTAACCCGTTCACTTTCTACCTCCCTCACTCCTCCTATCTACCTATCTCTCCATCTCTCTATCCCACTATCCAACTCCCTCACTCTCCACCTCCTCCTATCTTCCTATCTTCCTATCTCTCTATCTTTTTCCCTATCTATCGATTTCTCTATCTACCTTTTCTCTCTACCTATTTCTCTATCTCTCCCCCCCTCCCGCCACCCCCTCTATTACCTATCTTCCTATCCCCTCACTCTACCTCTCACCCTCACCCACCTCTACAACCCCCCCTCCCCTATCTTCACAACCCTACACCTATCTTTCTCCCTAATCTCCTAAACCTCCTAACACTCTCCCCCCTCCACCCTTAAGCCCCCCTCCCCCAGCTCTTCTCACTCTACCTGTCCCCCCCCTCCCTCGCGCTTTCCCGCCGCGAACTCCTGCACGCCCCGCCCCCCAGCTCCCATTCGCCCCCAGCTGACCCCTCCCCCCCCTCCTACCTCATATGGCGGCCGCTGCGCGACTGCGCAGCGGGCGCGCGCAGCGGGTGCGCCTCTGGCGCGCCGGAGGTGTGCCAGACGCAAGCCCGTCTGCGCCCGTCCGCGCCTGGCCCGCGCCCAGCGCCATGACCCCTGGTCCCCAGCGCTCCCAAGCCCCGATGATCCGCTATGACCCCACCACCCTCCATGCCCTCAACCCAGGACGCTCCAACACCTGCTTCCAAGCTCACCCCAAACGCACCCATGGACCCTTCGCCTGCAACTCCTGCAAACGCATCTTCCACCACGCAACAACTACGACCACAAGCCCACGCGCCATCAACCACCTCAAGTGCATCCTGGTCAACGCTCGCTCCGTTCACAAACAAGCCGTTGAACTCTGGGACCTCCTAGACTCCACAGCACCGGACGTCGCCTTCATCACGGAGACCTGGATGAACGCCTCCTCTGCTCCAGACATCGCCACCGCCATCCCCGAAGGCTATAAGATCTCCAGGAAAGACCGAACCAACCAAGTAGGAGGAGGCATCGCCATCGTCTTCAAAGACTCCATCAGCATCACCACCTCCACTGAAGACTCCCCTCTTGCCGCTGAACACCTGCATTTTCAGATTCGCACCGACCCGAGGACCACGCTCAGAGGATCCCTCGTCTACCGTCCTCCCGGACCTCGCGCCCCTTTCAGCGACACCATCGCCGACTTCATCTCCCCGCACGCCCTCGCCTCACCGGACTACATCCTCCTAGGCGACCTCAACTTCCATCTGGAACAAAACAACGACCCCAACACCACCACCCTGCTCGACAACCTTGCCAACCTCGGCCTCAAACAACTGGTGAACACTGCCACCCACATCGCCGGACACACTCTCGACCCTATCTTCTCCGCCAGCAAACACGTCTTCTTCAGCCACGCCTCCGCCCTTCATTGGACCGACCACAGCTGCGTCCACTTCACATTCCGACGCGAGACCCGTCACCTCCGCACTCAACCCATCCCTCGCCGACAGTGGAACAAGATCCCTGAAGAGCAACTCTTCGCCGCACTCGCCGCCAACCAACCCACCCTCACCACCGACCCCAACGTCGCAGCCCTCAACCTCACAAACTGGATCTCCAACTGCGCAGACAACCTTGCTCCCCTCAAACACTCGCAGCGACAGAACAACACCAAGAAACCCCTCTGGTTCTCTGACACCCTCAAAGAATCAAAGAAAACTTGTCGGGCACTTGAGAAAGCCTGGCGCAAGGACCGCACCGCTGACAACATGGCTGCCCTCAAGAATGCTACCCGCAAACACCACCACCTGATCCGCACTGCCAAAAGGAATTTTTTCACCGACAGACTGGACAAAAACAGCCACAACAGCAGAGAACTCTTCAGCATCGTCAAGGAGTTCTCCAACCCCAGCGCCAACGCCAACGCCGTCACGCCCTCACAGGATCTATGCGAATCCCTCGCCACTTTCTTCCATCGCAAGATCAGCGACCTCCACGACAGCTTCGGACACCAGACCCAACCTAACACCACCGAACCCACATCCCCGACCATCACCCTCAACAACTGGACCCACATCAGCACGGAAGAAACCAAATCCATCATGAACTCTATCCACTCCGGCGCCCCTTCGGACCCCTGCCCGCACTTCATCTTTAACAAAGCCGACAACATCATCGCCCCGAACCTCCAGACCGTCATCAACTCTTCTTTTTCTTCTGCTACCTTCCCCGAATGCTGGAAACACGCCGAAGTCAACGCCCTACTAAAGAAACCTACGGCTGACCCGAGCGACCTGAAAAACTTCCGCCCCATCTCCCTTCTGCCTTTCCCAGCCAAAGTAATAGAGAAGACCGTCAACAAACAGCTGACCACCTTCCTGGAAGACAACAACCTGCTCGACCCCTCACAGACCGGATTCCGAACCAACCACAGCACTGAAACTGCCCTCATCTCAGTCACAGACGACATCAGAACCCTGATGGACAACGGTGAAACAGTCGCCCTCATTCTTCTCGACCTCTCGGCTGCCTTTGACACCGTCTGTCACCGCACCCTAATCACCCGCCTCCGCTCCACTGGGATCCAAGACCAGGCCCTGGACTGGATCGCCTCCTTCCTCGTAAACCGCTCCCAAAGAGTCTACCTCCCTCCGTTTCGCTCAGAACCCACTGAGATCATCTGCGGCGTACCTCAAGGCTCATCACTCAGCCCGACACTCTTCAATGTCTACATGAGCCCCCTCGCTAACATCGTACGCAAGCACGACATCATCATCACCTCCTACGCCGACGACACCCAACTTATACTCTCCCTCACCAAGGACCCCGCCAGCGCCAAGACCAACCTACAAGAGGGTATGAAGGACGTCGCAGATTGGATGAGGCTCAGCCGCCTAAAGCTGAACTCTGAAAAAACTGAAGTCCTCATCCTCGGCAACACCCCGTCCGCCTGGGACGACTCCTGGTGGCCCACGGCCCTCGGCACTGCACCGACCCCCGCAGACCACGCCCGCAACCTCGGCTTCATCTTGGACCCCCTTCTCACCATGACCAAGCAAGTCAACGCCGTGTCCTCCGCCTGCTTCCTCACCCTCCGCATGCTCCGCAAGATCTTCCGCTGGATCCCCGCCGACACCAGAAAAACCGCGACCCACGCCCTTGTCACGAGCCGCCTGGACTACGGCAACACCCTCTACGCTGGGACCACTGCCAAACTCCAAAATCGCCTGCAACGCATTCAAAACGCCTCAGCCCGCCTCATCCTCGACGTACCCCGCAACAGCCACATCTCCGCACACCTGAGACACCTGCATTGGCTCCCAGTCAGCAAAAGGATCACCTTCCGACTTCTCACCCACGCACACAAAGCCCTCCACGACAAGGGACCGGAATACATCAACAGACGGCTCAACTTCTACGTCCCCACCCGCCCCCTCCACTGCTCTGGCCTCGCACTCGCCGCCGTCCCTCGCATCCGACGCTCCACGGCGGGTGGGAGATCTTTCTCCTTCCTGGCGGCCAAGACCTGGAACTCCCTCCCCACCAGCCTCAGGACCACCCAGGACCACTCCGCTTTCCGGAGACTCCTAAAGACCTGGCTGTTCGAGCAGCGATAACCACCCCCTTTGTCCCTAGCGCCTTGAGACCCGCACGGGTGAGTAGCGCGCTTTATAAATGCTAATGATTTGATTTGATTTGATGGTCAGGAATGGCTGGCCGCTGAGAGGTCAAGACTGCCACTGCCAGCACTCGGAGTAGTTGGTGGTTCGGAAGACACAAACGAACGACCACGGGAGGAGAAGGAAGGAATCTGACCACGAGAGGGGAAGGAAAATGCTCAACAGAAGGACGAAAGAAAAGGAGAGTGGTGGCGCCCCAATACACGGGAAACAGCGACTCCCGAACTTGACGCGGGAAGATAACCGGAGACATCCGACGAATTCCGCTGAGACAGGCAACCGGGAGGACGAAACGCTTCCACCTGCCACGCTTTTGGAGAAGCGTGTCAACTCCAGGTGCGTGGGATCACATACCTGTGAGAAAAGAGAGAGTGAGAGTGTGAGAGAACTATTCATAAAGGGGGGGGGGGACAGACACACCACCAAGGGAACACCATAAAGCACTGTTTATAGACAATTGCACTTTAACTTCACCGCACATAAAACGGCATAGACACCAAAGAAAAGGGAAAAAAGGCACTGAGCACTATACTAAGACCAAGAGGACCATTCCAGGACAGCGCATAGAAAAGACAGAAAATAGAAGAGAGACAGAATAAAAACCCTTGTTAAGAAAGAGAAAGACAGGAAGAAAAACAGAATAAAAGACAAAAACCCCAAAAGCGACCTGACCACTTACCATATTTCCTCTGTTCTCTCCACATGTACTTCCCGGGGACAACTGTACGCCAAGAGGACAAATAGAGAGGAGTGAAGAAAAACCACAACTGAAACAGCCATTCCACCCACCGCCCAAGAAGAAAAACCTTAAAACATACCTGTACCTTAACTCACCAATTAACACAGAAATCCAATAAAACACTGGTACACCGGAACAGCGCGTTTGAGTATTCCTTCCACGTGGGCCTGGTCACACCCACTTATCCAAACTTAAGGGAAACATAGCTTTTTTAGCAACATAGTTGCTTCTGAAATTGCAAAACTTAAATGTCAGTGGGTAGGAAATGTTTTTTCCGCTCTTAGAAAAAGAATGGAGTTACTATGCTCTGCATAAAACATTCCAAGTTATGCTCCTCTCCCAAGAGTCAGATGATGAAGGAAGATGGGTGATTGCACATCTTCTGATTAATAACATTTCTGTTTCCCTATTTAATATATATGCTCCCACTAAAATCGATAATTTGTTTTGGCCTGCTATTTCCACCAAACTAATGTATATATCCACAGAATATGTAATATTTGTGGGTGGTTTGGATTTTGATCCTTATACAGATCACACTTCTAAGACTACTTTTGGTCCATCTACTATGCATACACTATTCACTACAACTATTGACCAAAGATCTCTTGTTGACTCCTGGAGAATATGTAATCCATCACTACAAGAGTATATATTTTTCTCTCCTACACACATTCATTTATTTATTGTCTCCAAACAACTAGGACAACACATTATACCTCCAGATATTCATTCTATATTGATATCAGATCATGCTCCAGTAACAATTGATTTAGAATTAATGTTTCCTGTCACTGGCGATAGAAGATGGTGTTTTAATACTTCTATGTTACTTGATCCGGTTTTTCGATCCACATTGCAGTCTTTCATTACCAAATTCTTTTCTATTAATTTATCCCCCAGTCTTCCCTTTCACATTATTTGGGATTCATTTAAGGCATCAGCTAGAGATTTTATAATCTCCTATGTTTCTGCAATGAAAAAATTAAACTATCAAAATGCGCTTGATATTATAAAACGTATCACACATTTGGAATCTCTTTATAGTGCATCTAATTTCAGCACCCATCTTAATACCCTCATTGTAGAAACAAACTTTCCATAACAAATGCTGCCTTCTACTTCCCTACCTTCAAAAGGAATTGCTCAATACTATGGAGGTCAAAACAAATCTGGTAAACTACTTGCTACTTACATTAAAATTAAAAAAGAATGAACCAAAATTTAATCCGTTTTCAAACCAGATTCCACTCCTGTTTTCAAAGATGCAGAAATCATTTTACACTTCTCTTTATACCCCTGAATCCAATCCCACCACAGATAACATTTTACATTATTTATCCAGTGTTCAGAAATAATGTGACACCACTATAGATCTTTCTTCAGTAGAAGCCGATATATATCCATTAAGGATATCTCTCAAGCAATGAAGCTGACTAAAACTGGGAGAGCTCCAGGACCAGATCGATTCCCTATTGAATTTTATTTGTATTTTCCAATTTTTTGCTTCTAAACCTTCATAATCTTTTTAATCACTTCATATCTTCCAGAGCCTCCAATGGCACTTTTCAAGAGGCATTTAATTGCCTCATTCCTAAAGAAGACCAAGACCCACACATATGGAAAAATTATAAACCGATTTCCTTGTTTAACTCCGATTATAAAATATTTGCTGAAATTCTTGCCATTCGTTTAGACCCCTTTTTAAAACTTCTTAATGACAAAGAACAGTCAAGTTTTGTTAGACTTTTCATCCTTGGTGTGCTAAAGAGCAAGTACTCCTTTACAAAATGTGTATGTAATTGGCTTATCCATGATTGGCATATTTGATTTATTAGTAAGTCCCAGGTACAGTGCACTAGAGGTGCCCAGGGCCTGTAAATCAAATGCTACTAGTGGGCCTGCAGCACTGGTTGTGCCACCCACATAAGTAGCTCTGCAAACATGGCTCAGACCTGCCACTGCAGTGTCTGTGTGTGCAGTTTTAACTGTAAATTCGACTTGCAAGTGTACCCACTTGCCAGGCCTAAACCTTCCCTTTTCTTACATGTAAGGCACCACTAAGGTAGGCCCTAGGTAGCCCCAATGGCAGGGTGCAGTGTATGGTTAAGGTTGGACATATAGTAATGTGTTTTATATGTCCTGACAGTGAAATATGGCTAAATCCGTTTTCACTGATGCAAGACCTGTCCCCCTCATAGGTTAACATGGGGGCTACCTTTAAATCTGATTAAAGTGTAGATTCCCTTTGGGAGCGGATGGACATGTGGAGTTTGTGGTCTCTGAGCTCACAATTTAAAAATACATATTTTTGTAAAGTTGATTTTAAGATTGTGTTTGAAAATGTCACTTTTAGAAAGTGAGCATTTTCTTGCTTATACCATTTCTGTGACTCTGCCTATTTGTGGATTCCCTGTCTGGGTCAGTTCGACAGTTGGGCTGGTTGCACCTCAAACTAGACAGTGACACATAGGGAGGTGGGGTGTAGCCTGCATATTCACACAATGCAGTTTCCAACCCTCTGGTGAGTGTCTGGGGCCTGGCCTGGGCAAGGCAGGATTTCACATTCAAAAGAGACTTTACTTTGAAGTAGGCCTACCTCAAAGGAAAAATTTAGTATAAGAAGGGCACCCATAACCACAGACTTTAAAACACTTCTGGAACCTCTGCCTGGAGAAGAGCTAAAGAGCTGAGGAGGAAGAGCTGCCCTGCCTGTGACTGTGCTTTGTGGAGCTATCCTGCAGTTGCTGCTTCTGCCAGAGTAAGAGGGCAAAGACTGGACTTTGTGTGCCTTCCATCTTGAGAAGAATTTTCCAAGGGCTTGATTTAGAGCTTGCCTCCTTTTGTTTGAAGTCTCAGGGACAGCAAAGACTTCTCTCTGCCAGCACCCGGAGTCTCTGGCCTGTGGTGCCCATCCAGTTCCTGGGACCCTGAAAGGAAAGCTGTCAGCCTAAGAGGAGGAAATCCATGCACAGAGCGGCGTGCGGGGAAAAGATCGACGCAACTTCGATCTGCATCTGAATAAATGAGGCGCCACCGGCTCCGCGGCTAAAAATCGATGCTTGCCAGAAACGCAACCGAAGAATCAACACACGGAGAAGGAGAAACAAAGCGCAGCATCACTGATGGAGGCTGGGAGATCGCAACCCGCGCTGCGTGGTTTTCAGATCATCGTGCTGCTGGATTTCCGATACAAACACCTCTGGGCGTGTAAAAGCAACGCAGGCTGTTGTAATGTAGGTAATGTATGTAATTCTTTACACTTATGTATATTGATAGATAGCCTTGTGCAATGATGTAACATTAGAACCTTTGGTGTGGGTAATTCTATGGGTGGCGGTTGGATTGGAGGAAGCTGGTGGTGAAGGATCCTCTGCCTGTACAATGTTGTCTGGGGCTGCTAAATAAAGAACATTCATCAAAATAAGACTGCAGTGATTACTACAGCCCTGGACGTGGTGAAGCAGATTGTGTTGATGGAGAGGCAGTGACACTACTCTGCCTGTTGCAATGATACTGTAGGCCCTACCATAATCAAGTTTGGCAGGAAAATCGGACGCAGTACAGGATTGAAGAGGACCAAGGAAACTGTTAATTAGTGAGCCACAAAATACTTGTTCGCTCCCACATGAGTCGTCTAAACATACAAGGAATGCACTTCGACAGTCTCAGAGGACAGATTCAGCTGTGGCAAGTATACGCTTAATTCAGCACGAACGTGAGTACATTTAAAATCCATTACCTACTTTATGTGTCTCCCAGCCAGTCTTCAGCTGCCAGATCTCGAGGATTGTGTATCCTCATTACCATATGATATAACTGTACTGTGAATTTACCCACAGTGTCTCCTCGTGGCAGACATATTTCTGGTACATTTGCTGTTCCACACAGCTTGTTGGTTAAATTTCAGCATTACAAAGATTCGCTGATCAACACAGCTTATATTGTTGACAGATCAGTCAATCATTCTCTGCTGATCATCACAGCTGATTACGAACAGGGACGTTTGAACATTATGAATGTGGAATCAAGTTGGAGAGTTTAATATCATTAAAATGTTATACAACTGTGCCACCTACTGGGTTTTTATGTAATAACAGCATTTTACACAATTGTATTATTACAGTCAACTGTTCACGTTAGTTGATCTCTCTTACTAACACATTGCTGTTTATTATCAAATTTAACCGATATATTGTGCACTTGTGTTATTTTCTTTGTTTCTGCCATCCCATTACAAGCAATGAAACGTGTGCATTACACTCCTTGAACTTATCCAATCCTCAACCATTTATTCCTGCGAAAGGAGAGCCCACTATGCCTTGGAAGGAATGGAAAGAGTACTTTTGTAATTATATAGATACTTTTGAGAAAGAGGATTTTTCACAGGAAAAAAAAAAGGTACTGCTGTATTGCTTAGGCCCAGGAGGGCTAAAAACATTCAATCAGATTGAAAAGAAACCCAGAGAAGGAGGGAATGTATTTAAAGCATGCTTTGGAGGATCTTGATGCACATTTTTCACCTATTGTGTGTGTTGCTGTAGATAGGTATATGTTTTTCCAGAGGAAACAAGTAAAAACTGAGAATGTTGATGACTACGTTGCTGCACTTCGTCCTCTGGCGTTAACATGTCATTTTGGTCCACTCCAAGAAGAACTTATTTGTGATCAAATAATTATGCATGCGAGCAACCCAAATATTCAGGATAAACTGTGGGTCAACAGTGAAGCACCTCTAAAGGAAGTGATTGCTCTAGTAAAGAAAGCAGAACTTACAGGTAGATGTGCCAAGGCGGTAATGGATGAAGTACAAGAAATAAAAGAAGTTAACAAAATATCTAATGCAAAATACTGGAAAGGTGGTGAAACAAAAAAAAAGCTTCAAGAAGCAACGGATTATAATTGCAAACCCATAAGTGTGGAACAAAAGTAGTGTTATAGGTGTCGGAGCGCTGACCACTTAGCATTTTTCAAAAAATGCCCTGCAAGGAATCAAAAGTGTTCTCATTGTGTTTTTGTGGGTCACTATGCAAAGGTTTGCAGGAGGAAATCTGTTAACTCAAAAGGGAATGTTAAATACATTAGAGACAACAGTGACTCTAATTCCGATGATTTGGAGAATACGAATGTTCATCAGGTGTTTTGTATAGATGACGACATTTTAGGTGTAGATCAAGTTAAAAGGATGAAACTATGGTGTGAATTGGCAGTGGGAGGGGTGATGATTAAGGTGATTGCAGATTCAGGTTCACCCTTTACCATAGTGAATGAAGATGTATGGAAGGATAAATTGGTGGAAAAATTAGGCACACAGCTTGACAAATCTGAGGTTGTTGCCAAGAGCTATACTGGAGACAAAATTGAATTTGTGGGTTTCCGGGAGTTAGAATTTCAGTTTAAAGAAAGGAAAGCACAGTGCAAATTGTACATTTCTAAAAAGGGACCCTCAGTCTTAGGTTGGACGGACCAGGGTGATTTAGGAATAATTTTGAACCCCAACAGTCCAGATCCAGTGTTGACAATTAAAGAAAATTGTGAGGGAAAGGAAGAAATATTGGATTCTTACCCAGAATTATTTTCTGGTAACGTGGGGCTGTTGAATGATTTTCAGCACAAAATAGAGTTAAAATCATTAGCAATTCCATGTATTCATAAGGTTAGACACATACCTATCTCTATTAAGGAGGAGGTTCATGATGAATTGAAAAAACTGGTGGAGGGTGGCATTATTGAGCAAGTTGAGTCAGCAGAATGGGTTTCTCCATTAGCAGTTGTAAGGTGTTCCAATGGTAAAGTAAGATTATTTGTGGACCTTAGGGAGCTGAATAAAAACATCTTAATTGACCAGTATCCATTACCACGCATAAATGAAATGTTTTCCGCAGCAAAGAATATGTGTTGGTTTTCAACTATCAATCTAAAATCTGCTTACCATCAGGTGCCATTACACCAGGATAGTAAGAAATACACAACGTTCATAACGCCTTTTGGATGTTATCAATATACCCGAGTGCCTTTTGGACTAGCATCAGCTGCAGTGATGTTTCAAAGGATTATGAGTAATATATTTAGTGGAATCTCTGGGGTGATGTTTTTCCAAGATGACATCCTAGTCATAGGTAAAAATAGAGAGGAACATGACAATAAGTTGAAACAGGTTCTAGAAATCCTTAAGAGGAAAGGTTTGACAATAGAGTATAGTAAATGTAAATTGGCTGAAGAAGAAGTGGTTTACTTGGGTCATAGCATCAGCAAGAATGGCATTAAACCGAAGCAAGCTTTAGTAGAAGCTATCAAAGAGGCTCCTTGTCCTGCTGGGAAAGAGGAGGTGAGAGCTTTTCTAAGTTTAATTGAATTTTATTCCAAGTTCATTAGGAACTTTTCAGAAAAAACGTATCATATACGACAATTACTCAAGAACAAATCCAAATTTATTTGGTCAGATGAGTGTCAAAGGGCATTTCAGGATTTAAAAATTGAAATTTGTAAAGCACCATTTCTGAAGGGATTTGATCCCAAATGCAAATCCATTGTGACAACAGATGCAAGTAATAAAGGGATGGGGGCTGTACTAACACAGTGTGATGATGAGAACAATGAATGGGTTGTTGCCTTTGCATCACGGTCTTTGACCCCAGCTGAAGCGAGATACTCAGTCATAGAGCGAGAAACATTAGCCTGTGTGTGGGCACATTTTTCAAAATGGCCAGAGATTGAAATAGTTCATAAGGCAGAATGTGAAAGAATTATTACATTTTTAGACCAAATATTTACAAGAGAAGGTCTACCTAAAACTAGGATTACTGACAATGGTCCTCAATTTGTGGCTGAGAAATTCAAAAAAGTTTTAAAAAGAAATGGTGTAATCCATATCACTACCTCATTATACCATCCAGAAGGAAACGGTTTAGTGGAACGATTCAACAGGGTCATCAAAGGGAGTATCCAGTTGGCCAAGAGTAATGGTTTGAATTGGGAAAGTGAGCTATGTAAGTTAATTTGGGCTTACAGAATTACTCCCAGTAGCGTCACTGAGGAAAGTCCATTTTCTTTGATGAGAGGTTGTGAACCTATCAGCAAGGATCTTGGTTGGCTATCATCTGGTAAGCGAGTCGAATGGTCATCTGATTAAGTAAGATTGAAAATCAGCAAGGATCAACAAGCATATAAGGAGTGGTATGACAAGAAAATCGGAACAAGAGAATCCAAAGTAAAATGTGGAGATTGGGTTAAAGTGAGAAAAGAGAGAAAAGTCCCAAAAGGAGAAAGCAGATATTCAGAGCCTCTGAAAGTATTTGAAGTATTCCGTAACTCAGTTAAATTAAGTGATGGGAAAGTGTGGCATTTGGGCAGGGTTTCCAAGTGTAGGAATGTTAAACAAGCTGAAACAGAGAATGTCAAGAGTTATGATTGGTTGGAAACAGATGAAAAGGCGAGTAGTGAAGAGGTAAATTTATACAGTAGATTAGTGAGGAGTGATAGTAAAACGCGTGCGCTTGAAACACCAATGCATGATAGTGTTCAGCATTCGGTGTGTGAAAGTGAAGCGACAGGTACACAAAACTTACAAAACAGTACAAGCAATGACAGTCAAATCAACACTGGAAGGTTTGGTAGGATTATTTCCAAACCAAAGAGGTGTGATGACTTTGTATGTATTAATGCAGTTTAATGGAAAAATATAATGTTTCTTTCTGTTAGATTTTTTTTTTTTAAATTTCTGTTTCTATCAACCTGTATGAATTTAAAAAGAAAATGTGTAACTTGCTTGTAGTGTATTTATGTGATAAGATATACGTGTATGGAAGTTCTACTATTATATTTATTTTATTTTTTTAAATATAAAAGGGAAGATGTGTTGTAACGTAGGTAATGTATGTAATTCTTTACACTTATGTATATTGATAGATTAGCACAGCCTTGTGCTATGATGTAACATTAGAACCTTTGGTGTGGGGAATTCTATGGATGGCGGTTGGATTGGAGGAAGCTGGGGATGAAGGATCCTCTGCCTGTACAATGTTGTCTGGGGCTGCTAAATAAAGAACCTACATCAAAATAAGATTGCAGTGATTACTACACAGTCCTGCTCGGACCCGAGAGTGCTGACCGGATCACTGCATTGCTCTCTTGTGGAGAGAAGAAATGAATTGCCCTGACCCGACGAAAGGAGAAATTACGCAAGAGCTCGTGAGTGAGTGAAATCGCCCCATCGCAAGCCCTTTTTGACGCACACTCACCCGTGGCGGGTTATTTTTGACGCACCCAAGGTACATTTTCACGCTAACAGTGTTAGTGCGTGTTTTATACTACATAAAGACTCTTCTTCCTTTTAAATTGATAACTTGACTTGTGTATTGTGGATTTTTGTTGTTTTGGTCTTGTTTTGTTTCCTATTTTTCTAAACCTTTGTTGTGTCATTTTGTAGTGTTTTCATTAAGTTACTGTGTGTATTGGTACAAACACTTTACACCTAGCACTCTGAAGTTAAGCCTACTGCTCTGCCAAGCTACCAAGGGGGTAAGCAGGGGTTAGCTGAGGGTGGTTCTCTTTTACCCTAACTAGAGTGAGGGTCCTTGCTTGAACTGGGGGTAACCTGACTGTCATCCAAAGACCCCATTTCTAACAGGTTTCATCAAAGGTAGACATATTTCTGACAACACTAGAGTCTTGTTTAATATACTAAGTACATCTAATAAATATCTACATTCAGTAGCAGCTATTTCCCTAGATGCTGAAAAAGCTTTTGGCCATATGGATTAGACATTTATCTTTCATACGCCGTACTGGTTTGGTTTTAACCCTAAATATATTTCCTATATATTCTTGTTATATTCTGCTCAGAAAGCTTTTATTTGTGCAAATGGACTTACCCCTTCTTCCTTTTCTCTACAAAGGGGAGTGATACAAGGATGTCCCTCTACCCACTTCTTTTTATTCTGGTATTGGAGCCTTTCCTTAAAAAGATTAGCCAAAATGTAATATACTTGGTTTTCAAAAAGGGAATACTCACATTAAATTGAGTGTTTACTCTGATGATGTTCTCCTGTTTTTGTCTAAACCTGATTCCTCTCCTACAGCTTTTTTATTGCGGTTGTAGATTCTTTCTCCACTCTTTTTGGTTACAAATTGAAAAGTGATAAATGCAAGATTGTTCCACTCAGCGTTTTGTGTTTGAAACATGATTTCTCTCACTCTAACTTTCTATGGTGTCCTCCTAAAATAAAATATTTGGGAATTAGTTTTTCTCCTACTATTAAAAATGTTACATCAATAAATCTTAATGTTGTTATCACTACTTTATCAACTTTAATGGCTAAGTGGCATCCTCTCTATTTATCCTGGTTAAAAGGATGCTTGCCCCCATTATTTTTTACACAATTTGTACCATACCCCTTACTATTCCTGCTTCCTTTTTAAATAAATGTATGCTACACTTTCCAACCTTTTATGGAATAACAAAAAGCCTTGTATGTCCCTTCTCAGACTTAAATGTAGTAACAATCATGGAGGTGTACATTTTCCTGATTTAACAAACGTATCATACAGCATTTCTACTCAAACAGACTCCTAAATGCCTAATTGAATCCTCTACAGAATTTTCTCCTCTTTGGAAAGACATTGAATTTTCCTTCTTATCACCTTTTTCGTTCAAAGAATGTCTCTCCTTTTCTCACACAGCACGTTTTCCCATTCATAAAACCACTTATGAACTATTAACCCACTACTTTTTTCACATCTCTCATAAAGGGAAAAATTCCTCCAGTCTTCTGTTTGGCACACCAATCTTCTAAGAATCAATAATAGATCTATTTTTTGGAAGTTATGGGAGATAAAGGTCTACTTTGGATTCACCAATTATACTCAAATAATTCACTTATTACTTTCCCACAAGTACAATTACTATTCAACTTTCCACAATCATAATGCACTACATGTAATACTTTAATCCAATCCATTGCTCACACCTTAGATTTATTAACATCACAGAATCCTATTCTTACTAGAAAACCCACCGTCTCCCTGTAGTAACTGCTCACCTCACCACCTCATCTATTTATAAAATGGTTACCAAAAAATCCGAAATGCAGAGATAAATCAGTAGTTGCATTGCAATGGGAATGTGATTTCCAGATCTAATGTAATACTGTTACACAAAACTTTGAGATCTGCATCGACCACTCAAACTCTTTTTTTTTTTTGTAAATCTAAAACAGACTTATGTTTGCCCTAGCTACTTTACATAATTTCAACTCAGGATCCTTTCCTAATTGTTTGTTATGAAATGCTACTTCTGCAGATGTACACCATATTCTTTTTACTTGCCCGCATATTTATCAACTTTGACAATTATATGGTCTCAAATCAAAGATATATATTTTTTTACATCCATACCGTTTTCCTTTTTAAATATTTTTCTTGGAAGTCTTTCAGAAGTTTGGCAAAATATTGATTCTAAAACTATAATACTGGACCTATTAATTGCAAGTGCCTTTCAGCAGATGATAAAAAACTGGAAAGATTCTTCTGGAATTGCTTTTCAAGGATGGAGTACAGAGCAAGTTATAATCACCTACTAGAAAGAGCACATGCTCCAATCTCCAATCTCACTCCTTATTAAAAGAGATATTATTTGGTCACCTGCTACTGCCTTTTTAGATAATTGTGCCCAAACTTAAAAGAGATATCATCCCCTTTTCAAAGAAGTTTTCAAACTGCTGTAAATTCACTAATGTGCATTCTATATATGTGTACTCTTGGATATGATTTTTATTATTGATAAGCTGTCAATTCTGTGATATTTATGCTTTGTTGTTCCTCACCCCCCTCTTCTTTTCTTCTAATAGATATTAGGATATCTTCCCATTCCCATCTCCCTCTCTTTCTTTTTTTCTCCCTTTCTTATAATATAAAACATGTAAAAGCAACATGTTTTATTCCAATAAGGCATTGTGTTTATTTTACATCATCAGTTTTGTAACTATGTAGTCTTCCTTGCAATTTTCTCTAATAAACTTATTTTTCAAATTTAAAAAAGTCTGTCTGGTCTGTGCCGTAGCTACCAGCGATAGAACTAATGTTTAAATTACTGAAACCTTTGCCTGGACCTTACAGGATAGTGACTTTATTTCTTGTAGTGTATTACCAATCACTCCTACAAATTATTCACTTTTTTACAATGATTCGTAATGAAATACAAATCAAATCAGGAGTAGTAGAGAAGCTGGGCATTGCATGTGTAGTTGCTTTTGTGGTTTTTGGACAATTGGTTTCATCATAATGAAGTGATGTCTGACACTGTGCTCCTTGGCATCCCCAACACCAGGGTACAATAACAAAATAGGTAACCTCTTACCTACAGTGTTCAGCCTGTCCTGTCTTAGAGTTGACAAGACAAAGACATATGTGATCTGCCTCTTGTCAGCTGCTATTTCGCAGCATAAACACAACACAAATATATCAGTTCTAAAAACACCCATCACCGTGGATGGATCTTGTACTGAGTGTCTGTTGAATAAGACATGTCTCGGTTTTTAGTCATCACTGGTCTCTAAACACTCACTTTTGACCCTCTGTGTGGTTTAATACGTAGAGTAAAGTAGTGTTAGGATGATGGTAATTAAACACACAGATATGAAACTGCGTAATTTTTCACTGTGAAATTTCATGATGTCATGAACATTTTGTGAA
The DNA here is from genome assembly GCF_031143425.1 of Pleurodeles waltl. NCBI lineage: Eukaryota > Metazoa > Chordata > Amphibia > Caudata > Salamandridae > Pleurodeles > Pleurodeles waltl. Next base: position 458,337,879 of record NC_090445.1, read on the forward strand.
ATTATCATTTTTGCAAGGAAAGTATTTTGCTGGTAGCTTATGTGAATATTTCATGTGAAAGTATATCTCTTGTAGGAAGTTATCAGAGATATGAGCAGGAGACATTTTTGGGCAGAAAATGTCTTTTGTGCAGGACATTTTCTGTTCAAATTTGTCTTGTGCAGCTGCAAATATGCAAAATTGCATAATGCTAACTTTCAAGAAATTTCACAAATGTGAATATCGTCAATTTTGTGAATTTCTTCTGCATATTTCACATTTTGTTTATGCCTAACATAAAGGTACTTTTCTAGCACAACCTAGTGAAGTAGCTGTGAAGTAGCAGAGCTCTGTAGAGGAGTAAGGAATATACAGTACAAAATAATTTTGTGGGATCACATCAATAGTTGACAGACAACTGAGTGGGAAGTTGATTTTAGAGATGAGTATTCAATTTCTTCTGAAAATAAATGAGGAAGGTATCTTTTATAGTTTGTGTTATAATGGAGTTTCAGATCCTTGATGCACAGCAAATGGAATCTGTGTCGTCTAGTCTTCTCTTTCCTACACTCTTACCTGGTAGAGAACTTGTACAAAAATATCTATACTCAAATCACATATAAATGAAAAATGAAAGCTATACTCAAAATCACATATAAATGAAAAATGAAATAAATGTTAACTCTGATTGTAAATCTAATAATTTAGTTCTGTGTTTGATGAGTAAAATTTAAAATCATTTGTTATATTTCTATAATGCCATCAAGTGGTTCGGATGACATGACGATACATGTTAGAGTTACTACCTCACACTGTGTCACTATATGCTATTTTGTGGAAGATGAACATAGCTTCTACTGAAAACATAAGACCATCATTTCCACAATGTAATTCTTAACACTTAGCAATATAAATGCATACTGGAATGTAGATTTTCCTAGTAATTTAGGAAGCATAGTCTTAACGTTATTAAAGACACATAGGCAAGTATTATGCTTCTCTAATCTTGCATTTATTTGAATGACAGCAGTCAAGAACATGAAAAGAGTACAAACCCATGAGGCTTAGGGAAAAATAGCCAATGGGAGGCAAAACGTAGTACTGATAATAACTAATAGAATCACTGCATCACCTAGAACACCTATCTTGACTGCAAAAAGTCCTCTGATCTTGAGCAAAATGTTAAGGAAAATATTCAAGGAAATATACATAACACAATGGTACACACAATGTTTAGCTTGATCAGGAAAATAAGGGTAAAAAACAGTGGTTACATTTATTTTTGTATGTTTGCGAACTGTGAAAAGCACACCTGTGGGAGTAAACTGACGAGGAGAAATATCTAATATTTGAACATCAGAGAGATGTTTGATTCACATGAGTCATAATAGCATAGTTAGCTTTGCAGACAACATTTTTAGTGAAAGATCAGCATTACTGAGCCATGAAATAAACAATTTCTAAATAACATTTACATTCTGTCGTAGTTGAACTCTCGCTCCTAGACAAGACTGTTGGCTTAGGATGACAGCACTTTTGTTACAATCCCACAATATACTACATTTTGGAATAGGAGGATTGTAATATTTTACTCCCTTTAAAAGTCGACAGACAACCGGTTGCTTGCCCACTGGTTTTCAATTGATGATTCATAGATATGGCAGATTTGTAAATGTTTATAGTTCGATAGGCCTTCCCACTTAAACTGCCAGGAAATTAACAATGTAGGTTATATCCACTGAAAAGGAATTGATGCATTTTCCCACACCCCAGCCTGACCATAAAAAAACAGGCTGATTTGTAAGCCTTGTTGGTACCTGGAGCCCAGGATTTATCAATGCACTCTAAAGCTTCTGGTGAAATGGTGAAGCAGAAGGAATGAGGGACTTATCTAACACCAGGTGGTGAGGAAGACCCCAAAGGTCCAGGAGGAGGTTGGGAAATGACGGTAGAAGGACTGGGAAGTCGATCGCTAATTCCAGGAGAGGAGGGAACCATACCTGCAAGGGCCAGAAGGGAAACCATTAGGATCAGAATTGCTTGTTTTGTCTAACCTGAGCTAGGACCCTGTTGATCATCAGAAAGGGAGGAAAACATAGTTGCTTGAGAGGGATCAGTGTTGTAGAAAAGCTTTTGAGACTAGAGCTAGGGGATCTTGGTGCCAGTTGAAGAATTGGGGAAGCTGAGAATTTTTAGGCCCTCATTACAACCCTGGCAGTCGATAATAAAGCAGCGGTAATACCGCCAACAGGCCACCTCTGAAAACAATGGAATTATGACCATGGCGGAAACCGCTCACACAGACAGCCACTTTAACACACCGACCGCCACGGCGGTACCAACAGCACCACGGCTGTAACCGCCAACAGCCAGACGGAAGACAATGTACCGCCTACACTATTACAAGTGGCCTATCCACCACCTTTTCCGGGGCGTTACCAATGACATCAAAAGCATGGCGGAAACAGAACACAGAAGGTAAAGGACTCTCCTCTGGAGACTCAAGGAAGAACCACGATGCCATGGAGCCCTCGTTGCACATCTTCGCCATGCTCGTCTATCTTCTTCACTACGAACACCGGCGAAGACGACCACGGTGAGTACTGCCGCCTAGCACACAAGGGAGGGGGGAGGAAAAAGTGAGTGACACACACATGCAACACCCCCACCTGCAACACCATACACACAACCAGATGCAGTAGCATTACATATCTACCCCTTACCCCTCAGGAATAATGCAAGGACAAAAGGAATTGATTAAAGTGAGTGTAATAAGATTAAATAGAAGAAAGTTGTGCTACAAAATCAAAACAGTATATACAGACATGCAAATGGAGGGATACTGCCCAGTCCACAATATCCATGGGCCACAGGGCCACATCACATAGGCCAAGGCCCCACTTGACTCCTGCAACAACACGGAGAGAACACTGCAGGGGCATCAGGTCGAAAATACACAGGCACCACAGGGGGACGGGGAATGGGGGGCACCTCAGCCTGAAGATGGTACAACACTACTGGTCCTGGAGGAGGCAACATGCCCTGCGTGATGTCCTGGGGAGTGAAAAGGCACAGTCTCTCAAGTGGGTGGTTTGCCCACTGCTTGGTCCTAGGGAGTGCAAGGCCACAGTCTCTCAAGTGGGTTGTTTGCCCACTACTTGGTCCTGGGGAGTGCAAGGCAAAAGTCTCTCAAGTGGGTGGTTTGCTCACTGCTTAGTCCTGGGGAGTGCAAGGCCACAGTCTCTCAAGCGGGTGGTTTGCCCACTGCTTGGTCCTGGGTGGTGCAAAGCCACAGTCTCACAAGTGGATGGCTTCTCTACCAGTTCTGGAGGGGGTCTTGTGCCCTGTGTGCTTCATCCTGGCGAGGAGGGGGTGAGTGGCTGGCTTGTTCCACTGGTAATGGAGGGGGCCTTGTGCCCCGTTATGCTTCATCCTGGCAAGGAGTGGGTGAGTAGGTGACTTCTTCCACTGGTTCCGGAGGGGGCCTTGTGCCCAGTTTGCTTCATTCTGGCAAGGAGGGGGTGAGTGGATGGCTTCTTCCACTGGTTATGGAGGGGGCCTTGTACCCTATGTGCTTCATCCTGGCAAGGAGGGGGTGAGTGCATGGCTTCTTCCACTGGTTCTGGAGGGGGCCCTGTGCCCAGTGTGCTTCATCCTGGCAAGGAGGGGGTGAGTGGATGGCTTCTTCCACTGATTCTGGAAGGGGCCTTGTGCCCTGTGATGCAGCACTTGGGGAATGCAAGATCACAGTCTCTCACCTGGGTGAAACACCTACAGGATTTGCAGCGGCCAGGACGCACTACAGCCCATGGAGGCAGGACTACACCCTGCCTGCCGGTGGTGATGGCTGCTCAGTAGTGGCATTGGCGGTGCTGGTGTTGGGGATGCCAGTGGTGGGGGAAGGCTCCAGCCCTTCCCCTGCAGCCTCTGATGGCTACCCACTGGGGCTGTTGCTGCTGGCAGTGGTGCTGGTGGTGGTGCTGGCAGTGGTGGGGGGAGGCTCCAGCCCTTCCACTGCAGCCTCTGATGGCTACCCACTGGGGCTGCTGCTGCTGGCAGTGGTGCTGGTGGTGGTGCTCGTAGCGGTGCAGGCAGTGGTGGGAGGAGGCTCTAGCCCTTGCCCTGCAGCCTCGGATGGCTGCCCACTGGCGCTGCTGCTGCTGACAGTGGTGCTGGTGGCGGTGCAACCAGTCGTGGGGGGAGGCTCCAGCCCTTCCCCCCCAGCCTCGGATGGCTGAACTGCCATGGTTGGTGGTGGGGGCTCAGAATCAGTCCTAGCACCAGACCTACTGTCCTTCCTGCCTGCAGGTCCAGGCCCCTTGCCCTTCCCCTTGGCAGCTGGTGCAGGCTGACTGTCAGTGCTGATGGCTGGTTCCCTAGAGCCTCTCCCACCTGCACTAGCTGTTGACACTACTGTGGCCATGAACTGGGTGGCTGAGGTGCTCATCTGGGTTCTGATCACCCTGGTCCAATGTGAAGGATGGGGGGAAGAGGTAGGGAAGAAGTCAACGGTAGAGAGGAAAAGCTTCTTAGGGACACTGGCGCAGGAAGAGAGTGAAGGTTTGGGAGTGGAAGAAGAGGGAGTGGTTGTAGGAGGTGTCTGTCTGCTGTGTTTGGGTGCAGGTTCATGCTGGATGCTGTCGTGAGGTGGATAGCTGTTCAGTGTCTAAGTGCTTGCGTTTGTGTACTTTGGGAGGAGGGGGCACAGACAAAGAAGGAGAGGAAACAGGGGACTTGTGCATGGATGTGGGGGTGGTGACTCAAGTGAGGGGCGTGTAGTGATAGGCATGATGGTGATGTGGGTAGTGGATGAGGATTTAGTGCATGCAGGTGTGGGTGGAGAGGCTACTGGGAGGGTGGTGGACGAGGAGGAGGAAGGGGACACAGTGGAGGCAGTGGATGTTGGTATGTCTGCATCTGGATGGTGTTTGTGTGAGTGCCTATGGGATGATGTGTGGTGCTTGTGTTTGCCTGAGCCACTCCTGTGTGTTGTCTTGGGTGCATGCTGGTCTGCCTGTGTGCTTGGGATAGGTTGGGGTTGAGGGAATGGGACTGGGTGGAGGACGTTGGAGGGGGGAGGTTAGAGACAGGAACAATGGCTGCCATCAGGGAGGAGGCCAGAGCCTGGATTGATCTCTGTTGGGCCACCATGCCAGAGTGAATGCCCTCCCGGAATGCATTTGTTTGTTGCAAATAGGCTGCCAGCCCCCGGATGGCATTCACTATGGTTGACTGCCCAACAGAGATGGAATGCAAGAGTCAATAGCCTTCTCACTCAGGGCAGAAGGGCTAACAGGAGCAGGGCCTGAGGTGCTTGGGTGGAAGGAGATTCCCACCCTCCTGGGTGAGCGGGCATGGGAAACAAGATGAGGAGCTGCTGGGAGTGCGGTGCTGGTACGGTGGTGGCGGCTGTACCTATAGTTGGGGTGGGCACAGAGGTGTCCACCACCACCAGGGAGCTTCCATCGGAGGAGGTATCACTGTCTGTACAGTCCCCTCCAGTCTCCGCCGTGGTGCTCCCCTCACCCTCCATCCCACTGGTGCCCTCACTGTCCGTGGATTTGCCCTCCTGGGCACTTTTGGATGCAGCTCCCTCCGTCGCCGGTGCCTCTACTCCTCTGCCAGATGATGCTAATGCACATAAGAAAAGGGTGACAAAAATAAAAGGGGGGCGTGACAAAGGATACACTTGGTCAATGGCTGCTCCAACAACACCGTTGACACACACACTCACTCACTCACACAGGAAACAGCCCTACGCACTAGGTAATGCACTACCAGTCACAATGCTAGGCACCAGGCCATGGAAAGGAATACCTAACGCCAATTGCAGCATCCCTGAGATCCACAGACCCCTGCCCAGTAGTGGATGCCTACTAGCTTGGTAGGAGGTGGTGTATATCAGACCCTGCCCAACATGGGACCTACCCTGCAATGTACGGCCTGGCCTAGGGACACTCACAGGCCCACATCCCCCACCCAGAGACCACCCCACCACAAGCAAGTAGTATATTAGGAAACTGTACCTTGTGGCTGCTGTGATGCCCCCAAGAACCCATACAGTTCTGGATAGGCCCCCACCAGTATTCGGGCCATCGGGGGGGGGTCAGGGTTTGACCGGCACCGTGTCTTCCTTTCCCAGCAGCTCAGGTTTTCCCACCGTTTGCGACAGTGGGTTTTCCACCTGCCGTAGACCCCCAGGGTCATCACGTTCTTGGCGATGACATGCATATACCCTTTTTCTGATGGGCGCTGACCTGCAGGCAAAAAAACATCGAAAAAGGTATCAGTCATACCATCTGACCTGTTACACCCATGGGCAATCATAGCTCTTACATCCCATTATGCACAAACATTGCCCACCATACATGCATCACGCTGCCCAATAGCCTTCCACCAACCCCTGCCCCTACACAAGGCCCTCACACCCATCACTCCATGCATCCATGCCCCTTGCATCATGTACTCACCTGTTGGTCTGGAGCATTCGGTACTGGGGTAGGACCCTATCCACCAGTTTCTCCAACTCCGCAGCGGTGAAGGCAGGGGCCCTTTCCCCAGTGACACGAGCCATGGTCGGTTCCAGAAATAGGTCACAGCAGCACTTGCAGTATAGGTCATCTCCTGTTGAAGGTTAGGTAGCAAGTGGGGAAACAGATAGAAAATGGGGGTCACGTCCGGGGCGGTGCGCACCATCACCGCTGGCGTACATCACCATTGGCCACTGAAACCCATATGGCCCAATGACAACCAATGAGGAGTTGCACAGCGGTACTTGACCGCCTCCGCAATGGCGCACAACGTCAGCGGCATTCCCTCATTTCCACATGTCCATCCATACAGGACAGGTAGACGCCATTTCAGGTTGGGGGGGTGCAGGCCATCGCACCTGACTGCGTCACTGTGCACCTAAGCACCATTTGGACCTATAAAACAAAATACTGTGACAGTCACAACATGCAATGCAGTGTAGTGTTTGGAAATGACCAACTGCTCCCTGTTTTGCCCCCTAGATTACAACGGCTGCGGATGTATAGGAGATGGAGTCATCCCCCGTGTACAGACCCCTGATGGACTTGGCAACTTTGGAGAACAGGAACATTATCCTCACCTATAGACTGGACAGGGCCACAATCACAGACTTGTGTGCCCAATTGGAGCCTGACCTGATATCTGCTATCCGACACCCCACTGGGATCCCCCTCTTGTGCAAGCCCAATCTGTGCTCCATTTCTTGGCAACTGGCTCCTTCCAGGTTACTGTGGGCTTTGCCGCAGGAATGTCATAGCCAATGTTCTCAAATGTGCTGACCAGAGTGTTGTCTGCCCTGCTAAAACACATGTGCAGCTACATCACATTCCCCCAGGTTGAGGATTTGTCCACAGTGAAAGCTGATTTCTATGCAATGAGACATTATTGGGGCTATTGATGGTACACATATTGCATTTGTCCCCCCTTTCCCGGAGAAATGAACAGGTGTTCAGAAATCGAAAGAGCTTTCACTCCATTAATATGCAGATATTGTGCTTGGCTGACCAGTACTTCTCCCATATCAATGAAAAGTATCCCGGCTCTGTGCATGATGCCTATATCCTGAGGAATAGCAGCATCCCATATGTGATGGCTCAACTCCAAAGGCACCGGGTGTGCCCTGGTTCCTACCCAGTGGATGTTGTTTTATGGGTATGGTCTGGGCCCTAAGGGTTAGTGTGTGTCTAACAGTTGTCCCTCGATATTTGCAAGTGACTCTGGTTCCCCCAACCTCTCATGGCTAGTGACCCCTGTGCTGAGTCTCAGGAAAAGGGCAGAGGAACGCTACAATAAGGCTCTTGGGAAAACAAGAAGAATAATAGAAAGGACATTCGGCCTCATGAAAGCCAGGTTTTGTTGCTTCAATCTAACAGGTGAATCCCTCTCCTTCTGACCCAATAAGGTGTGCCAGATCATCGTGGCATGCTGCATGTTGCACAACCGTGCCTTGAGACGCCAGGTGCCTTTTCTGCAGGAAGATGAGGCTGGTGATGGCCATGTGGAAGCTGGGGACCATATGGACAGTGAAGATGAGGAGGCAGAGGATGAGGATGAGGACAACAGGACAGCTATTATACAACAGTACTTCCAGTGACACACAGGTAAGACACTGTAACTTCACTTTGCATTGACAGTTTTGTGTTTGACATTGTACATGGCAGGCAGATTCTTCCACTTCTATGGCCCCTTTGGCATCTCTATTTTCAGATATCTGTGCCCCACTATCGCTCCTGGTGTGTTGACTGCAGCCAATTACAGGTCATTCCTATGTATACATTACTGTGCAGTTGTATTGCAGTGTTTAAAGCTTGTTAAACTAATACATAGTTCAATCATTTGACAGACTCCATACCTGTATTTTTTCGAAGGGTATTTATTTAAGTTCTAATAAGTAGAGGGGGGTGTGCAATGGGCTGGCGTGATGATGGAGGAAAGTCTAGGGTATAGTTCCAGTCTATTTGGTGCATTGTCCAAGGGGGCATAGGAAGTGGAGCAATGGCATTTGAAGGTGGACAGGGTGACAGAGTGGGACACAAGGGTGACAATCAGGAGAGGGCTACTGGTGGCCTGCTGTTCCAGTGGCGGGGCCTCCTGTCCACTAGCGTCAGCGGAGGTGGAGGGCTGTTCATCGGTGTGGCTAGTGTCAGGGGCCCATTGGTGTGCCACTGCCTCCCTCATGCTGTTGGCCATGCGTGCCAGCACCCCTGCAGTGGTGACCAGGGTGGTGTGGATGTTCTTCAGGTCCTCCCTGATCCCCAGGTACTGTCCCGCCTGCAGCCGCTGGGTCTCCTGCAACTTGGCCAATATTTGGCCCATTGTCTCCTGGGAATAGTGGTATGATCCCAGGATGTTGGTGAGTGCCTTGTGGAGAATCGGTTCCTTTGGCCTGTTCTCCCTTCTGTCGCACAGCAGTCCTCCCAGTTTCCCTGTTGTCCTGTGCCTCTGTCCCCTGAACTGTGTGTCCACTGCCACTGACCCCAGGTCCCTGATCATCCTGTGTTTGTGGAGTGGCCTGTGGTCCCTGTAGTGGTGGACACACTGCAGATTGATGTGTCCTGGGGACAGAGGTATGGGCCCGCTGGGTGGGTGCTGTGCTTGTGTTTCTTGAGGGGGAGGCTCTGTGGTGGCATGGGACTGTGCCTGGGTAACCGACTGTCCGGAGATCCCTGATGGGCCAGGATGGTCATCCAGATCAAGGCATCCAGAGGTGCTGTCATCACTGTGGGCCTCTTCTGTAGGGGGGCTGGATGTTGCTGGCACCTCCACTCGGGTGCCGTTGTGTGGGGGACCTGTGGGGATGTAAATGCAGTGTTATTGTTTCTGCATGTGACATCTTGTGCATGAGTGTGTTGACCTCTATGGTTGTGATTGCCCTGTCAGCTTTGCCTTGTGTGAGTAGTTATTTTGAGGGCTAAGTGATTCTCTCTGGTGTGCATGCTGTGGCAATGGGTTTCCATGCAGGGCTGTGAGTGGTGTCCATGCATTGGTGGTGCATGCAGAGCTTGGCACTGGGATGAGTGGGTTGTGATGGTGGGGTGTGTGGGAGGTGATGGAGGTGATGGAGTGATGGGAGTGAGGGTGAGGGTATGTGATGGCATGCAGGTAGGGGGTTGAAAGTAATAGAGAGTTGACTTACCAGAGTCCAGTCCTCCTGCTACTCCTGCCAGGCCCTCAGGATGCATGATTGCCAAGACTTGCTCCTCCCATGTTGTTTGTTGTGGGGGAGGAGGTGGGGGTCCACCGCCAGTCCTCTGTACTGCTATCTGGTGTCTTGCCACCACAGAACGCACCTTTCACCCTAGGTCATTCCACCTCTTCCTGATGTCATCCCTTGTTCCTGGGTGCTGTCCCACGGCGTTGACCCTGTCCACGATCCTCCGCCATAGCTCCATCTTCCTTTCAATGGACGTCTGCTGCACCTGTGCTACAAATAGATGTGGCTCTACCCGGATGATTCCCTCCACCATGACCATTAGCTCCTCCTTCAGAGAACCTGGGGTGTCTTTGTGGTGCCATGGGTATAGAGTGTGTGGTGTGTGTGGGTGTGTGGGGTGATGTGTTAGGGTGTGCGCTGTAAGGTGCTTGGATGGTGTATGGGTGAGGGTGTTCTGTGGCTTTGGTTCTGTGGGTGCTCTTGGTGTGTGTGTCTCTCTCAGTTGTCAATTGTTTTGAGTCTTAAAGGGTTGTGGGTAATGTGGGTGTGTGTTTTATAGTCGTGTGTGGGCGTGGTGTGTGTGTAGTTTGAATTGTCCAATATAGTGTTGTTTTTTTAGGTTGTGTGTTTGAGCGCAGCTTTATGTACCCCCAATGGTTTACCACGTTTGAATGTCCACTGTGGTCATTCATGGGTCATAATGCTGTAGGCATAGTTCTGTTGGCGTAATGGTGTAGGTTTTGGTACCACCTGTTTCTCACTGACCTTTGGGCTGGCGGATTTGTGTGTGTGGCTGTATAGTGACGGATTGCTATGTGTGTGTCATTATATGGGTAGCAGTAAACCGTCACAGTATGTTGGCGGCAGTCGGCATGATGGTAAGTGGCACTTACCGCCAATGTCAAAATGAGGGCCTTAGTCTGGAGGCAAAAAGGTCTATTTGGTAAGGTTTCCACTTATGAAGCTAGGAACTGAAAACTGAAGGATGAAGTCTCCAATCATTTGAGGCTCGAAGGTAATGGGAATGCCAGTCTGCTATGGTGTTTAGATCTCCCGGCAAATACTCTGCTTGGACTGAAATCTTGTTTAGTAGGCAGAATTTCCAAAACTCTGCTATTTCTCCTAGCGGCTTGGATCTGGTGCTGCGGAGCTGATTGATATTTTGAGCTGTGGCAATGTTGTCCATACGAAGAAGAATGGAGCAGTGTACCCTGTTTTTTTGCCAGGCTTCTTATTGTAAAGGAACCTGCAAGCATCTCTAAACAATTTATATGAAATCTAGACTCATCTTGAGACCATGTACCCCAAGTCGAGATTGGTCCACATTGGGCACCCCAACCCATCTGGTTTGCATCTGATTCTAACACAAAATTGGGGCTGATTCGAAGATGGGTCTGTAGTTCCAGGCATCCAAATGGTATACCCACCAATGAAACTCTAGCTGTGATTCTGGATTTACACTGATAGAATCAGGGTGAGTAAGACCCCTGCGTAAATGGTGAATGTCAATCTTTGGAGAGCCCTATAATAGAGAGGGCCTGGAAAAATGGCCTGTATGGAGGAAGACAGAAGACCCATGATTCTCACTAGGGATGTGAAAATAAAACAAAAGAGCTCTGAAGAGTCTGTAGAATCTCAGGTTTGATGGCCTTGACTTTCGCAGGGGTGATGTTCAATATTGTGCTGGAAGAGTTTATCAGAAAACCTACGAATTTCAGATTACCGTTTTGTGAGAATCAATCAAAGTCGGCCTCCTACAGGAAGATGGCCAGAAAGGAGACACACCTGTTTGTGTGTTGTATCTGTAGGTTTTTTGTCTGCTGCCATGAGTCCCTCTACATCTCTGCAGGTAGAATTGAGGCTTTAGTCTTTCTTTTACCTGATCTTTTTATTGACATTTCTAGAGATGTCCAAACCTTTTCCTCCCTCAGCCTCCCCCCCATTAGCATTATTCCCATCATTATTGGAAAGTCCACTTACATCCCATTGGCTGCCCACCACCTCATGTCCATGGTGCCACAAATATTGCCTCTGTAGTCATTCCAGTTTCCCCAAAGTTTGAACTGCTTTTATGGGAAGCCCAACCCTCATAGACAGCCTTTTCAGCCAGCGTATATCAATCCATATCACGTGTCTAACCTTCTAAATGAGGAGCTGGATTACTACACCACCTTTTAGCAATGTTTCTTTTGGCAATCATCCACCAATCATTATCCATGCGTGCTCCAAATGGAGCAGGTCTGATTTCTTTTTAAATATTCAGGAAATAATGTTTTCCTGTTGGTGTGAAATAGGACCGCACACTTCATTTAAACAGTCAGTTACCACAGTCCAATAACCTTGTACATGCGGGCATTCCCAGATCATGTGGTGGAAGGTACCCGCCTGCCTGCATCCCCATCTAGAGTTGGCACTTGTTGTCCTACCCATCCTGTAAAGTGTGGTTGGAGAGTAATATGACTTGTGTAAGATCTTTAATTGTATCAGGCGAAACCCTGAGAGCATGACCACTTCCCATGGGGTGGCTATGGCTTCCACTAATTCGAAATCCTCCAGAACCCTGAGATCGTATGCCAAGCTCTCCTGCAAGTGTGTCAGGACATCAGGTGTGTTTTGAAGTATTTTATTAATGTTAGTGATGTGGTTTGTATGGCATAAATGCGTCAAGCAACCTGTCCTCTAGCAGTGAGGATTCTGGGAGAGCTGCCCCTTTCGGAAGCGCTACTGTTAGTGTATGTTTAACATGCAGGTGATGGTACACTTCAGTGGGCATCAGTTGGTAGTCCTGTTGTAGGTCAGTGTGGGAATGGAATAATGGGAATGATGTCACCAAATTGCCAAAGGTCTCACACCATAGAGATGCCTATTAGATTTAATTTGTCAAAGTTTGAGAGGCATCATAAGGTACCTAGCACTGCCGTGTCCCAGAGAGGTGTGACCTGCATAATCTTTCCCTTCCATCCCAAGAGACGGGTGACCGTATGACAAATTCCTTGTAAACCTCCAGACACCACCTCCAGTCGCAAGGGCTAATAATGTAGCCGCCATCCCACAGACCCCACCTAACACCCCAATAGTACGACCTGCCTGCACTGACACAGCTGAGGACTCCGAGGACCCCGGGACCAGCTTTGAGATTACAGTGGTAGGAGTCCAGTGGGAGCTGGCCAAGAAAGTGAGGGTGGGGATGCAAACTATGGCAGCCAGCCTAGAGGGGTATGTGCACGTGCATCATTACGGCTACTGAACAGATTGCAGTCAAGCAAGGCACACACTCCCCAATGCATGGAGTCCAGCAGTGTCTGAGGGACATAGCTGCTACCATGAGGGAGAGGCCACAACAACTGCCTTCCCAAACTGGCATCAACATGCTTGAGAACAAGATGGACTCCATGCACCGGGAAATGGTCTCCCTCAGGGCAGACATGGCTGCCTACCACAGGGATGTTGCTGCTATACTCAAAAATCAGCAGTTCCTCCTTGCTGCAGTGATGCCATATGTTGTTTCACAGATGGCAGCTGCCAGGAATTGGGAGTCCACATCTCCAACCACTGAAGTGTGAATGTGGGCCCCTCTCTACCTCCCCACTACCACCATCCAGGGCAGAGGAGACACCACACAAATCGGAGGATGAAGATGTGGAACAGATCATCTTCACCCATAGGAGTTCCCAGTAGCACCAGCCCATACCACATGGGCAGTGATTTCCTTTGTCCTATTCTTGACATCATGCCCCTGTTAGCACAGTTGGAGATATGCACTCTTTACAGACACACTGTTGATCTTTCTGCTATGGACTGCCATTGTCTCTCACTTTTCAATTGGCAATTCATGTTCGCATGCACTGAATGACACTTTACCCAAGCATGCCCCATTACATGTCCCTCAAACCTGGACTTGTGTTGTGTCATAAAAGTATGTTTTTCACTAATGGGGTCACAGACCTGGACATTGTAAATATTACACTACGACACAACACCACCTACACAACCAGCATGTCATTTTGTATTGTGACACATCTACTATGCTTAGGAATTGTGATGTGTATAACATGTCTTTAGTCACAGAGTGGCAGTGTAAGAGTGCAGGAATATGGGGGCACATATCTACGCACAAGGTACCTACATGATGAACGTAAATGCTGGTCTCATCCCCTACAAGCAATTCACTGAGTATGTAAAAGATATTGAACACATGTATGCTTCGCCCACTACCTACGGCACAACATACAGGAATGGCTGTGAAACAGTTCTCTGTCAATATCGTCAGCTGGGAGTACCAGTAGAACACATTGGTGAGAAACAGAGGTACTTAACCTCATCTGTAATTGACACTGGTCGGTATAGATATGAAATGTAGGCTGTTGTCAGATGTCCTACAGTGCCCAACATTCTGACACAGGACCCAAACAATGACAGCTGAATTACCACACCTACCTGTCCAATACATGGTTAACATAGTCAACCCGAGTGGTGGGTACACTGGATGGCAAATGCATAGACAAGTAGATGTGAGGTAGCTGCCAGTGTGACAGCTCAGTTGTAAGAAGGTGGTGAACATGTCAATAGAGGGATTTGGAGGCAGGATGTAATCCCTAGGCCAACACACAATTTTCACTGTACACTCATGGGAAGACCTTAGGACCCAAGCATTTGACACATGAAGTAAGGGAGTACCCAAAGATTTTTAATAAGAATTAAATTAAACTAAAAAGAATGAAGAACACCTATCCTAACCTAACCTATTCTAACTATACATAACCAACAACTGACCCTAACTACCCAATGCCAAACTTATCTAACACATTTAACAACACACTCTAAACATTGGCCCCCCACCCCTTTTATATCACGAAACACATGCAGGACAACATATACTAAACTACACCTATAGTACATATATCTAAAAAAAGAATATATATATATATATATATATATATGTATATATATATATATATATATATATATATATGTATACATATATATGTTTTAATTTGTATATATATTTTTTATACAACACATAAATGCCCCATCATTACCCCCCACCCACCCACAAAGAAACATGTAGAAAGTAGAAAAACCCACCTCAAACTTACTTTTCCTACCTTAACTACTAACCTAATCTAACCTGACACTACCCCCCTAAAACCAACTATAAAACATTAGAACAAATGAGGAGGGAGGGGATAGAACTGGGGGTGACAGTCATTAAGCCAATTACAGATTGGCGCTCTTGAGTGTTTTTTTATGAACTTCAGTCTCTTAGTGTTCTTGTCTACCTCCTCCAGAATGAACAACCTTTTAAGGACCAGTGTCACATCCCTCTGTAGCTCCTTTATATCATTCATGTCCATGGCAGCAGCTGGGGTGGGCTGTAGCACAGATGTTGAGGGTGTAGCAGCTGGGGTTATAGTGATGGTGGCAGCTGTGCCCCCCTGCACATCTGTGGAGCTTGGTCTTCTCTGTGTGGCCAGTGTGGTCCTCCTTGGGTGAATGCCCACCATTCCCCTGTGGATTGCTCCCTCGGATAGCGGTATGCCATCTTCCAGAACCCAGATTCTACTGCCAGGATGTGCCTATAGCAGACTGCCATCTTCTGAAATGCCCACAGTTCCTCTCTGTTTATGTTGGCAGCTGTTAAATTAAGACAGGTAACCATCAGTGCCAGCATTGTGTGGAGTATGTACAGCTTATTAACTTACACTCTACATCTAATTGCACATGCACTCCAACTCACATTCTGGTAAAATAATGGCCCTGATAAATAAAATGACAACACTGCCTTAGCATCATTTCGTTGACACCAAAGCGACGCACAACAAGATTAGAAACCAAACCAAATTAGGTGTGCATTGATTTTATGCCATGTGTAACAATGCAAAGGCAGTGTCAACTTCACGCAGATCAGGGTCAACATTCCTCATCATCTGTGCCAATTTTCAACCATACATCACCAGTAACATGAATATGTTATTGGGAGTATGGGATGCAGTGGGTATCCAAAAGGGGTCAGTGTTTATAGGTACACATGCATACCTGATCAAAATGACTGTTACCTACACCTTGAGCATCACATCTACCTACAAATGTGTTGTTCCTCCCCCCTGTGCTTTAGGGGGGTTGGTCATGCAATCCATCATCTCAACTGTCCAGGTCATCCACCAAGACATGCCCACTCATACTTGGAGTCAGGGAGTGGACCATATGTTAGGAGGGCTGCCAACTAGAAAGCTGGTATCCATTGTCTATTACATCTACTTTCATGTGTCCAGGTCTAGACACCTATCAATACCTGATCTCTCAATACTATTCCTTACACACCCATATCCATGCCAGCACACGTCTGGCCTTGACCTGCATGCACGCCTATTCCACATAAGTGTCACGTAAATGGAGTTCAAAATATTGAGCACCATGCTGGGGGACTATTGCCCACCCAGTCCTACATATACATTACAATACAGGGATGCACCAATCTGTGTTCAAAATGGTGCATCAATGTGTTTTGAGGCCAATATTCTCACAGCGGTGCACTTCTTAGTCACAAATGGGTCTACATGTGGCTTGTCATCACCTTGTTTACACAATGCTGCCAATTGAGCACCACAAGCCTCACAAGATATGACTCTCTGCTCATGCATGGGGAACCCTGAAATGGGACACAATGTCACCATCCAGCCTACTTTGATATCTGATCATTTGACAGCTCATCACTTCTAGCATTGTGTGCAATACACATGACTCACTCACACAAAACCCTCAATCACTACACAGGATAGACATTATCACACTTACTGGATACATCTGGGTCCTCAGATGGTGTAGGGGGAAGGTCCACCTGTAAGATATGGATGGAAAACAATGCTTAGTGTCATATCACTGTCACTACTAGTGGACAACATATTACAGTGTGAACTATTTTAGACGAGTGAGCCTGGTATCCTGGTGTAAGACAGTGCAACAGACACACCACTGCAAACTGCCCTGCAACAACCATATGTGGCCAATCTATGGACGATGGAACTCCATGGTATGAGGGGGAGTTGGGTGACAAATACATGACACTACCCTGGTGCTCTGCAAGACAATTGACTCAGGTATTCTGGCTTGTCCTGCAAGGCACCCAGAGACACTTTATGATGGACATGCAGCTCAATATTTAGTCTGAAATCATTGTGTGTTAAGTAATCCATGACTGATGTGGCAAAGTTGTCTGGTGGTATTAAATACCCCATTGCCAGTGCCCCCTAAGGCGGGTAAGCCCCTTTGCTAACATAATGGCGGGGATCATGTGTGTGAAATGGTGACAATTTAGCGCTATACATGGATTGCCCTACTTTCTTGACACAATCTGGTTAAATATGGTAAGCTGGTGGTGTCTTGGCATATCATATATGACACTATGCTGGGGCACAGGTGTTGCCATGGCCCCTGAAATGTGTGACTATTGATGGTTGTTTATGACTCACCAAACATCTGACCTGCATTGGTAAAATGGTAGGACATGAGAACTCCATGTGTAGACTGGCTCAGTTAGACTTCATTCTGGTTACATGCAACGTGTCCACAAGCATTGCATGCAGCATTCCAACACATCTACTACTGTGTTAAGAGCGGTGACCAGTAAACAGCATGCCAATGGGAGACTCACCACAAATCACTACACCAAGATGACCAAGCAGATCCTGCTCCTGGCCACCAGATCTGCCCAATGATGCTTCAGCTGGTGCTTGTTGCGGTATGCTGCGAAACACCCTCTTCAGGTGGTGGAGCACCTTGCCCCACCGCAGCTGCCTCGTCTCCGTGCGGTAACCTTGTATTACAAGGCCTCCCATCTCCAGCATTAATGGCAGGTAGTGGGCTACAAGCCACACAAATTCTCCCAGCTCCTCCTCCACCCATCATTGTCAACCTCCCCTTAACAGACATATCTATTACGCACAGATTGACGACAAAAATTAAAATAAAAAAATGAATAGAAAGGAAACTTAAGAACCAAAATTAATCCTAACTAACCCAACATATCAACTATCCTGGACAGACACCCCACAGTACAAGTACAATGATCGACACAAAAAACACACAAATGTAGTGACACAGGGACAAAGTACAGTCAAAAATACGAAAAAAACAACAGGAGGGACACCACAAGATACAATACTGAGCAAAAACACTCCACCAACTCCAGGACACAACCACACAGTCAAAAGAGGTACATACTGGTAAGAGAAAGTGAAAGTATACCCACTGTACCATGCCTGTAAACAGGATTTCCTATTACCTCACTTCCTGTCCCTGTGTGTCACGTTTTCTGTTATGCGTGTGTTTAATTGATGCATGTGATAGTTGCATGAGTATTTCAGATGCATGACCTACATGCTTTTTTTTGGTGCATTACCTTTATGCGTCGAATTAACAGAAAATCAGCATTGAGATGATTGCAAAGGTGGAATTCACGCTAAGGGCACATGGGTCATATACTTTGCTTTTATGGATGTTTTTTGTCGCATTTGCGTCAATTTTTTTTACTCTAATCCTGATTGCATGATTTTGTTCCATTGTCTATGGATGGACCCTGTATCAACATACAAATGGAATGGGCTGTGCTGCAGTGTGGCATATTGTGTATGGCCACATGTGGTAGTCATTGCAACAATGTGATTTGGGTGTGATTGGTTTGTTACACCGATGTGTGTGTTACAGAGTCAACAGCATGCAAATATGTGCACGTCGTGCATATGTATGCATGTGTGACAACAGTGTATCCACATATGTATGGCAGTCAGTACTATGCAACAGTTCTGGTATGTGATTGTGAATTGTTTTTACTTATGTGATGTGTGTAGTTGTCTTACAGAGCATAACATTTAAGACGACATACACAGCTCGGGCATTTTTGATGACGGCTGATGAATGCTATCTAGGAAATATTACCTGACAACTGTCTCAATATGTAGATCTTGAGTTCATGGAGACTTGTGTGTGGACTACACATATGTCTGACATGCTTAAATATTTGGTACATACTGTGATTGACACGCTCTGCCTATATTCCACCCACATCATGTTTTGACCACAAATGTTTGATTAAACTCATTACATTTAGCAATGGTTGTTGTTTTTGCGTGGTGGATCTGCAGCATATGTTCTCATCCATTCTGATGTGCATTCCACAGACATGTCTGTGCAAAGTGTGAGGTCATGTGTACCCTGTGCAGGATTGGCCCCATGGCAGTGGCAGGACTGATTTCCATGGATGTATTGCGCAGGCCCAACTTCTTCCATTGCTTGTCATGCCTGGGTTATTCATAATGACCATTGTTACCAATGATGTCCCCCCCCCTTGTCACCCATGCTCCATGCAGCCATTGCAACTCTCACACTGAGTTGTGACAGTGGTCTGTTCAAATAGTACAGTCTCACCAAATTCTGACATCCACTGCCCCATGTGTGGGGCCATTGTTTACCTTCTATTTGGACATGTTGCAGTTGTGTGTGATGAGCTATCGTTGTGCAGGTTGTGAATAAGTGAGGTGTTTATTGACAAAATGTACAAGGTGAGATATGTGATTATTAAGTGAAGACGTTCTCAAAGATGTGCAGTCTGCGGCGTATCCCAGCAGCTGTGTTGTGCTGTTCCCCCTCATTTTCTTCACCACATCCTCCTCCTCAGGCAGGTCATCAACCTGCTCATAAAAGGGGATGTTCATCTCCACACATTTGTTGTGCAGGATAGCACTGCTGTGATGATGTCCCTCATCATCTGCACGCTCTGCTGCTGTGCTTGGGTTGGGAAATGAGGTCATTATCCATGGGTGTATGCCATAACCGTAATCAGCTGCAGAAGATTAAAGGAGCATGTTGTTGTTAAGGCTTGCAACAGGTTTGTCATGTAGCATGGCAGTTGATATTTTGAGTTGGTTGTGACTCATATGTGTTTGTGGTATGCTGTGAGTTCCTATCCTTGTGTAAGGTCTCCTCAGCACTGGGTTGTTGGACATTACAATCTTGTGTTTGTCTCAAGGACCAGGGACGTATGATTTGGATTCTAAACTGATGGTCAGTATGTATGTACTATGCGTTGTGTAGTGCATGTTTGTATCAGTGTGCTATCACTAGAGGGGACATGACACATCTGCACAACACAATGGGGTCAGATGTGGTGGCAACACGGTAGCACTACAGAGCCTGAACATCCCATCCATTTTGACATGTGTCATTGCAGATGATGTGTAACAATTAGGGTCTTTGAAATTAGTAAGTGACAATGCACAACATGTCTCCACAATTCGCTGCACCGTCCTGCAACATTTAGGCCATGCAAGAAGGCCCCATGTGTGACATGTTACTAGGCAACCCTTTGTTGTCACCTGCACCAGTTGCTCATATGCAGCAGTACACCTACACTACCTACCTTGCACCAGGGTACTTGGCTAGCTGCCTTGTAGAGGTGGGTGTATCTGTGCAGGAAGGGATACCACCCTATACATGTGCTGTTTTGATGGCCAATTAGCTCTTAGTATGCAGCATGAATTGGTGGCACAATCATCTGAGATAAAATCACAGTCTACTTCCTTATTGCAACCTGCAAATAGCACCCCTGGGGTGGTGTTTGTCATTTGCTCTGCCTCAGGTTTTAGGTGACACCTACATATTAGTCAGCATCATCATGCTATGTATCTTGTGGTGACAGACCTGCAGCAACACACATTGCCCCCCCCCCCATTCCACGCTACATACTGCATGGGAGGGTGGACGATTTACAATGTGGCTTCAAGTCATTAAAAATGGTACTGTGGGCTTTTACATAGGTCCCTTGCCAGAGTGGCCAGAGTGGCAGCTAATGTTTGTGACAGCCATGAGATGTCCAAGGGTGTTTATCCCATTGTTACAGAATGATCAACATAACTACTAGTGTCTCTCCTATCTTCAAACACATGAATCAGTATTTATACTGACAACAAATGCACAGTGCAGGCTATGGGATGGAGCTCAGCTGCTTAGCAAATGTGTCCCTTGGCACAGTGCATGTAAGGTCAGTGATGTCCTGTATTCTCCTGAAGGTCCCAATAAAGCATCCATGATCTGCACTGTCTGACAGTGACTCTGCCCCATGGTGGGTCATTTAATAAATCTGGTACAGACATGATGGTGTTAATGGTCAGTAAGTGGTGCATGTGAGGTGGCACTACAGTAGGTGTGGTACCACTTATCACACATCTGGCACATGGTATGTGATGGACATTGATCTTGTATTCCTATGTGTGTGAGCCAATGCATCAAGCAGATGTCTCTGCACACTACAGGTAAGTCAGGTATGTGTTGAAGAGATGTAGTTGGTGTAGGCAGCAGTTGTCTGGTATTTGTTGTTTGTTCTGGCAATGATTTGCACGCCATGACTTGAGGGATCTGTGCTTATATGGAACTTATATGACATGGGCATGGTATATGCCATTGACATGGCTGTGCTATTCTTTGTTTGGTGTACTGTGTGTGAAGTGTACGTAGTAGACAACCTGTGGGCACTTATAGGGGTCTTTGACGTTCTTCTGTTAGCAAAGGGTATATGTCTGCACCTTTCCTTGACATGGTGTGCCTGTCAATTTGTGGTTGTGTTACATACATATGGGTGTATGTGTCTATGGTGTGCACTGATTGTGCTGTACTGCAGCATGGTGTATATGTGTTGTTACCTGCACATCTTTGTTACCTTGGCCATGTGTTAATGCAGTGGTGTATATCTTGTGTGTCCTACAGGCTTGGTGTGTTGTGTGTATATTGCTAGGTTTGTTGACTTACCCACAAGTAGGCCATCTCCATATTGTCCATCCTGGAATTGTTCATTGATCCTGCTGTGCCGGAGTTTGAAGGCATTGTGGAAACTCCCAGGATACTTGTCCAAAATGTTTATGAATAGTCCCTGGTGGTACACTATGGCCTGCACATTAATGGAATGCATGTGCTTGCAATTCTGGTATCAGTGCTTGCTTGCTGCAGGTGGTACGAGCTGGACATGGGTGCTATCAATTGCACCGAGCACATGCGTGAAGCCATGGATTTGATATAACCCCTGTTTGGTCTCCTGCTGCTTTTGCTGGGTGTTGGGGAAGCTTATGTGGAGGGGTGTCAGGGAGGTTATAACATTTAACACCTTTGGCAGGAATGCAGAGAATGACGGCTGTGAGACACAAGCAACCAGGGCACCCGTTGTTTGGAATGAGCCACTTGCCAGCATGTGCAGGACAGCTAGCAGCTTTGTCTCAGGTGGTATGTTGTGCTGGGTCTGCAGGTTAGCTCTGATTTGTGGCTCAATTTTCTGCAGCAGGTATAGTATGGCTTGCTGGTTCAGTCTGTAGGGCCTAATGATGTCCTGGTCCCTGAGGCCAAGGAGGGTTGTGCTGGTTCTGAAGACCCTCTCCTGCCATCTGTATTGCCTTTGTGGGCCGCGTTGTGGTGGTGGTGATTGCTGCAGTTGTTGCTGTCCTCTGCCTCATCTCGCAAGCTGGATCAGTATCACCTCCATCTTCTCCTGTGGGTTGGTAATGTTGCTTCTGTGTGTTCTCCTTAAGTAGTGATGAGTTTGCATCATTTTGACTCCTGCCATGACCCAGGCATTAAATTTTGGCGCAAATCGGTGTTAATGTCATTTTTTGGGACCACCTCCTACCCGTGCGTCATTTTTGCCTGGGTGGATAAATATGGCACTAGGGGGTTAGAGTCATTTTATGGAGGGGAACTCCTACCTTCTATCTGATTGACGCTAGGAGGTTTCACACATCCGAACAATGACCTTAAAAACAATATTTTGACGCTAGAAGCAAAAAATAAACTACCCCTTCACAAACACTACCAAATAAACAAGTTCAACCTCCATTCTTGGGAACAGTCATTATACTTACCATTTATAAAAATCTGAAACAAGATACACTATCTCCCAACGTGGCACATTGCCAATCATGACTGTTTCTTCCTATGCTATAAGTTTGTCGCTGCACTTGGGGGGAGTGGGAAGAGAGAACCAGGGGAGACACAAGATGCAATATTTCACATTAAACCACACATACAAATGAACTATGAGAGAGGAAACTGGGGTTTCCTATGTCCTTGTGTACCACAATACAACATGTGTGCTCAGTCTACCCCACCCATGACAAGCTACAACATCCTAACATGGGACATGGTGTCTCCTGCTAAGCGCCACTAAGTACATGCCTACCTCAAGTGTCACCACACACACATAGCTATATTACAAGAAACCCATCTCACGGAAACTGAACTTTCGAAAACTCGGATCTAGCTGGAGGGGTCAAGCACATGGCACCACGACATTGGCATTTGCCAGGTGGGTACTGATTTGGGTGGTGCCATGAATCACATACAAAATGGAGCACTCCATGCTGACAATGAGGGGAGATACATGATCACAGTGGGCCACCTATATGGTTGGTACACCACCAACACTAGTGGAAATATATATACCCAAAGTGGGATAAGGGGATTGTTAGAAATGGGGTTTTTGATTGGCAGTCAGGTTACCCCCTGTCCAAGCAAAAGCCCTCACTCTAGTCAGGGTAAGTCACACACAATCCAAGATTATCCTGTGCCCACCCTCTGGTAGCTTGGCACGAGCAGTCAGGCTTAACTTAGAAGGCAATGTGTAAAGTATTTGTGTAATAAATCATACAATACCACCATATAGCACCACAAAAATACACCACACAGTGTTTAGAAAAATATATAATATTTATCAGGATAATTGTAGGTCAAAAAGAATAAAGTTGCAATTGGAAATTGTAGAGATATCACTGAAAAGTGATATAAAGTGTCTTAAGTCTTTAGAATATAAACTAAGTCTCTTTCAAGCACAAGTACCTGGTTTGGAGTGAAAAAATCTCCTCAGAGGGCCCCAAAGGAAGAGGTGCGTGGAAAAAGGGTGTGTGCGTTGATTTCTCCCCAGCACACACGGACTTGCGTCATTATTTTCCACGTGGGGAAGTCGTGCGTCGTTTTCCGGCGCGCGGACAGTCGCTTTCTGTGGATCGCGGGGATTACCAGATGTCCCGGGTCTGTGCGTGGATTTTCCTGCTTGTTCTCCGGCTGCGCGTCGGTCTGCGGGGCTGCGCGTCGAAATTATGATCTCACGGCAGACGTCGCGTCGATTTCTCCTCTAGATGTCGGTCTGCGGGGCTGCGCGTCGAATTTACGATCTCACTGCAGGCGTCGCATCGATTTCTCCTCTAGATGTCGGTCTGCGGGGCTGCGCGGCGAATTTACGATCTCACAGCAGGCGTTGCATCGATTTCTCCTCTAGAGGTCGGGCGGCGTTGTCCTTGCGAAGCCGTGCGTCGGATTTTCGGTCGTCCCAAGAGCGTCGCGTCGATCATCGTCGGTGTGCAGCGTTTTTCTCGTCGCGGAACAAGCTGTGCTTAGAAATTTTCGGCGCACAGAGCGTCCAAGTGAAAAAGGGAAGGCTTTTTGGTCCTGAGACTTCAGGGAACAGGAGGCAAGCTCTATCCAAGCCCTTGGAGAGCACTTTCACAGCCAGACAAGAGTTCAGCAAGGCAGCAGGGCAACAGCAAGGCAGCAGTCCTTTGTAGAAAGCAGACAGGTGAGTCCTTTGAGCAGCCAGGCAGTTCTTCTTGGCAGGATGTAGTTTCTGGCTCAGGTTTCTTCTCCAGCAAGTGTCTGATGAGGTAGGGCAGAGGCCCTGTTTTATACCCAAATGTGCCTTTGAAGTGGGGGAGACTTCAAAGAGTGGCTAAGAAGTGCACCAGGTCCCCTTTCAGTTCAACCCTGTCTGCCAGGGTCCCAGTAGGGGGTGTGGCAGTCCTTTGTGTGAGAGCAGGCCCTCCACCCTCCCAGCCCCGGAAGACCCATTCAAAATGCAGATGTATGCAAGTGAGGCTGAGTACCCTGTGTGTGGGGTGTGTCTGAGTGAATGCACAAGGAGCTGTCAACCAAGCCCAGCCAGACATGGATTGTAAGGCACAGAAGGATTTAAGTGCAAAGAAATGCTCACTTTCTAAAAGTGGCATTTCTAGAATAGTAATATTAAATCCGACTTCACCAGTCAGCAGGATTTTGTATTACCATTTTGGCCACACTAAATATGACCTTCCTGCTCCCTTCAGATCAGCAGCTGCCACTTCAACAGTGTATGAGGGCAGCCCCAATGTTAGCCTATGAAGGAAGCAGGCCTCACAGTAGTGTAAAAACGAATTGAGGAGCTTTACACTACCAGGACATATAACTACACAGGTACATGTCCTGCCTTTTACCTACACCACCCTGCCCTAGGGGTTACCTAGGGCACACATTAAGGGTGACTTATATGTAGAAAAAGAGGAGTTCTAGGCTTGGCAAGTACTTTTAACTGCCAAGTCGATGTGGCAGTGAAACTGCACACACAGGCCTTGCAATGGCAGGCCTGAGACAAGTAAAAGGGGCTACTTAAGTGGGTGGCACAACCAGTGCTGCTGGCCCACTAGTAGTATTTAATTTACCAGCCCTATGCACATGAAGTGCACCTTACTAGGGACTTATAAGTAAATTAATAGTCCAATCAGGTATGATTCCAGGTTACCATGTTTTAAGGGAGAGAGCATATGCACTTTAGCCCTGGTTAGCAGGGGTAAAGTGCGCAGTGTCTAAAACCCAGCAAAAAAAGTGTCCAAAAAGTGGAGGGAGGCAGGCAAAAAGTTAGGGGTGACTACCCTAAGGCTGTCAGGTCTAACATGTGTCCCCCCCAGCTGAAAGTGGGGAGGGCTACCCGACCTCCTGGGAGCTCTCATCGCTAAGGCGGAAGTACCTGGAGAGACCATCACCATTGGTGTGGTCAACCCCTGGGCGATGTTCCACTGTAAAGTCCATCCCCTGTAGGGAAATGGACCACCTCAAGAGTTTTGGATTCTCACCCCTCATCTGCATGAGCCATCTGAGGGGCCTGTGGTCTGTCTGAACCAGGAAGTGAGTCCCAAACAGGTAGGGTCTTAGCTTCTTCAGTGCCCAGACCACAGCAAAAGCTTCTCTCTCAATAGCACTCC
This sequence comes from Pleurodeles waltl, assembly GCF_031143425.1. NCBI lineage: Eukaryota > Metazoa > Chordata > Amphibia > Caudata > Salamandridae > Pleurodeles > Pleurodeles waltl. The sequence continues at coordinate 458,363,586 of NC_090445.1, forward strand.
ACCTCTGTTCCCGTGGTAATAGCCTTCTGCTAATAAAGACTACCGGTTGATCTCGGCCCTCCTCATTTAGCTGTGCTAGGACTGCCCCTATGCCATGCTCTGAAGCGTCTGTCTGCACGATAAATTCCTGGGAGTAGTCAGGGGCCTTGAGCACGGGGGCCGTGCACATGGCTTCCTTCAGGGCGTCAAAGGCTTTCTGGCAAGCCTCTGTCCAATTCACCAACCTAGGTTGTTTCTTGGAAGTGAGTTCTGTCAAGGGTGATACAATGGTACCATAGCCCTTGACAAATCTGCGGTAGTATCCTGTGAGGCCTAAAAAGGCTCTCACTTCAGTCTGCGTTCATGGTGGTTGCCAGGCCTTGATAGTTTCAATCTTGGCCTGGAGTGGCTGCACCTTGCCACCACCCACTAGGTGTCCCAAGTACACCACGGAACCCTGCCCAATCTGGCACTTACTAACCTTGATGGTAAGGCCTGCCTGTTGCAGGACCTGAAGCACCTCCTTGAGGTGAAGCAGGTGTTCCTCCGAGCTGGAACTGTAGACAGCTATGTCATCCAGGTAGGCTGCACAGAAGGCATCCTTGCCAGCTAGGACCCCATTAACCAACCGTTGGAAGGTAGCGGGGTCATTTTTCAATCCAAACGGCATCACCCGGAACTGGTAATGGCCATCAGGGGATGAAAATGCGGATCTTTCCTTAGCCCCCTCAGTCAGGGCGATCTGCCAGTAACCTGAAGTAAGATCCAAAGTACTCAGGAACTTGGCAGCGCCCAGCCTGTCAACGAGCTCATCAGCTCGGGGGATGGGGTGAGCATCAGTCCGGGTGACTGAGTTGAGACCCCGGTAGTCCACACAGAACCGGAGTTCTGGCTTCGCACCTGGGGCAGTAGCCTTAGGGACCAACACCACTGGGCTGGCCCAGGGACTACTGGATTTCTCGATAACCCCTAGAGTCAACATCTTGGAGACCTCCTCCTTGATGCTGGCCTTCACCTTATCCGACAACCTGTAAATGTTGTTCTTCACAGGGAGACTGTCACCGGTGTCAATATCATGAACACAGAGGTGGGTCAGTCCAGGAGTAAGGGAGAACAGGGGGGAGAACTGCTCCAACAGCTCATAGCAGTCTCCTTTCTGGTTTAGAGTCAGGGAGTCAGAAAGAATGACGCCGCTTACTGACCCATCACCTTCTTGGGAAGAGAGGAGGTCGGGAGAGGTTCACTCTCCTCTTTCATTCCTTCATCTGTGACCAGAAGCATGTTGATCTCCGACCTCTCAAAATGAGCCTTTAGTCGGTTCACATGGAGCACCCTTAGCGGATTCCTAGGGGTTTGGAGGTCCACGAGGTAAGTTGCATCCCCTTTCCGCTCCTTGATTTCAAATGGGCCAGACCAGCGGTCCTGGAGAGCTCTAGGCTCTACTGGCTCCATTACCCACACTTTGTCTCCAGGTTGAAACTCTACCAGAGTGGCCTTCTGGTCATACCAGTGTTTCATTACCTCTTGACTGGCCTCAAGGTTACTTTTGGCCTCTTTCCAGAAGCGGGTCATCTGGTTGCGGAGGGCCAACATGTAGCTGACCACGTCCTGAGGGGGTGTCTTTGGAGCTTTCTCCAATCCCTCCTTGACAATGCTTAAGGGTCCCCTGACAGGGTACCCATAGAGAAGCTCAAAGGGACTGAACCCTACCCCCCTCTGGGGGACCTCTCTGTAAGCAAAGAGAAGGCATGGTAAGAGGACGTCCCACTTACGCCTCAGGGCCTCAGGGAGGCCACCAATCATGCCTTTCAGGGTCTTGTTGAATCTGTCCACAAGACCATTGGACTGGAGGTGATAGGGTGTGGTGAACTTGTAGGTTACACCACACGCATCCCACAGAGACTTCATGTATGCAGACATGAAGTTAGTGCCTCTGTCAGACACTATCTCCTTGGGGAATCCCACACGGGTAAATATCCCCATCAGAGTTCTGGTCACCACCGGTGCAGTTACGGTCCTCAGAGGGATTGCCTCTGGGTAACGGATGGCATGGTCCACCAAAACCAGGATGAACCTGTTGCCTAAGGCAGTTTTGGGGTCCAAGGGACCAACAATGTAGATGCCCACCCTTTCAAAGGGGGTGCCAATGACAGGAAGTGGAATCAGGGGGCTTTTAACCCTTTTTCCTGCTTTACCACTGGCCTGGCAGGTAGGACAAGATCTGCAGAACTTATCTGAGTGTGTCCTCATTTTGGGCCAATAAAAGTGGGTGACAAGCCTGTTAAAGGTCTTGCCTTGCCCCAAATGTCCTGCCAGGGGAATGTCGTGAGCCAGACCCAGTAGGAAGGTTCGGTAACATTGGGGGACCACCAGCGTACGTGCTGCCCCAAAGGCCAGAACCTTAGGCTCACTGTAGAGGAGATCATTCTCCCAATATAGGTGGTGATTGCCAGAGGCGTCACCTGCCGCCTGGTTTGAGGCTTGTTTCCTCAGACCTTCTAGAGTGGGACATTCTTTCTGCGCCTTGCAGAATTCCTCCCTGGTGGGTCCACCCTCAACTTGCCAGCCAGCAAGCTCAGGTAAGTCACCTAGGGTGGCAATGTCTTCCCCCGTTGGCTCGGGAGCCTCCTCCTCAGGAGCCCCGTCAGCCACTGCGGGAACTTCTGGGGCCGGTTTCCGGCGCTCCGTGTCCCTCCTCTTGGCAGCTCTCTGGGCCATCGTTCCAGGCTCCAGACGCCCTTGACTTCCCTCTCGGTCAGCCATGGACTGTGTGGTCATGCAGACCCACTCAGGTAACCCTAACATCTCCAGGTGAGACTTGAGCTCCACTTCTTTCCAAGCAGTATGCTCAAGATCATTGCCTAAGAGACAATCTACAGGCATGGCAGGACTCACAGCTACTTTCAGAGTACCAGAGACCCCCCCCCCACTCAAAGGGAACCAGAGCCACCGGTAGGTGACTCTCGCGATTGTCAGCGACTATGACCTGGTGGAATGTATTAGGTACTATCTGCTCTGTGGACACCAGCTGACTCTTGATAGTAGTCATACTGGCTCCTGTGTCACGCAGAGCCTCCACTTTCTGCGCATCAATGGTGACCCACTGCCGGTACTTGGAAGTATTTTTGGGCATGTGGGCCTTGGGCACCATTTCTCCTTCTCCCAGGGACACTAGGGAAATCTCTACCTGTTCCCCAAAGCTATCTGGGGCCATCTCCCCCCGAGCGCTACACCAGTCAACCCAGGTGCCTGTCCGGTAGTGGACGGTGCCCTCTTGGGGCACTGAGGATCGCCTTTATAGTGACCATACTGGTAACACTCCATGCATTTGGGGTTAGATTTCCCTGACATGTCATATGTCCCTGGCTTTTTCCCAAATCTGGAAAAGGAAGGGTTGCCACCCCCTCCCTGGAAATTCTTTTGGGGCCTTTGGAGAGGTCCTTATCTGCAAGTTTATCTCCCCCCTCTTTCTTCTGTTGGGAACCCTGACCACCTTTGTGGGAGTCCCACCCAGGTACTTTCTTGGACACTCTGGTGCTAACCCAGAGGTCCGCCTCCTCCGCAAGCGTCCTGGGATCAGTCAGATTACTATCCACTAAGTGCTGGCGCAACTCTGTATAAGTCGTATTAAGCATATGCTCTCTCAGAATCAAGTCATATAAACCTTTATAATCAGCTACTTTGTTGCCCCGCACCCATCCATTCAGTGCCTTACTGGAAAAGTGAAAGAAATCTACCCATGTTTGTGTGGTTTGTTTGGTGCTGTCCCTGAACCTCTGACGGTATCCCTCAGGGGTCAGCCCAAACTTGGCAAGTAAAGTGGCTTTCTGAAGTGGGTATGTGTTTTGATCAGGTTTATCCAATTTGAGGAGTGTATCCCTCCCCAATGGCGGTACATAACCCCACATAGCTACCCCCCATTGCCCTTCAGGAACCTCATGAGCCCTCAGTGCAACTTCATAAGCAGCTAACCATTTATCTATGTCATCTTCCACCACAAAACTGGGCACCACATTTTTGGGTATACGAACCTTCTTTTCTCCAGCAGGTCCTGTCAGTATGCTGCCACCATTATTGCTGGATTCAGACTGTCTCGCATTGATCTCCAGCTCCTTGAGACTCAGTTCATGAGCCAACAATAGTTTCTTTTCAGCCAAAGCTCTCTCAGCCTCCACCTGTTTGGTTGCTCTTTCAGCTTCAGCTTGTTTGGCTTCTCTTTCAGCTTCAATTTGTTTGGCTGCTCTTTCAGCCTCAGCTTGCTTGGCTTCTCTTTCTGCCCTTCTCTCCTCCTGTTGAGCCGCAATTTTCAGTTTTGCCATTTGCAATTGGAACTCCCTTTCTTCTCTCCTTTCCTCTGCGGTCAGGCTTTGCACAGAGACACTGCTCCCTGGTCTGGAAGGGGGCACAATTGCAGTGGTAACACCATCCACAGATAGTGAAAATTCCTCTGAGGGGCCATGTTCTGGCTCCTCTTCCTCATCATCCTCTAAATGGGCTTCTGCCCAGGCCCTCAGCGCCACTTGAAAGTCCTCCTTTCTGGAGGCCCCTTGGGTGGGTACCCTCAATGCCCTGCAGAATCCTCTTAGTTGTTTGACCGTATATGTATCCAAATGGACTAGGTCAAAGTCCCCTGTCTGAGACCCAGTCAGAGACATGTTGAGTGAGGATTTAGTTTTTGAAAATTGTCAGGAAAAAAAAACGGTTTTGCAAAAAGAGATAAAAACCAAGTTGACCTTCAACTGTGGGTAGGTAGTGAAATACTTAGCTACTGTATGTCACTGCACAAATACAAGTCCTATCCTCACCGCTGATCACCAATGTTAGAAATGGGGTTTTTGGTTGGCAGTCAGGTTACCCCCTGTCCAAGCAAAAGCCCTCACTCTAGTCAGGGTAAGTCACACACAATCCAAGATTATCCTGTGCCCACCCTCTGGTAGCTTGGCACGAGCAGTCAGGCTTAACTTAGAAGGCAATGTGTAAAGTATTTGTGCAATAAATCATACAATACCACCATATAGCACCACAAAAATACACCACACAGTGTTTAGAAAAATATATAATATTTATCAGGATAATTGTAGGTCAAAAAGAATAAAGTTGCAATTGGAAATTGTAGAGATATCACTGAAAAGTGATATAAAGTGTCTTAAGTCTTTAGAATATAAACTAAGTCTCTTTCAAGCACAAATACCTGGTTTGGAGTGGAAAAATCTCCTCAGAGGGCCCCAAAGGAAGAGGTGCGTGGAAAAAGGGTGTGTGCGTCGATTTCTCCCCAGCACACACGGACTTGCGTCATTATTTTCCACGCGGGGAAGTCGTGCGTCGTTTTCCGGCGCGCGGATAGTCGCTTTCTGTGGATCGCGGGGATTACCAGATGTCCCGGGTCTGTGCGTGGATTTTCCTGCTTGTTCTCCGGCTGCGCGTCGGTCTGCGGGGCTGCCCGTCGAAATTACGATCTCACGGCAGGCGTCGCGTCGATTTCTCCTCTAGACGTCAGTCTGCGGGGCTGCGCGTCGAATTTACGATCTCACGGCAGGCGTCGCGTCGATTTCTCCTCTAGAGGTCGGGCGGCGTTGTCCTTGCGAAGCCGTGCGTCGGATTTTCGGTCGTCCGAAGAGCGTCGCGTCGATCAGCGTCAGTGTGCGGCATTTTTCTCGCTGCGGAACATGCTGTGCGTCTAAATTTTCGGCGCACGGAGCGTCCAAGTGAAAAAGGGAAGTCTTTTTGGTCCTGAGACTTCAGGGAACAGGAGGCAAGCTCTATCCAAGCCCTTGGAGAGCACTTTCACAGCCAGACAAGAGTTCAGCAAGGCAGCAGGGCAACAGCAAGGCAGCAGTCCTTTGTAGAAAGCAGACAGGTGAGTCCTTTGAGCAGCCAGGCAGTTCTTCTTGGCAAGATGTAGTTTCTGGTTCAGGTTTCTTCTCCAGCAAGTGTCTGATGAGGTAGGGCAGAGGCCCTGTTTTATACCCAAATGTGCCTTTGAAGTGGGGGAGACTTCAGAGAGTGGCTAAGAAGTGCACCAGGTCCCCTTTCAGTTCAACCCTGTCTGCCAGGGTCCCAGTAGGGGGTGTGGCAGTCCTTTGTGTGAGAGCAGGCCCTCCACCCTCCCAGCCCCGGAAGACCCATTCAAAATGCAGATGTATGCAAGTGAGGCTGAGTACCCTGTGTTTGGGGTGTGTCTGAGTGAATGAACAAGGAGCTGTCAACCAAGCCCAGGCAGACGTGGATTGTAAGGCACAGAAGGATTTAAGTGCAAAGAAATGCTCACTTTCTAAAAGTGGCATTTCTAGAATAGTAATATTAAATCCGACTTCACCAGTCAGCAGGATTTTGTATTACCATTCTGGCCATACTAAATATGACCTTCCTGCTCCCTTCAGATCAGCAGCTGCCACTTCAACAGTGTATGAGGGCAGCCCCAATGTTAGCCTATGAAGGAAGCAGGCCTCACAGTAGTGTAAAAACGAATTGAGGAGCTTTACACTACCAGGACATATAACTACACAGGTACATGTCCTGCCTTTTACCTACACAGCACCCTGCCCTAGGGGTTACCTAGGGCACACATTAAGGGTGACTTATATGTAGAAAAAGGGGAGTTCTAGGCTTGGCAAGTACTTTTAACTGCCAAGTCGATGTGGCAGTGAAACTGCACACACAGGCCTTGCAATGGCAGGCCTGAGACAAGAAAAAGGGGCTACTTAAGTGGGTGGCGCAACCAGTGCTGCTGGCCCACTAGTAGTATTTAATTTACCAGCCCTATGCACATGAAGTGCACCTTACTAGGGACTTATAAGTAAATTAATAGTCCAATCAGGTATGATTCCAGGTTACCATGTTTTAAGGGAGAGAGCATATGCACTTTAGCCCTGGTTAGCAGGGGTAAAGTGCGCATAGTCTAAAAACCAGCAAAAACAGTGTCCAAAAAGTGGAGGGAGGCAGGCAAAAAGTTAGGGGTGACTACCCTAAGGCTGTCAGGTCTAACAGCGATTTTTTTAAATATGCCCACACCTGACTATTTCACAATCCAACTTCTGACTGTCTCTATGGAGGCAACTTTAACTGTGTACCCGATATCGCTCTGGACAGATCCCACCCACCATTGACTGGGGTGCTCAGTAGAAAAACCTTCCAAGGGTTTGACTCCTGGAGGGTGAATAGGGGGCTCCATGACTTATTTGGCATTAGTCATCCACTAGAGTGAAAATATTCCTTCTATTCCCCAGTACACAATTTATACACCAGAATAGATTTGCTTATGGGGTTAACATGTCTGGCACAAAGAGTGTTGAGATCAGATTACCCTTCCTGGGGATTTCCGCACACTCTTTGTCATGAACTTGCCACTTTGGAGGTTGAGCTCCATATGTTAGATAAAGAAGTTGCACCTCGGATGGCCAGTCCTAATAACCTCGGTGAACTCTGAACAAAACACAAAGACATGGACGCTAGGCTGGGCAGACATGATTACAGGCGTTACTTGACTCAGCAATATGCCAAAGGTGACATTTCAGGTCAACTCGTAGCATGGCTTGTCTGTAATGCCCCACATCACACCCCCATTGGGGCAATCAGATTAGATATAGGCAAGGGGGTCTACACACAAGTAGCTATAAACACAGAATTTAAAGATTATTACCAAACATTGTACATAACAAACCCAGACACCAAACCCACACAATTTCTGCTTTTATGGATGCCCTTCCTCTGACCCAGCTTAACCTGCTGCAAAGAAATTAATTAGAAAAACCTATTCAACTAGAAGAGACTTGCATGGCATTAGAACACCTGGCTTGTAATAAGACTGCAAGCATGGAAAGCCTTCCAGCAGAATACTACATTACATATGCAGCACACCTTACCCAGTCATTGCTGGAGATGTTTAATGAAACAAGGGCACAAGGCCAACTCCCAGGAACTCAGTGTGAGCTGCTTATAGCAGTCCTGCCTAAACCTGGTTGTTACCATCTTGATGTGTGCCTATACAGACTGTTAACATTATTGAACTTAGTCTGCAAAGTATTGGGTAGAATACTAGCAAATAGACTCCTCCCCTCGATTGCCCAGCTGATCCATGAGGACCAGTTGGGCTTTATTTCCTGTCCTAGCACATTCCTGAAAATCAGGTGCCTACTAAGCCTCCTACACAACAATTTACATGAAGATCACGGCAAGGCTTTCCCATGTACCAGGGGACTAAGCAAGGGTGTCCGCTTTCCCCATTATTATTCACAATTGTGATGCCGCCATTAGCTACTCACCTACGTTAGCACACACGGCAAAGGGGGATCCCGGACTCACAGAAACATCATATCATATCCTTCTATGCCGACGATGTGCTAATATATCTACGTAACCGCACAGACTCTATCCCGGAGGCAATGACCCTGCTGGATTCATTTGGCGAGATTTCAGGGCTAAGGGAGAAATGGTTGAAGACCTGCCTCATTCCTTTGACCCAAATCCGACCACACACACAGCCTGCCCTTCCAACTTACTGATTACAGTGGTGTTACACCACATTGAAATATCTTGGAATACAAATATATCATTCCACAAAAGACCTTAGGGAGGGTAACTTAGATCAGGCAGTTTGATATATCTGGGGCTCGCTCCCTTTTCGGTGCTCCTTGCCACTTTCCACCATGGGTCGAGTAGCAATAACTAAAATGTTGGTACTTCCCAGACTATACTTTTTTGTGGCACTACCAATTGTTCTTTCTCAGTTCTACTTCAGTACTCTGCACAGCCTACTAACGGGACCCACTTTGGGGAAAGGACGTTGCCCTGGCAATGACGCAGTGCCAACAGGAAAGAGGAGGGTTGGGCATGCCTAACTTCAAATGATACTATGCCGCTTCCCAATTACAAAGGCCCTTCCAGTGGCTAAAAGACTCCCAATAGACAGACAAAACATTCATATCCGACAGACTAGGCCCGACCCCTGAATAAGCCTGGCTAATGGATAAGACATGCCCCCCACTATGGGGAACCAACCTGATGGACATGGTCTGAATTTGCTGGTGTAGATTTGTACATGCTAAATCCCTAGCACACCCTACTCACCACTAATTCCTATAACACACATTCCGGGTGCCCAACCCTGATCATACATCATGACACAACCCCCTGGACAGTGGTGAGCTTAATAACAACAAGAGACTTCTTCAAAGAAGGATCCCTACTGACTTTAAATGAAATCACAGCAACCAGCGACATAAACACAGGACAGTTTTTAACATACTGTGGAGAAAACATCTAATACACAACACCTGGCATAACGACGATGCAGAACCACCCTCATCACATACACTTACCTTGTTGCTATCAGACATGGGACATTCGAAAATTATCTCCAAGTTATACAATGTCCTGAATGCTAAAAACTGTGCTGAACTGGAGGACACTCTCACTCATTGGGATGCAGTGCTCCCCGTCCTTGGGGGGAGATATTGTGTAAAGCTAGGTTTCGCTTCACACAGTTTAGCTCCGCAAACCAGGCTTACCTCTTCCCCACCACATCAAACACATGTTCCCAACTACAATCCCAGAGTGCCCATTCTGTGTGGTCACCCGAAGCAAGTTTTTACCACACGGTGTGGGAATGCCCTCTCTTGTTGCACACTTGACAGCAAGTAACTGAGATAACAGCAGACCCGGCGGACCACAGCCTATCCACCAGCCCTGAATCCTGTCTCCTAGGATTGCACAATAAGACCAAGGGTGACAAATACCTTCACAGGTTCATAGACCTGGCATTCCTATTATTTAAGCACCTAATAGCCATGCAATGAAAGGCGCCCACCACCCCAGACATTACTAAATGGCTAAAAGGCCCTATTACAATGAGAAGATGCAGAGGCCTGTGTATTGCGGACACTAAGGGACAAGGGCCTAGCACGCAGTGGCTGTGAACTATGGAATTCGTTCATTATAAAAATAGAGGCCAAAAATGACTGAAACATTGTACTTTCACAATACGCATGCTACATTAATCTTTGACTCAATGTCCCTACAAACCCCACGGCTCTTTCTGCACAAGATAAATAAAGACATGCCTACTGATGCACCCGAATGGGCCCCACTAGTCCCCCACCACCTCAAATCTCCTCCGTGATTTACACCATCATCCCCCCTCTTATTACACATGGTAACCACACATTCCTGCCTCCATTATCTTCATACTCTGTATGGGATACACATCAACTTGTTTACTTTACTTTAACCATATATAGCTCAATATCTATTACTAATGCAATATAATTTGTTGTTTATCTCCACTATGCAAGTATAATGTGATTACTGATGAATATTCTGTGCTCCCCTCACGATGCTCCTGCCATATATCCCTTCCACATCTTCCCTGACCCCTCCCTTCCTATCCGGACACCTTTGCCATTGCTGAAACTGTTCATTGTTGTTGATTTTGCATTTAATACCAATAAAAAAGATTAGAAATAAATGTTTAAGGATAGTAAGGTGCAATTCTAATCTTGACTGTGAGCAGCAAGGAAAGAGGACTGTTCGCAGTCAAGATAGGTGTTATAGGTAATGCTGTAATTCTATTGGTTGTGACCAGTACTACATTTTGTCTCCCATTGGCTCATTGTCCCTAAGCCTCCAAGGATTTGTAGATGTTTCTTGTTCTTGACTACTGCTATTCAAATAAATGCAAGACTAGAGAAGCATATTAGGAACCTCCAGTCTTGCAATACAATTCTAATACCTTAGACACTTGGGCATTAACATTTGTATACATATGAAATTTAATTTTAGATTTATTCATGTTCCAACACAAAATCTTAGCAGAACGTATAACCCTACTTTTAGATATTAAACAAATGGGTAAAATCAGTGTAAATGTTGTTTTTAGACAATACATGACTTCAGGCTACTACTCTGAGGGCCAAAATGTCAATACCTCAATCCTTCAGGAAACTAGAGACACTAACACTTGAAAACCAGTATCCATGTGGCAAAGGTGAGCTACCGCAACTTTGTAGCACAAAATGTTCAGCAAGAACACCATGCACCATAAGCGAAGGTATATCAGAAGAACCAAGATAGCTGACATGTCTCTAGATGTGCAAGAGTCTCTGGTACACTGGGAAATGTTGTTCACTGTCAGTATGCATGTTGGAAGGTGGGTCATTAGTTGTGTGGCCTGCACAAGTAATGGGTCTGCACATGACCACCACTGGGAACCAAACACCCCATTGTAGTGCTTGACTCTCATAGAGCAGCTTTAAAGAGCAGTCCAAGGTGTACTCAAGGGAGATGGTGTGGGGTAGTAATCACCATTCACAAGCACACAAGAATAACATTCAATAAATGATTGCCCAGTCTGTGCTTTTTCTTTTTATAAAGTCAAAGTACATTTATTACACACATACTACTCAATACTATACAACAATTTATCAGTATACACACACTGATGGAATTACTTTTGGATGGCATGGCGTAGTCATTCTTGTCTCTCTTAAAGGGAGATATACACCAACCAGCCACACATCAGAATTTTCACTTGTAGTCTAATGCAATATTTGAATGTAATTTGGAGTGTGAGCATCTAATACTGGCAATAAAGGACATCTACCTTGATCACTAGTGGCTGTCAGTCTCATTACTTAAATGAGCATGTCTAGGCAGGTTGGAGTGGTTTGCTTTTTTTTTAAAGACACCACACTAGTCATGTCATTGGCCACAATGCCCAAGTCATACATTTTTTATCACATTTAGTATAAGTGCTGCCATTTTAACCATAGTCCCTAAATTACTCAATTTCTGTAGCAACTCATATAATTACAGACTTTCACCACTAGAGGGTGTTCACCATTGTAACAATCCATTGTTATCACCAATCAGGCCTGCAGCTATGATCTTCACCCCTATGGGAAGCAGGTCTACCACCCTGAAACAAAGGTTTCAGCTGGGACTGACCTGAAAACACATTGAAATCCTTGAGGGGGTCATCATTTCCAAGTTCCCTAACATTCAGGGTCGGGACAGTTGATAACTTCTTGAAGGGATGCTGCTCTCCTCCTGCAGCTCCTCTGCACGTGGTGATAATTTTGATGGTGACCCCTCTCTCCTACAAGTCACCACTGTGCCAAAATGCTTCCTTCTGGGCCTTTCTGCATTTCACAAGGCATTATGAGCGTATGTAATTAGCGGCTCTCCTGCTGCTTCGGAGAGTCCCACACTGAAGCCATTCTCTTTGGGGGATGTCGGGTCCCACCTGGACACCCCGCATCCTTCAGCAATGTTGGAGAGCAGCTCAGGGATCCCACCCCTAGCTGCTCTCGTAGGCTCCCCGCCCGTCCAGCACCTTCACATGCTGCAGCAGGAGCAGATTCTTCATTTGGAGTCTGCTTGCTCCTGCAAGCAGACGCACGTGGTACTGCGGCCGGGCTGGCCACATGAGGGAGAGCAGCGGCACATTCCCCTCCTTCACTGGCCATTGGGGTGGGGATGGGGTCCGGAGCCCCATCTTCACCTTCACAGGGGGTGTGATGGTGTCTCCTGACTTTGGATCTTTGGGGGTCACCGGATGGGGTCCAATGCCCCTCATTTCACCTTCGAGGCAGCGTGACAGCGCTCCCTCAATACAACATGCTCACCAGGGATGCACAACTGAACTCCCTGTCTTGATTCTTCTTTGGGGGCAGCCCCCGAGCTCTGGTCCACCCTGGAAGCCACACTGGAATCAGTGGTCGAGCCCCACGTACTTCATTGCCTGGCCTCCCTGGGGGTCGGAGGTCACATACCTTTCCTTGTGGATTTCTCAGGAGCCCAGGGGCAATTTCACCAAACTTTGTCTCATTTTGCTCCTGGTGGCAAACCCTAGCCACCTAGAGCATTGTCTTTGGGTCTCCTAGGCTAGAAGGTTCCCAACTCGGTAGGGAGCCAGCCTTTCATCTAGATGCCTTCCTTTCTTCTGGGCAGCATGCTCTCCTTGCACCAAAGCCCAGTCTTCCCCCAAATGGTCTTAAGGGGGTGTAAATGGACCTGCTTACCTGGTACTGGGGTATTCCCCCTTGGTCTGGAGTTATTCAGGGGGGTTCTTCTTCCAGTTTCCCACAATGCTCTGCCAAGAGAGAGAGCCCTCCCCTGTGCAAGACCTTTAAAGTGGGGGCAGAAGTGCCTAGCAGGGCTGTGCCTTTTGCCTATCCTGATGTGCCACATCACTTCTCAGCCCCTGTCCCAACCTTCATACACAGTCTTCTGGGAAAGCTCACAATGGTGTCATTCAGGAGTCAATTGCCACATGTTTCCTGAGAGACTCCTACCTGACATTCCTGCCAGGGCCTCTCTCAGCAATGCCACCGAGGAGGCCCTACTCTCTGAGGGGCTTGGGGGAAGCACGGATCATGGCTTGGAATGACAGCTGGCTGACTGATGCAAGGCCCTGCTCCTGTAGCTGGACAGAGCAGTAATTGGCCCTAATCCTGAGCTGAGTCAGAGAAAGATGGTATTCCTGGAGGACCCAAAAGCTGTACAAATATGCTTTTGTAACCTACTGCATTATTCTTTTCATACATGTTACAGTGGACATTGGTGCAACTCTAGAGTCTGTGAACCCTAGGGAGCTGGAGTTGTGCCCTAGGCTACCCTTTCCCATTGACATATGATGTAGTGTCACTACAATCATGACAGTAAACATGATGAATACCCTTCACATGTGTATACCCACCTCATAAACCCGACTCCAGGTCACTCCACACTCCACATGGTCCCTTCTAAGCCAAGCTACCTAAGTGCAGTTCTTGGACTGTGCACCCCAGGTTCCTCCCTGTGCAGCCCTCACTTGGGTGCACACGTGTGTGCACACGTGATCATGTTAATCAGCCTGGACCTCCTACCCTTGCTGTGTCGCAGCAGCCTTGGCTTAACAAGGCGGCACCAGCGGTAAACACAGGCAGTTCATTTGATCATGAGTTTACTCTGGGTGAGTCCCAAACTATGAGGTTCTTTCAAAGTAAAAGGTCAAAATCCAGAAGATCCAAAAGCAAAAAAATCAGGGCAGACCAGGTAGTCAGAACCATTCTCCCATACCACGATTTTTGTATATTCTACAAACTACACCCTACTCGTACTTTAAAACAATAGAGGTAGAGATTGGTACTCTGCTAAGGATGGGAGGCCCCACCCATACAACACAATATAAAGTTACAAATTAAAATTCACAAATGGATTGTATGACGGTGGCATTGCACTACCAGACATCCAAAAGTACTTCTGGGCAGCACAACTGTCCACTATCAACGGCTGAGTCTTTGGATCTCCTGTTGAGCTGGCCTACTGGATGGACAGGCTAACTCTACAGCCAGTGGGATATCTCAGGCACTCTATGGACACTTCAGGGGGTTGTAGAACAAGGGACCAACAGCAATTGTGGTTGAAATTTGTCACATGGTCACCTACTCTTGGGATGGAAGGGAAAGATTATGCAGGTCATACCCCTCAGGGACACAGCAGTGCTAGGTACTTTAAGACGCCTCTCAAACTTTGACAAGTGGGATCTAATACACAACTCCATGGAGGGAGACATTTGGCAATTTGGTGACATCATTCTCATTATTTCTATCCCCACACTGACCTCCAACGGGACTACCAACTGATACTATGCAACAATTTACAAATACACACAAATTGATGGAATTACTCTTGGATGACATTGTATGATCACTCATGTCTCCCCTGAGGGGAAATATAATCCAACAACCCACATGGCAAAATAATCTCTGGTATCCCAATGCAAAACGTGATTGGAATTGAAAGTGAGAGCACCTAAAATTGGCAAATAAGTACATCTACTTTGCAAAGAGATGGCTGTCAGTCTCATGACTCAAATTGAGCACGTAGAGACATGTTTAAATAATTTATAGATTAGGATCACTTTTGGATTACTCTCAGATTACGTTTTAGTTATTTTTGACTAAACTGGTGTAATACTGTTTTACATCCCCAGAAGCTGCAGTCCCACAAAGAACAAAAGTTTCAAAAGGCTTGTGTTTTACATTCTGTTGGCACACTTGGAGGGGTTATGAATCCTTTGTCCCACCCAACCTAGGATGGGGACACAAACGTTGCATTGGGGGGACACTGCGCTTTTCCTGCAGCTCCCCCTGGCAATGGGCGCTGGTTGGTGGTGACCCCATCTTCCTGGGGCCACCACACAGCTTAGAAAGAGGTGGGCCGCACAAGGCAATATGGGGCATCTGCATATGTGATGAGTGGCTCTCCAGCTTTGCCGGGGAGAGCCGTTTTGCTTAAAGTTATGTGTTATTGCGCCACCACGTTCCTCTTTGTTTGGGGGGTGCCTGGTCCGACCTGGACCCCCCTTACATGGCTGCAGCATTGGGGGGGCAGCGTGGGGATCCCACACCCAGCTGCCCTCAGGTTGGGGTGCCTAGCCCCACCTGGACACCCCTGGCATGCCACCTATTCATTGGAGGGCAGCGCAGGAGCCTACACTGGCTGCCCTCTTGCTGGGGGATGCCCAATCCCACCTGGACACCCATATCAGGTGGTGAACTTTAGGGAGCTCACTCAGTCCACTCCCGCTGGCTCACCACACCACACGGCCTGCACCTCCAGGTGCTGCCGTTGGAGCCGGCCCTTCAGTACAGTGTCTGTCGCGAGCAGCAACGGCGGCCTGGCAGGCCACCTTGGGGGAGTGCAATAGAACTTCACACTTCTCTCCTGCTGCATTCGGCCCCCTGGGATGGGGTCCGAAGCCCCTCCCCACCTTTCTGGGGAGCGCAACTGCACTCACTCTTCTTTTCATGGGCCCCTCTGGGTGGCTTCACAGGGGGCTTGATGGCACCCCCTGACTTTGACATGTGTATGGGGCCAGAGGATGGGCTCACAGGGAGCATGATGGCACTCCGTCTTCAGCCAACGGCCCCTTCCTCAGCTGGCAGCCATCTTCATGCGGTACGCAATGGTATCCCCCAGCATTGCTTCATAGCATGGCCCTAGGATGGGTTCCGGGGCCTCTTCTTCTCTTTGTTCATGACGGGGAGTGCAACTGCGCTCCCCGACTTAATCTTCTCTGTGGGGCCTTGGGGAAGGGTCTGGGGTCCCTACCAGCATGTTCACGGGGGTCATGATGGTGGTCCCAGCTTTACTTCTTTCTGGGAGCAGCATCTGGCCCCTGGCCAACCCTGGGGGCATGGACCAAAGCAGCGGCAGAGCCTCACGCGCTTCACTGTCTGCTCTGAATGAGGTCAAAGGTCACATACCTCCTACGTTGGATATCTCGGGCCCTCGTGGCCCATTTTGGACAATATTTTTGTCCTTTCGCTCCAGGTGGCACCAGGAGCACTTTTGTTAGGCCTTCTGGCCTAGAAGGTCCCCAAATGGTAGGCAGCTAGTCCCCACTGACCCTCTGAGCTAGCCTTTCCTCTGGGTGCCTTTTCTTCTGGGCGGCACGCTCTCCTTGTGCCAAACCCAGTCTTTCCCCCAACTAGTCCTCAGGGGGAGCAAGGGGGCCAGCTTACCATCCCCTGGCATGCACTTTGCTAGGCCTGAAGTCATACGGATGCAGAGTTCCTGCCTCAGAGAGCAGTCAGGGGGTTCTTCTTTCCAGTTGGCCATGATGCCCGTTTTCACTCCCAGTGCCCAGCAGTGAAGCACAGCCAATAGAGAAATAGTTCTCCCCTGTGCAGGACCTTTTAAGTGGGGACGGAAGAGTCCAGCAGGCCTGCACCTCTGGCCAATCCAAATGTGCCACATCACTTTATTACCCCTATATTCTCATTCCTGCACAGTCTTCTGGGATTGTTCAAAATGGCCCTGTACAGGAGCTAGGGGCACATGTGGTCTGAAACTCATCCCTGACATTCCTTCCAGGGCCTCTCTGCCCATTTCCTAGCAGGGGCTGACAGCTGGCTGATTGATGCAAGGCCCTACTCAGGCAGCTGGACAGAGCAGGAATTGACCCTAATCCTGAGCTGAGTCAAAGAAAAGATGACACTCCTGGATGACCCATAAGTTGTGCAACTTTGCTTTTGTAACCTACTGCATCATTGTAGGAAAGTACCATCTTACCTGGCATGTTACCCCCATTTTTACTTGTGTGTCAGTTTGTTTTTGCCTAGCTCACTGGGATCCTGCTAGCCAGGACCCCAGTTCTCATAGTTTGTGGCCTAAATGTGTTCCCTGTGTGGTGCCTAACTGTGCCACTGAGGCTCTGCTAACCAGAACCTCAGTGCTTATGCTCTCTCTGTCTTTAAAATTGTCACTGCAGGCTAGTGACCATTTTCACCAATTCTGATTGGCACACTGGAACACCCTTATAATTCCCTAGTATATGGTACCTAGGTATCCAGGGTATTGGGGTTCCAGGAGATCCCTAAGGGCTGCAGCATTTCTTTTGCCACCCATAGGGAGCTCAGACAATTCTTACACAGGACTGCCACCGCAGCCTGAGTGAAATAACGTCCACGTTATTTCACAGCCATTTTACACTGCTCTTACGTAACTTGTAAGTCACCTATATGTCTAACCCTCACTTAATGAAGGTTAGGTGCAAAGTTGCTAAGTGTGAGGGCACCCTGGCACTAGCCAAGTTGCCCCCACATTGTTCAGGGCAATTTCCCCGGACTTTGTGAGTGCGGGGACACCATTACACGCGTGCACTACATATAGGTCAATACCTGCGTTGATCCGGTGGGCACTGCGCGATCATTTCTACCGCACGGCAGGTCCTGCATTGATTCCTCTCTGGAATTCGGGCTGCGTCGTTCTGGCTCGGCTGTGCATCAATCCAGTGGTCCTTGCATCATATTTCCAGTCGCTATGCTGGCGCTGCGTCGATCTCCTCATTGCAAAGTAAGGCTGGTCTTTCCGGTTTGGCGCGCTGTGAATTTTTCACCGCAATGCAGGCTGTGCGTCGCTTCTGGCAGGCCGTGTATCGATTTTCAATGCACAAGGAGTCCTTCTTGTAGAAATGAAGTCTTTTTGGTCCTGAGACTTCAGGGAACAGGAGGCAAGCTCTATACAAGCCCTTGGAGAGCACTTCTCACCACAGACAGAGAGCAGGCAGCAGGGCAACAGCAAGGCAGCAGTCCTTCACAGAAAGCAGTCAGATGAGTCGTTTGGGCAGCCAGGCAGTTCTTCTTGGCAGGATGCAAGTTCTGGTTCACGTTCTCCTCTCCCGGAAGTGTCTTGTCAGGGAGAGTGTCTACCACAGAAGTCTCTAAATTGGCAGAGGCAGAGACCCTGCTTAAATACCCAAATGTGCCCTTGAAGTGGGGGAGACTTCAAAGAGTGGCTTAAAAGTGCACAAGGTCCCTTTTCAGTTCCATCCTGTCTGCCAGGTTCCCAGTAGGGGGTGTGGCAGTCCTTTATGTGAGGGCAGGCAACTGTCCTTTGACATGTAAGTGTCAAGCCCTCCACCCTCCCATCCCAAGAAGACCCAATCAAAATGCAGATGTATGCAAGTGAGGCTGAGTATCCTGTGTTTGGGGTGTGTCTGAGTGAATGCACAAAGGAGCTGTCATCTAAACCTAGCCAGATGTGGATTGGAAGGCACAGAAGGATTTAAGTTTCTAAAAGTAGCATTTCTAAAATAGTAATATAATATCCAACTTCACCATTAAGCAGGATTTTGTATCACCATTCGGGCCATACTACATATGACCTGGCTACTCCTTTCAGATCAGGATCTACCACTCAAACAGTATATGAGGGTAGCCCTAATGCTATCCTATGAAAGCAGGCCTCAAGGCAGTGTAAAAACGAATTTATGGGGTTTTACACTACCAAGACATATAGAACACACATGTTCATGTCCTGCCTTTTACCTGCATACCACTCTGCCCTATGGGCTACCTAGGACCTACCCTAGGGATGACTTATATGCAGAAAAAGGGGAGTTTTGGGCTTGGCAAGTACTTTTCAAAATCGAAGTGGCAGTTAAACTGCACACACAGGCAGTGCAGAGGCAGGCCTGAGACATGGTTAAAGGGCTACTTGCGTGGGTGGCACAACCAGTGCTGCAGCCTACCAGTAGCATTTAATTTACAGGCCCTGGGCACATGTAGTGCACTTTACCAGTGACTTACAAGTAAATTAACTAATCCAATTGGGTATGAGCCAATGTCACTATGTTTTAAGTTTAAGGAAGGAGAGAGCATATGACCCTCAGCACTGATCAGCAGTGGTAAAGTGCACAGAGTCCTAAAGCCAGCAAAAATGAGGTCAGAAAAAGAGAAGGAGGAAGGCAAAAAGTCTGGGGATGGCCCTGCAGAAAGGCCCTTTCGAACATACATGTCATCAACCTTCAACATTTGTAAGAGTGATCAGTCTATTATAAGGGCTTCATTCATTGTATTATTGGAAGTCAGAAAGAACCAATGATTTACACACACTTTACAACAAACTCAAATCTACAAATTCTGGGATTCAATAATTCAGTTTACTTTGAACCTTGGGCAACATGATATTCACATTTATCAATGAAACATAGTTTGTTAGTCTGATAGATGTGTGGGTGTTTTCAGAAAGACTTCAACCAAGACTTAGGTCATTCATGCCAAAGTTCTCCATCCACTAAAATTGATGAACAATACAATCAACTGACAAGGACAAAGGAATATTTTTAGAAGATACATTTTATAAAACAGTTTCAAGAAAGGGAGTGATTAAAACAGCTATTACAATAGGAAAGGATTACATTTATGGGGTTTAAAGAAGTGTACTATAGATTTGCATATGTTTGTTGTAACTCATTGGTTTCTAACATAATTGAAATTAATAAGAACTTTTAAAAGTCTTTATCCTTTGTCAGGATGCTGCGACTTGTTCATATAGATGATTCAATAACTTACACCCACATTGATCTAAGCTGAGAGATCTTTGGTTACTTCAGTACAACACATGTTGGCAACTAAATCATTTGGGACTTACCCATGCCTCATTTGCTCCAAATGTCATTAAATAACAAAGGTACAAATGCCTGTCATGTCTGCACTGAAAAGTTACTAAACTGTTTTTGATCTGTGAGATGTACCATATTATGTATCTGATCTACTGCTGAAGTGGAATTTATTATGTGGGTCAAACTTCCAGAATAGGCATTCTAGAAGGAAATGAAGATTGTCCCAATGCATTTACATTAAAATATGTATTTGGCAGAGATGCAAACTTTGCTTAAGTATGCCACAAAATAAAAAAATAAAAAAATTAGATTCTGCAAAAGAGTGAATGACCTCAAGAAAGAGGAGATAGACTAAAGATATTACACTAGAGATGATGGTGGTAGCTCAACAAATTAAATTATTTGGCCCCGTAAGGTATGAAGGAGTACATGATTCATGTGATCTACCAGTAGATTACTGAAGCTGCTCCAGCAATAGTCAGCTGAACCTGGGCTTGACTGATATTGGAATGTTCAGGTTTTACCTAGCATTCCTGTTGAATAGAGTTTTGGGGATGTTATGATTGTCATACTCAGAGACAAGTTTGCTTGAGGGGATGAAATTAAGTTACATTTAGACTTCACATCAGCTATATTTCACTGATAATCGCAAGCTTGTAGTCATGTTTAGATCAGAGTTTCCAGTGAAAAGTGTTTGAGGCGGTCCTGCCTACAGACAACCTTAGCTGCTTATTCTGAGACATGTTGTTTACAATACATTAAAACCTTAGAGTGCATAATTTATTTTTTTAATTTTCCGTTCCAAAATGCCAAAATACCTGTGCACCATCTGGTAATCACAATTTAAGAATAGTTATAAATACATAATTCCAAGATGTACACCATACATAACCATGCAAGCTCATGCACTGGCAGTTGTCTTAGAAGGTGGTTTGTTATATTTAAATAAAACACTTAAAGGTGGCTACCTGTGTATGTGCAGGTGCTCAGACAGAGCCACCATCTTGGAGTAAATATTTATGAAGTACAGCATCAACCATTTCAAGATTAAATGGCACTAGTGCACATCTTGACATTATCTTTTATGGGGTGATAAAAAACATACTTCCACCAGAATGGGTGGCTATCTCAGCATAGGTTTTGGTATGAGCAATGCCAGAAAATGTGAAATAAAAAGCTAATATCTTTAGACCTAGATTTAAAAGGCATAACCTACTGACTTTGCCATGGTTCCTTTTTTGCTATTTACTTCAGCTCAGTTTGATGAATCTTCACAAAGCTTTTTTTTTTTAAAACATCATATCTGGGTTCTGTATGCCAAGTGTTGTGCAGAGTTGTCAAGCAGGTTGAATATAAAGAAGGGTGAAAATGTTGTTTTTCCACTAAAGAAAAAAACGTTGGATGGAAATGCATCAAGCTTGGTATGCAATTAGTTTTTTACTTAGGGAAGTGCGTTTTTTAGGTTTGGTATATATCTGTTAAATACTTTTCAATAAACTAGGGTTATTTCAAATTGTGCTGGGTACATTTGTCAGGGTTAAAAGCTTAGAGACATGGTGACAGTTTTTTTTTTATCTGTCTAAAATTTTAGTGTCCTTTGGTGGTTAACAAATTTGGCAGATGTTTAGCATGTTAAGAGCACTCTTCATATTTGAAAATTTGTGTAGATTCATCAAGTGTGGGCACACCTAAAAAGCGGTCAAAAAAGTGTTCACTGCTAATAATTGTGACTTTGTTTAATAAACCTGCATACAATTTGGCAGATAATTTCAGTGTCAAACCTTTCAGCTAATAAATTAAAGCAATTGATCCACAGGATCGGGCCATGTGAGCACCAACAGAAAGCCTAATATAGTGACTGCTCAGTTTGAGGCTTAGTTACCTGGAAAAAGACAAACTTGTTGTGACCAAAATTCTGCCAATTTCGTGGCTGAAACTAAACATTCCGCCCCCCCACTTACAAACAGAACTATAGAATTCCCAACTACACATCTCAAAAGACCTAAGACAGCTGGGATCCAAGGGGCTTGAGCCCTGCTGGGACCCAAGAAAAAGCAACACTCTAGGACATAAAGGGTCAGATGCACCAAAATGCAATTTTGCATTTCTCAAAATAGTTAATTCCTTGAAATCGTTTTTTAAGAAATGCAAAATGCAATGTACAAAAATATAGATTTCCTAATAGTGATTCCTACAATGAGCCGGTTTTGCATTTTCTAAGTAGCAATTTCTTATTAAGAAATCGCTATTTAGGAAATGCAAAACCAGGGACGGCAATAGGCAAAAGGCCCCTAATGGTATACCCCAAAAATAGGGGTGCACCGATAGAGCACACATATATTCCTAAGGGGCATATGTGTGCTCTATTGCAATTAAAATGGCACCTGGTGCTTTTTTTATATTGCTCCTGGTTACCACCAACGTCAAGTCTCCTAAATGCACAAGTTCATTTCGGAAATGCATGGTACATCAGAATAGGGATCGCAAATAGAAAATCCCTATTTGAGATTTCCTACTCTGGGAATCACAAATTGCAATTTCTATTGGGTAGAAATCACAATTTGCAGTTCCTTAAAGGCCTTTGTACACAAGAAAAGGCTGTTTTGCATTTCTTAATGGCCGGAAATACCGATTTGGACTGTTAAGAAATACAAAAGGTCTTTGTACATTTGGCCCAAAGAACTGCATTTGCCTTATGCAAAATTGAAGGAGAGAGAATACTGCACACACCCCTGCTCCAATTTGAGCAGGAAGCACTTAGTAAAAAGCCCAAGCCCTGTATCCCCGACCCCCTTCAAGTCTATAACAATTGTATAGTTCTACCGCATTGTCACGCAGAGTAAACACAACATCAGCTCCAAGTTCATTTGCGAGCCACTGAAGAGCAGATTGTTTCATATTGTCGATTTCTTAAATGTCTTCCCTATCCAAACATTGAATAATGTTGCTCATGCCATTTTGGAAAGGTGCCAGTACTAGGCCTGTGCTATGCAAGGTTTTCTTTGAAAAGCTTTGCAAATGTTGAAACCTATTGAAAGTTGCATAGTTTGCAAAGTTTTTCGCTTACGGACGTCCGTATAAAATTGTGACTTCAGAAAAAAATTGTGTTCCACATATAACTACTTAATGTTAAAGTAATGAGTGTGCAGAACATCTATGTTTGCAGACACCAGTTGATTTGCGTCACACTCGGAGAACTTCCAGTAAAAGTGAAGTTGCATAGTAAAGGGCTGCAGGAAAACTGGGAAACTTCAAGAAAAACAAAAATCTGGGAACTTTTCGGGCGTTGACCACCCTTTGCCAAAACACCGCCAGAATTTGAAATTGTAAACTTTCTAACATTCTGCTTTGCGAACCTTATGTGTTGTTGACAATACCTTTCCAAGAGGAAATAAAATGCGTTCTCTCACTTTGCACTACAAAAGACCCCCAGGTTGACTCCAAGCACAACACGGGGAACGGTATGAAATCTAGCCTTGGATAATGTGTTGCACCTACTAATACCAGCATGCAGTTGTCTTTGAGTTGTATTGAAAGACTAATCAATACAAGTTTACATTTTGAGCATTAGAGGTCTACTCCTGATGCTGATGTTGCCCTTCTTTAACAACTGCTTCACGCTGCTGCGACGCTGGTGAAGCATGATGTACTGCAAAAAATAACTTCAGCCATGGATTATACTGATTCATGGTATTTCTGTTATAGTATAGAACAGTGGTTCTTAACCCTTTGACTTCTGAGGACCTCCACTTAATCACTGCTGGAACCAGGGGACCTCCACTTAATAATTAGTAGAATCAAGGGACCCCCTTTTGAGTCACTACTGAAAGCAGGGGACCTCAGCAATTGTGATCATTTGAACCGCAAAATGATATACAGACACATGCATTCATCAACCAAATACACAAATGATCAAATGGTATTTAATTTGCAAAGAAATATAAAAAAAATAAATTTGAATGGATTAGAGCCTTCCTAAATTCAACTGGGGCTACTCGTTAGCCATAATACTTCTTAGCTGATACACTCACTCTGCTCTCATAAATCAATCTGGGGATACTAACTTAATTTTTAGTCTCCAATTTTATGTTTTGCTTTTTTTATTTATATACAATTTTATAATCTGTCAATATTGTCATGGACCCCTCAGAAGACCTTGGGGGCCTCACGGCCCCCCGGACAACAGGTTAAGAACCACTAGTATAGGACATATAGGTCCTCATTACAACCCTGGCGGTCGGTGATAAAGCCAACAGGCCGGCGTTAACAAAAATGGAATTATGACCAAGGTGGAAACCGCCCAGACAGACAGCCACTTTAACACACAGACTGCACGGCGGTAGCAACAAGCACCACAGTGGTAACCACCAACAGCCAGACAGAAGACAATGTTCCGCTCACTGTATTAAGACAGGCCTATCCGCCAACTTTTGCGGGACGGTACCAATGACATCAAATGTACGGCGGAAACAGAACACAGAAGTCAAAGGACTCACCTCTGGAGACTCAGGGAACAACTACGATGCCATGGAGCCCCAGTTGCACATCTTCCCCATGCTTGTATACCTCTTCATGCATTACGAACATCAAAGCCGGCGAAGACGATCACTGTGAGTACTGCCGCCTAGCACACAAGGGAGGGGGGAGGAAAAAGAGAGTGACACACACACAGGCAACACGCAACACCCCCACCCCCAACACCATACACACAAACAGATTCAATAACATTACATATCCACTCCGTACCCTTCAGGAATAATGCAAGAACAAAAGGAATTGATTAAAGTGAGTGTAGTAAGATAAAATAGTAGAAATATGTGCTTCTAAATGAAAACAGTATATGCATCTATACAAATGGAGGGACACTGCCCAGACCTCAATGTCTGTGGGCCACAGAGCCACTACACATAGGCCAAGGCCCCACCTCATTCCTGCAACATCACGGAGAGAACATTGCAGGGGCATCAGGACGAAAATACACAGACACCTCAGGGGGAAAGAGAAGGGGGGGCACCTCAGCAGGAAGATGGTACAACACCACTGGTCCTGGAGGGGGCTGCATGCCCTGTGCGATGTCCTGGGAAGTGCAAGGCCACAGTCTCTAAAGTGGTTGGTTTGCCCACTGCTTGGTCCTGGGGAGTGCAAGGTCACAGTATCTCAAGTGGGTGGTTTGCCCACATGCTCTGGAGGGGCAACATGCCATGTGCTTGGTCATGGGGAGTGCAAGGCCACAGTCTCTCAAGGGGGTGGTTTGCCCACTGTTTGGTCCTGGGGAGTACAAGGTCACAGTGTCTCAAGTGGGTGGTTTGCCCACATGCTGTGGAGGAGGCAACATGCCCTGTGCTTGGTCCTGGGGAGTGCAAGGCCACAGTTTCTCAAGTGGGTGGTTTTCCCACTGCTTGGTCCTGGGGAGTGCAAGGCCACAGACTCTCAAGTGGGTGGTTTTCCCACTGCTTGGTCCTGGGGAGTGCAAGGCCACAGTCTCTCAAGTGGGTGGTTTGCCCACTGCTTGGATCCTGGGAATGCAAGGCCACAGTCTCTCAAGTGGGTGGTTTGCCCACTGCTTGGTCCTGGGGAGTGCAAGGTCACAGTCTCTCAAGTGGGTGGTTTGCCCACATGTTCGGGAGAGGGTAACATGCCCTGTGCTTGATCCTGGGGAGTGCAAGACCACAGTCTCTCAAGTGGGTGGTTTGCCCACTGCTTGGTCCTGGGGAGTGCAAGGCCACAGTATCTCAAGTGGGTGGTTTACCAACTGCTTGGTCCTGGGGAGTGCAAGGTCACAGTCTCTCAAGTGGGTGGTTTGCCCACATGCTCTGAAGGTGGCAACATGCTCTGTTCTTGGTCCTGGGGCGTGCAAGGCCACAGTCTCTCAAGTGGATGGCTTCTCCACCAGTTCTGGAGGGGGCCTTGTGCCCAAAGTGCTTCATCCTGGCAAGGATGCGGTGAGTGGATGGCTTCATCCACTGGTTCTGGAGGGGGTCTTGTGCCCAGTGTGCTTCATCCTGGCAAGGATGCAGTGAGTGGAGGGCTTCTTCCACTGGTTCTGGAGGGAGCTTTGTGCCCTGTGATGCAGCACTTGGGGAGTGCAAGGTCACAGTCTCTCACCTGGGTGTCACACCTACAGGATTTGCAGGGTCCAGGACGCACTGCAGCCCATGGAGGCAGGACTACAGATCCCTGATGGGCCAGGTTGGTCATCCAGATCCAGGCGTCCAGAGCTGCTGTCATCACTGTGGACCTCTTCTGTATGTGGACTGGATGTTGCTGGCACCTCCTCTCTGGTGACTTTGTGTTGGGGACCTGTGCGGATGTAAATGTAGTGTTATTGTTTCTGCGTGTGACATCTTGTGCATGGGTTTGTTGCCCTCTATGGTTGTGATTGCCCTGTCAGCTTTGCCTTGTATGAGTATTGATTTTGTGGACTAGGTGATTCTCTCTAATGTGCATGCTTTAGTGATGGGTGTCCATGCAGGGCTGTGAGTGATGTCCATGCATTGGTGGGGCATGCCGGGCTTGGTATTGGGATGGGTGGGTTGTGACGTGAGGTGTGTTTGAGGTGGTGGAGTGATGGGGGTGAGGGTAGGGGCATGTGATGGCATGCAGGTCGGTGGTGAAAGTAGTAAAAAGTTGACTTACCAGAGTCCAGTCCTCCTGCTACTCCTGCCAGGCCCTCAGGATGCAAGATTTCCAAGACTTGCTCCTCCCATGTTGTAAGTTGTGGGGGAGGAGGTGTGGGTCCACCACCAGTCCTCTGTACTGCTATCTGGTGTCTTGCTGCTGTGGAATACACCCTCCCCCAGAGGGGGATGATGCCATCCCTTGTTCTGGGGTGCTGTCCCACAGCGTTGACCCTGTCCACGATCCTCCGCCATAGCTCCATCTTCCTAGCAGTGGATGTCTGCTGCACCTGTGATCCGAATAGCTGTGACTCTACTCGGATGATTTCCTCCAACATGACCCTTTGCTCCTCCTCAGAGAATCTGGGATGTCTTTGTGGTGCTATGGGTGTAGTGGGTGTGGTGTGTGTGAGAGGGTGTGGGGTGATGTGTTGGGGTGTGTGCTCTAAGGTGCGTGGATGATGTATGTGTGATGGTGTTCTGTGGCTCTGGTTCTGTGGGTGCTCTTGGTGTCTCTCGCTCTCTGGTGGCAATTCTTTCTGATCGTAAAGGGTTGTGGGTAATGTGGATGCGTGTTTTATATTGGTGTGGGTGTGCGGATGTGGTATGTGTATGTGTGTCAGCTGTGAGTAGTTTGAATTGTCCAATGCAGTGTTGTTTAGGTAGGTTGTGTGTATTTTGAGCACATAAGTATGTACCGCCAATGGTTTACCGCCGTGATTCGTGGGTGTTAGACCTGACAGCCTTAGGGTAGTCACCCCTAACTTTTTGCCTGCCTCCCTCCATTTTTTTGGACACTGTTTTTGCTGGTTTATAGACTCTGCGCACTTTACCACTGCTAACCAGTGCTAAAGTGCATATGCTCTCTCCCTTAAAACATGGTAACCTGGAATCATACCTGATTGGACTATTAATTTACTTATAAGTCCCTAGTAAGGTGCACTTTATGTGCATAGGGCTGGTAAATTAAATGCTACTAGTGGGCCTGCAGCACTGGTTGTGCCACCCACTTAAGTAGCCCCTTTTTCCTTGTCTCAGGCCTGCCATTGCAAGGCCTGTGTGTGCAGTTTCACTGCCACCTCGACTTGGCATTTAAAAGTACTTGCCAAGCCTAGAACTCCCCTTTCTCTACATATAACTCACCCTTAAGGTGTGCTCTAGGTAACCCCTAGGGCAGGGTGCTGTGTAGGTAAAAGGCAGGACATGTACCTGTGTAGTTATATGTCCTGGTAGTGTAAAACTCCTAAATTCGTTTTCACACTACTGAGAGGCCTGCTCCCTTCATAGGCTAACATTAGGGCTGCCTTCATACACTGTTGAAGTGGCAGCTGCTGATCTGAAAGGAGCAGGGAGGTCATATTTAGTATGGCCAGAATGGTAATACAAAGTCCTACTGACTGGTGAAGTCGGATTTAATATTACTATTCTAGAAATGCCACTTTTAGAAAGTGAGCATTTCTTTGCACTTAAATCCTTCTGTGCCTTACAATCCACGTCTGGCTGGGCTTGGTTGACAGCTCCTTGTGCATTCACTCAGACACACCCCAAACACAGGGTACTCAGCCTCACTTGCATACATCTGCATTTTGAATGGGTCTTCCTGGGCTGGGAGGGTGGAGGGTCTGCTCTCACACAAAGGACTGCCACACCCCCTACTGGGACCCTGGCAGACAGGAGTAAACTGAAAGGGGACCTGGTGCACTTCTTAGCCACTCTTTGAAGTCTCCCCCACTTCAAAGGCACATTTGGGTATAAAACAGGGCCTCTGCCCTACCTCATCAGACACTTGCTGGAGAAGAAACCTGAACCAGAAACTACATCCTGCCAAGAAGAACTGCCTGGCTGCTCAAAGGACTCACCTGTCTGCTTTCTACAAAGGACTGCTGTCTTGCTGTTGCCCTGCTGCCTTGCTGAACTCTTGTCTGGCTGTGAAAGTGCTCTCCAAGGGCTTGGATAGAGCTTGCCTCCTGTTCCTTGAAGTCTCAGGACCAAAAAGACTTCTTCCTTTCACTTGGACGCTCCGTGCGCCGAAAATTTCGACGCACAGCTTGTTTCGCGGCGAGAAAAACGCCGCACACCGACGCTGATCGACGCGACGCCCTCGGGACGATCGAGACTTCGACGCACAACCTCGCAAGGACAAAGCCGCCCGACTTTCCAGGAGAAATCGACGCGACGCCTACCGTGAGCGCGAAACTTTGACGCACGGCCTCGCAAGGACAACGCCGCCCGACTTCCAAGGAGAAATCGACGCGACGCCTGCCGTGAGACCAAACTTCCGACGCACGGCCTCGCAAGGACAACGTCGCCCGACTTCCAAGGAGAAATCGACGCAACGCCTACCGTGAGATCGAAACTTCGACGCGCAGCCCCGCAGAACGACGCGCAGCTGGAAAACAAGCAGGAGAATCCACGCACAGACCCGGGACATCTGGTAATCCCCGCGATCCACGAAAAGAGACTGTCTGCGCGCCGGAAAACGACGCCCGACTTCCCCGCGTGGAAAAGAACGACGCAAGTCTTTGTGTGCTGAGGAGAAATCGACGCACACACCCTTTTTCCACGCATCTCTCCACCTGTATCCCTCTGAGGAGATTTTCCACCAGAAACCAGGTACTTTGTGCTTGAAAGACACTTTATTGCATTCTAAAGACTTAAGACACTTTATATCACTTCCCTGTGATATTTCTACAATTTTCCATTGCAACTTTATTCTTTTTGACCTACAATTATCCTGATAAATATTATATATTTTTCTAAACACTGTGTGGTGTATTTTTGTGGTGCTATATGGTGGTATTGTATGATTCATTGCACAAATACTTTACACATTGCCTTCTAAGTTAAGCCTGACTGCTCGTGCCAAGCTACCAGAGGGTGGGCACAGGATAATCTTGGATAGTGTGTGACTTACCCTGACTAGAGTGAGGGCTTTTGCTTGGACCGAGGGTAACCTGACTGCCAACCAAAAAACCCATTTCTAACATTGGTGGCAGCGGTGGGATAGGACTTGTATTTGTGCAGTGACATACAGTAGCTAAGTATCTCACTACCTACCCACAGTTGAAGGTCAACTTGGTTTTTATCTCTTTTTGAAAATCCGTTTTTTCCTGACAATTTTCAAAAACTAAATCCTCACTCAACATGTTTCTGACTGGGTCTCAGACAGGGGACTTTGACCTAGTCCAGTTGGATACATACACGGTCAAACAACTAAGAGGATTCTGCAGGGCATTAAGGGTACCCACCCAAGGGGCCTCCAGAAAGGAGGACTTTCAAGTGGCGCTGAGGGCCTGGGCAGAAGCCCATTTAGAGGATGATGAGGAAGGGGAGCCAGAAAATGGCCCCTCAGAAGGATTTTCACTATCTATGGATGGTGTTACCACTGCAATTGTGCACCCTTCCAGACCAGGGAGCAGTGTCTCCATGCAAAGCCTGACCGCAGAGGAAAGGAGAGAGGAAAGGGAGTTCCAATTGCAAATGGCAAAACTGAAAATTGAGGCGCAACAGGAGGAGAGGAGGGCAGAAAGAGAAGCCAAACAAGCTGAGGCTGAAAGAGCAGCCAAACAGATTGAAGCTGAAAGGACAGCCAAACAGATTCAAGCAGAAGCTGAAAGGGCAGCCAAACAAGCAGAAGCTGAAAGAGCAGCCAAACAAGTGGAAGCTGAAAGAGCTTTGGCTGAAAAGA
This sequence comes from Pleurodeles waltl, assembly GCF_031143425.1. Classification (NCBI taxonomy): domain Eukaryota; kingdom Metazoa; phylum Chordata; class Amphibia; order Caudata; family Salamandridae; genus Pleurodeles; species Pleurodeles waltl. The sequence goes on from NC_090445.1 coordinate 458,393,758, forward strand.
AACTATTGTTGGCTCATGAACTGAGTCTCAAGGAGCTGGAGATCAAGGCAAGACAGTCTGAATCCAGCAATAATGGTGGCAGCATACAGACAGGACCTGCTGGAGAAAAGAAGGTTCGTATACCCAAAAATGTGGTGCCCAGTTTTGTGGTGGGAGATGACATAGATAAATGGTTAGCTGCTTATGAAGTTGCACTAAGGGCTCATGAGGTTCCTGAAGGGCAATGGGGGGTAGCTATGTGGGGTTATGTGCCGCCATTGGGGAGGGACACACTTCTCACATTGGATCCACCGGATCAAAACACATACCCACTCCAGAAAGCCACTTTACTTGCCAAGTTTGGGCTGACCCCTGAGGGATACCGTCAGAGGTTCAGGGACAGCACCAAACAAACCACACAAACATGGGTAGATTTCTTTGATTTCTCTAGTAAGGCACTGAATGGATGGGTGCGGGGCAACAAAGTAGCAGATTATAATGGTTTATATGACTTGATCCTGAGAGAGCATATGCTTAATGTTACTTATACAGATTTGCGCCAGCACCTAGTGGATAGTAAGCTGACTGATCCCAGGAAGCTTGCTGAGGAGGCGGACCTCTGGGTTAGCACCAGAGTGTCCAAAAAGGTACCTGGGGGGGACTCCCACAAAGGTGGTCAGGGTTCCCAACAGAAGAAAGAGGGGGGAGATAAACTTACAGATAAGGAACTCTCTAAAGGCCCCCAAAAGAATTCCCAGGGAGGGGGTGGCAACCCTTCCTTTTCCAAATTTGGGAAAAAGCCAGGGACATTTGACAAGTCAGGAAAATCTAGCCCCAAATGCATGGAGTGTTACCAATATGGTCACTACAAAGGCGATCCACAGTGCCCCAAGAGGGCACCGTCCACTACCGGACAGGCACCTGGGTTGACTAGTGTAGCACTCGGGGGGGAGATGGACCCAACTAGCTTTGGGGAGCAGGTAGAGATTTCCCTAGTGTCCCTGGGAGAAGGAGAAATGGTGCCCAAGGCCCACATGCCCAGAAATACTTCCAAGTACCGGCAGTGGGTCACCATTGATGGGCAGAGGGTGGAGGCTCTGTGTGACACAGGAGCCAGTATGACTACTATCAAGAGTCAGCTGGTGTCAGCAGAGCAGATAGTACCTAATACATTCCACCAGGTCAGAGTCGCTGACAATCGCGAGAGTCACCTACCGGTGGCTCTGGTTCCCTTTGAGTGGGGGGGGGGTCTCTGGTACTCTGAAAGTAGCTGTGAGTCCTGCCATGCCTGTAGATTGTCTGTTAGGCAATGACCTTGAGCACACTGCTTGGAAAGAAGTGGAGCTCAGGTCTCACCTGGAGATGTTAGGGTTACCTGAGTGGGTCTGCATGACCACACGGTCCATGGCTGACCGAGAGGGAAGTCAAGGGCATCTGGAGCCTGGAACGATGGCCCAGAGAGCTGCCAGGAGGAGGGACCAGGGGTGCGGGAAACCGGCCCCCGCTGTTCCCACAGTGGCTGACGGGGCTCCTGAGGAGGAGGCTTCCGAGCCAACTGGGGAAGACATTGCCGCCCTAGGTGACTTACCTGAGCTTGCTGGCTGGCAAGTTGAGGGTGGACCCACCAGGGAGGAATTCTGCAAGGCGCAGAAAGAATGTCCCACTCTAGAAGGTTTGAGGAAACAAGCCTCAAACCAGGCAGCCGGCGACGCCTCTGGCGATCACCACCTATATTGGGAGAATGATCTCCTCTACAGTGAGCCTAAGGTTCCGGGCTTTGGGGCAGCACGTATGCTGGTGGTCCCCCAATGTTACCGAACCTTCCTACTGGGTCTGGCTCACGACATTCCCCTGGCAGGACATTTGGGGCAGGGCAAGACCTTTAACAGGCTTGTCACCCACTTTTATTGGCCCAAAATGAGGACACACTCAGACAAGTTCTGCAGATCCTGTCCTACCTGCCAGGCCAGTGGTAAAGCAGGAAAAAGGGTTAAAACCCCCCTGATTCCACTTCCTGTCGTTGGCACCCCCTTTGAAAGGGTGGGCATCGACATTGTTGGTCCCTTGGACCCCAAAACTGCCTTAGGCAACAGGTTCATCCTGGTTTTGGTGGACCATGCCACCCGTTACCCAGAGGCAATCCCTCTGAGGACAGTAACTGCACCGGTGGTGGCCCGAACCCTGATGGGGATATTTACCCGTGTGGGATTCCCCAAGGAAATAGTGTCTGACAGAGGCACTAACTTCATGTCTGCATACATGAAGTCTCTGTGGGATGCGTGTGGTGTAACTTACAAGTTCACCACACCCTATCACCCCCAGACAAATGGTCTTGTGGAGAGATTCAACAAGACCCTGAAAGGCATGATTGGTGGCCTCCCTGAGGCCATGAGGCGTAAGTGGGACGTCCTCTTACCATGCCTTCTCTTTGCTTACAGAGAGGTCCCCCAGAGAGGGGTAGGGTTCAGTCCCTTTGAACTTCTCTATGGGTACCCTGTCAGGGGACCCTTAAGCATTGTCCAGAAGGGATTGGAGAAAGCTCCAAAGACACCCCCTCAGGATGTGGTCAGCTATATGTTGGCCCTCCGCAACCAGATGACCCGCTTCTGGAAAGAAGCCCAAGATAACCTTGAGGCCAGTCAAGAGGTGATGAAACAATGGTATGACCAGAAGGCCACCCTGGTAGAGTTTCAACCTGGAGACAAAGTGTGGGTAATGGAGCCAGTAGAGCCCAGAGCTCTCCAGGACCGCTGGTCTGGCCCATTTGAAATAAAGGAGCGGAAAGGGGAGGCCACTTACCTAGTGGACCTCAAAACCCCTAGGAATCCCCTAAGGGTGCTCCATGTGAACCGACTAAAAGGTCATTTTGAGAGGTCGGAGATCAACATGCTTCTGGTCACAGATGAAGGAACGGAAGAGGAGAGTGAACCTCTCCCCGACCTCCTCTCTGCCCAAGAAGGTGATGGGTCAGTAAGCGGGGTCATCCTGTCTGACTCCCTGACTCTAAATCAGAAAGGAGACTGTTATGAGCTGTTGGAGCAGTTCTCCCCCCTGTTCTCCCTTACTCCTGGGCTGACCCACCTCTGTGTTCATGATATTGACACCGGTGACAGTCTCCCTGTGAAAAACAAAATTTACAGGTTGTCGGATAAGGTGAAGGCCAGCATCAAGGAGGAGGTCTCCAAGATGTTGACTCTAGGGGTCATTGAGAAATCCAGTAGTCCCTGGGCCAGCCCAGTGGTATTGGTCCCTAAGGCTACTGCCCCAGGTGCGAAGCCAGAACTCCGGTTCTGTGTGGACTACTGGGGTCTCAACTCAGTCACCCGGACTGATGCTCACCCCATCCCCCGAGCTGATGAGCTCGTGGACAGGCTAGGCGCTGCCAAGTTCCTGAGTACGTTTGATCTTACTTCAGGGTACTGGCAGATCGGCCTAACTGAGGGGGCCAAGGAAAGATCCGCATTTTCAACCCCGGATGGCCATTACCAGTTCCGGGTGATGCTGTTTGGGTTGAAAAATGCCCCCGCTACCTTCCAACGGTTGGTTAACGGGGTCCTAGCTGGCAAGGATGCCTTCTGTGCAGCCTACCTGGATGACATAGCTGTCTACAGTTCCAGCTGGGAGGAACACCTGCTTCACCTCAAGGAGGTGCTTCAGGCCCTGCAACAGGCAGGCCTGACCATCAAGGCCAGTAAGTGCCAGATTGGGCAGGGTTCCGTGGTGTACTTAGGACACCTAGTGGGTGGTGGCAAGGTGCAGCCACTCCAGGCCAAGATTGAAACTATCAAGGCCTGGCAACCACCCCGAACACAGACGGAGGTGAGAGCCTTTCTAGGCCTCACAGGATACTACCGCCGATTTGTCAAGGGCTATGGTACCATTGTAACACCCTTGACAGAACTCACTTCCAAGAAGCAACCTAAGTTGGTGAATTGGACAGAGGCTTGTCAGAAAGCCTTTGACGCCCTGAAGGAAGCCATGTGCACGGCCCCCGTACTCATGGCCCCTGACTACTCCCAGGAATTTATCGTGCAGACAGACGCTTCAGAGCATGGCATAGGGGCAGTCCTAGCACAGCTGAATGAGGAGGGCAGAGATCAACCGGTAGTCTTTATTAGCAGAAGGCTATTACCACGGGAACAGAGGTGGAGTGCTATTGAACGAGAAGCTTTTGCTGTGGTCTGGGCACTAAAGAAGCTAAGACCCTACCTGTTTGGGACTCACTTCCGGGTTCAGACAGACCACAGGCCCCTCAGATGGCTCATGCAGATGAGGGGTGAGAATCCAAAACTCTTGAGGTGGTCCATTTCCCTACAGGGGATGGACTTTACGGTGGAACATCGCCCAGGGGTTGACCACGCCAATGCTGATGGTCTCTCCAGGTACTTCCGCCTTAGCGATGAGAGCTCCCAGGAGGTCGGGTAGCTCTCCCCACTTTCAGCTGGGGGGGACACATGTTAGACCTGACAGCCTTAGGGTAGTCACCCCTAACTTTTTGCCTGCCTCCCTCCATTTTTTTGGACACTGTTTTTGCTGGTTTATAGACTCTGCGCACTTTACCACTGCTAACCAGTGCTAAAGTGCATATGCTCTCTCCCTTAAAACATGGTAACCTGGAATCATACCTGATTGGACTATTAATTTACTTATAAGTCCCTAGTAAGGTGCACTTTATGTGCATAGGGCTGGTAAATTAAATGCTACTAGTGGGCCTGCAGCACTGGTTGTGCCACCCACTTAAGTAGCCCCTTTTTCCTTGTCTCAGGCCTGCCATTGCAAGGCCTGTGTGTGCAGTTTCACTGCCACCTCGACTTGGCATTTAAAAGTACTTGCCAAGCCTAGAACTCCCCTTTCTCTACATATAAGTCACCCTTAAGGTGTGCCCTAGGTAACCCCTAGGGCAGGGTGCTGTGTAGGTAAAAGGCAGGACATGTACCTGTGTAGTTATATGTCCTGGTAGTGTAAAACTCCTAAATTCGTTTTCACACTACTGAGAGGCCTGCTCCCTTCATAGGCTAACATTAGGGCTGCCCTCATACACTGTTGAAGTGGCAGCTGCTGATCTGAAAGGAGCAGGGAGGTCATATTTAGTATGGCCAGAATGGTAATACAAAGTCCTACTGACTGGTGAAGTCGGATTTAATATTACTATTCTAGAAATGCCACTTTTAGAAAGTGAGCATTTCTTTGCACTTAAATCCTTCTGTGCCTTACAATCCACGTCTGGCTGGGCTTGGTTGACAGCTCCTTGTGCATTCACTCAGACACACCCCAAACACAGGGTACTCAGCCTCACTTGCATACATCTGCATTTTGAATGGGTCTTCCTGGGCTGGGAGGGTGGAGGGTCTGCTCTCACACAAAGGACTGCCACACCCCCTACTGGGACCCTGGCAGACAGGAGTAAACTGAAAGGGGACCTGGTGCACTTCTTAGCCACTCTTTGAAGTCTCCCCCACTTCAAAGGCACATTTGGGTATAAAACAGGGCCTCTGCCCTACCTCATCAGACACTTGCTGGAGAAGAAACCTGAACCAGAAACTACATCCTGCCAAGAAGAACTGCCTGGCTGCTCAAAGGACTCACCTGTCTGCTTTCTACAAAGGACTGCTGTCTTGCTGTTGCCCTGCTGCCTTGCTGAACTCTTGTCTGGCTGTGAAAGTGCTCTCCAAGGGCTTGGATAGAGCTTGCCTCCTGTTCCTTGAAGTCTCAGGACCAAAAAGACTTCTTCCTTTCACTTGGACGCTCCGTGCGCCGAAAATTTCAACGCACAGCTTGTTTCGCGGCGAGAAAAACGCCGCACACCGACGCTGATCGACGCGACGCCCTCGGGACGATCGAGACTTCGACGCACAACCTCGCAAGGACAAAGCCGCCCGACTTTCCAGGAGAAATCGACGCGACGCCTACCGTGAGCGCGAAACTTTGACGCACGGCCTCGCAAGGACAACGCCGCCCGACTTCCAAGGAGAAATCGACGCGACGCCTGCCGTGAGACCAAACTTCCGACGCACGGCCTCGCAAGGACAACGTCGCCCGACTTCCAAGGAGAAATCGACGCGACGCCTACCGTGAGATCGAAACTTCGAGGCGCAGCCCCGCAGAACGACGCGCAGCCGGAAAACAAGCAGGAGAATCCACGCACAGACCCGGGACATCTGGTAATCCCCGCGATCCACGAAAAGAGACTGTCTGCGCGCCGGAAAACGACGCCCGACTTCCCCGCGTGGAAAAGAACGACGCAAGTCTTTGTGTGCTGAGGAGAAATCGACGCACACACCCTTTTTCCACGCATCTCTCCACCTGTGGCCCTCTGAGGAGATTTTCCACCAGAAACCAGGTACTTTGTGCTTGAAAGACACTTTATTGCATTCTAAAGACTTAAGACACTTTATATCACTTCCCTGTGATATTTCTACAATTTTCCATTGCAACTTTATTCTTTTTGACCTACAATTATCCTGATAAATATTATATATTTTTCTAAACACTGTGTGGTGTATTTTTGTGGTGCTATATGGTGGTATTGTATGATTTATTGCACAAATACTTTACACATTGCCTTCTAAGTTAAGCCTGACTGCTCCTGCCAAGCTACCAGAGGGTGGGCACAGGATAATCTTGGATAGTGTGTGACTTACCCTGACTAGAGTGAGGGCTTTTGCTTGGACCGAGGGTAACCTGACTGCCAACCAAAAACCCCATTTCTAACAGTGGGTCATAATGATGTGGGCATAGTTCTGTTGGCGTAACGGTGTGGGTTTTGCTACCACCAGTTTATCACTGACCTTTGGGCTGGCGGACTTCTGTGTGTGGATGTATAGTGACGGATTGCTATGTGTGTGTCACAATATGGGTAACTGTAAACCGCCGCACCAGCGGTATGTTGCCGGCAGTCAGCATGGCGGTAAGCCGGACTTACTGCCAATGTCATGATGAGGGCCATAATGTTATATTTTTAATCTTGCTTATGCCAGAAGATATGGAAATGTACAATTATAAGCTGTCCCCGGGCAGCAGCTTCTCTTTTACGGATGCAGAAAACGTAATATTCCAAAGGACTGGCACAAAACCGTAACACATGCCCCGGGTACCAGCACACACGACTATAGCAACGCCTTCTAGGCCGGTATCACCCAGAAGAACCTGAAAGATACTACAGCAGATCTAAAATGCCTCAGCCAAACTCATCCTGGACATTACCCACCACAAACATATCTCCAATCACCTAAGACACCTCCACAGGCTTCCTATCGAAAAAATAATTGCCTTTAAGCTCCTCATCCACGGTTACAAAGCCCTCCATGACCTAGGATCCACCTACCTCAACCACACCATCACCTTCTACTCTCCCACCAACCCTCTCCGCTCCACTTAACAAGCACTAGCCACCGTACCCCCATTATGGAAGACTGCGGATGGTAGAAAACCTTTGCCTACCTCGCGGCAAAGAGCTGGAACACCCTGCAGCTCAGGCAGTGACCATCGCTATCTTAATTCAGGAAGAACCTTAAAACCTTCAACTTAAGCTCAGTGGACAAACCCCCTTAGTGCCTTCAGACCCTTACGGGTGAGTAGCTATGCTTTATAAACCCTGATTTGACTTGATTTTGAGATGTATGGGGAGCGTCTAGCCTTTCCCAGAACATAAAAGTAAATGTGAGAAACATCAGTTACAAAAATTGTAAATGGAAATAAAAGATAATTGCAAATGATTACTTTTAGGTTGATGAGTACATTGTGAACAAACAAAATGCACATTGAATATGGCCAACTGCAGAAGTAGGCTGATCCAGGGTCCCTTGCAGCATAATGTGCTGTGTGTGACCAAAACATGAATGGCATCTTTACAGACTAATGGATTAAGATCTCTGCCCTAAGGCCCCTTTATGTATGTATATTATTTAATTTTTTTTTTTTTAAACAATAGTCTGGTGAGACAGCTAAAGCTGTCTGAAAGGCCATACCTAAAAAGTTAGGAAGTGACAAACTACTTTTAGTAATAATTTAAATGTGTAAATGTACACCATGCATATTTAGGCTTGTTTAAATGCATACACATTTGAGTTCCCCTGAGTGCATGAGACAGTTGCCTTGCCTGGACTACACTTGACATTCTTTAAAAAATCTGAATCATGTATAACTCTCCTTCACGGTTAGGTGTAAACCTGTGGACATAGATACATGTTTTATTTGTGAGCGGTTGGTGTAACGTACTCTGCTGAGACCTTGTCTTCCTTGAGATCACAGGCTCACTCGGTAGCTCTATTCAGTCAGCTGTCTTAATGTTATCGTTCATTTTATCCTCCCTGTGAAAAATCATTGCCTTTTACAGCAGTTCAGCAAGACACTGGTTGCAATCTATAGAAGGTCAAAGTAACTGAGGTGACTCGAGATAACAATGGGGAAGAACATAATCGAAATGATAGTGAACACATTAAATGGAAGCATCTTGAATTTCTAAGTTCCCAAGCTATGGCTCCAAAAGTTCTCTTTTCGTCTTACAATAAAAACGAATTTGGATATAATTCCCTCTTGTTTTGGTGTGCTGGTGGTATCATGGTCGTGGTCGCTGGACTTACCTTGGGCTTAAATCCATTTGTGTGACCATGTGCCTTCATAGTCCTTGACACAGGTGACGATGTGGTTGTAACGGATAGTTGCAGACTTGTACAAGGAAGGCATTCTTCCACAGTCAAGGGACCCTTGTATCTCTTCGTACTAGAACCCATGAACCACGTTTAACTCATCTTATTTGGCCTGGGTTTCATTTTCAATACATTAGTGTAATCATTGGCATAGTCTTCAGCATTTCAAATTGCAGAAATGATGCGTGGTGCCCAAGATTACGCCATTATCGTATGTTGCGCAAACAAAATTGCCATTTAGGTACTTTCCCATGACGGAAACATTGAACAACGCTATTAAGACAAACGTGAGCGTCACTTATTTGATACTGGCCCTGCTAAAATTAACTTTAAACTTAATTTTGAGTTTACAGAGTAACTTTTTAACACAAAGTGCATCGATTATTATTTATTTTGATTTGGACGAGGGCAATTCTGGCACCTTACTAGTGTGGTGAGTGATCATCCTCTAGGCTACCTGTGAACTTGTACCACTTATACTGATGACATCGCAGAGTACAGTAGGCACACGATGCTAGTTGTCTCTAAATCATGAACGTAATTGAAAAATATGCTGATAGAATAGAAGTCAACACTAATCCCTCTGTTTTGAAGACTAAATACCCAGCTAATTCTTCTAGCCTCTTTGTTCGTAGTAGCAGTAGCAGGACACCGAGAGGAAGGCCGGCTCTGCGTATTATTTATTAGTACAAGTACAACCACAGCGACCATCTCTCATAAAGGTTGTCTATATTTACACAGTGACAACATGCTCCCTTTAACCCCTTCGCTGCCAGGCCTTTTCCCCCTCCTGTGCCAGGCCTTTTTTTGCCTATTTGGGACAGTTTGCGCTGAGGCCCTCATAACTTTTGTCCACATAAGCTAACCAAGCCAAATTTGCGTCCTTTTTTTCCAACATCCTAGGGATTCTAGAGGTACCCAGACTTTGTGGGTCCCCCTGAAGGAGGCCTAGAAATTGGCCAAAATACAGTGAAAAGTTAGTTTTTTTCAAAAAAATTGGAAAAAGTGGCTGCAGAAGAAGGCTTGTGGTTTTTCCCCTGAAAATGGCATCAACAAAGGGTTTGTGGTGCTAAATTCAGCAGCTTCCCAACTTTCAGGAACAGGCAGACTTGAATCAGAAAACCCATTTTTTCAACACAATTTAGGCATTTTACTGGGACATACCCCATTTTTGCAATTTTTTGTGCTTTCAGCCTCCTTCCAGTCAGTGACAGAAATGGGCATGAAACCAATGCTGGATCCCAGAAACCTAAACATTTCTGAAAAGTAGACAAAATTCTGAATTCAGCAAGGGGTCATTTGTGTAGATCCTACAAGGGTTTCCTACAGAAAATAACAACTGAAAAAAATATATATTTAAATTGAGGTGAAAAAAACATAAATAAATGTTTCCCTACGTTTTACGCTGCAACTTTTCCCTGCAATGTCAGATTATCGAAAGCAATATACTGTTACATCTGCTGGACTCCTCTGGTTGCGGGAATATATAGGGCTTGTTGGTTCATCAAGAACCCAAGGAACCCAGAGCCAATAAATGAGCTGCACCCTGCAGTGCGTTTTCATTCTATACCGGGTATACAGCAATTCATTTGCTGAAATATAAAGAGTAAAAAATTGCTATCAAGAAAACCTTTGTATTTCCAAAAAGGGCACAAGATAAGGTGTTGAGGAGCAGTGGTTATTTGCACATCTCTGAATTCCGGGGTGACTATACTAGCATGTGAATTACAGGGCATTTCTCAAATAGATGTCCTATATTTGGAAGGAAAAAATGTAGAGAAAGACAAGGGGCAATAACACTTGTTTTGCTAATCTATTTTCCCCCAAGTCTCCCGACATTGGCGCCAAAAAACAAATCCCCGGTGCTTAGTGGTTTCTGCCCCCTTGGGGGCAGATTGACCTAAACTCTGCCAATCTGCCCCGAGGGGGGCAGAAATGGCCTAAAATAAATTTGCCCCCCCCCAGGGAGCGACCCTTGCCTAAGGGGTCGCTCCCCTTGCGTGAAATTCAAGCAAAGAAAAAACTCCCTGGTGTCTAGTGGTTTCTGCCCCCCTTGGGGGCAGAGTGGCCTCAGTAAAATAGGCCAATCTGCCCCCAAGGGGGGCAGAAATGGCCTAAATATAATTTTCCCCCAAGGGGAGCGACCCTTGCCTAAGGGGTCGCTCCCCACCTAAAAAAATAAAATGAAACATAAAAAAAAAAATAAAAAAAATATGGTCCCCGGTGCCTAGTGGTTTCTGCCCCCTTGGGGGCAGATTGACCTAAACTCTGCCAATCTGCCCCCAGGGGGGCAGAAATGGCCTAAAATAAATTTGCCCCCCCCCCAGGGAGCGACCCTTGCCTAAGGGGTCGCTCCCCTTGCGTGAAATTCAAGCAAAGAAAAAACTCCCTGGTGTCTAGTGGTTTCTGCCCCCCTTGGGGGCAGAGTGGCCTCATCAAAATAGGCCAATCTGCCCCCAAGGGGGGCAGAAATGGCCTAAATATAATTTTCCCCCAAGGGGAGCGACCCTTGCCTAAGGGGTCGCTCCCCACCTAAAAAAATAAAATGAAACATAAAAAAATAAAAAATAAAATATGGTCACTGGTGCCTAGAGGTTTCTGCCCCCAGGGGGGGCAGAAAAGGCCTTCCCGAAAAACTGCCCCCCATGGGAGCGACCCTTGCCAAAGGGGTCGCTCCCTTATGACAATTTCAGAAGAAAAAAAAAAAATCCCTGGTGTCTAGTGGGGTTTCAAAAGCCGGATTGCAAGCAATCCGGCTTTTGAAACCCTCGGAGAGACTTCAAAGGGAAGGAAATACTTTTCCTTCCATTTGAAGCCCCTCTGGGCCTCCCCCAGTGATTGAAAGAGAAATGCTTTTGGGGAGGCCCCTGTGACAAATCACGGGGGTGGCGAGGGTCGGGGTGTCAGGGGAAGGTCTTCCCCTTCCATCCCCGCCTTGGGGGGGGAAGTGGGTGAACGGGGGGCACGCTAGCGCGCCCCCAAGTTCCCCTGTGCCATGGACGAAATGATCTCGTCCAAGGCACAGGGGAACTGTAGCCTTGGACGAGATCATCTCCATGTCCAAGGCACAGAACAGGTTAATGGTGTTTTATAAGAACTTACTTTTTGACGACCTTAAGGTTTGAATCCTTTATCTATAACACTGTGTGGCTAGAAAGCTCTTCCAGCTTTTACAGGCAATGCTCTGGGAGATAAGTGTGTCGCCGACTTTGGTTACACGAGGGCGTTGCAAGTGGATTTCCTTGTTGTACACCTGACAACTTAAACGTTAGACCACATCCAGTATTGCGGTATGGTGTGTGCCAACACTGCAGTAAATGATTGAAACACCCTTATTTTTCCTTATTTAGACACACATTCTAGCTACCTGCTTGAGATTCCTCAGGTCCCTTCTGTCCATTGCTCTCTCATCTACTTCTCATGCCACTCTCCTTCCTCTTCAATTATTCTATTCGTTCTGGCATATATGTTGAATGTTTTACATTTGTGGTCTTGCCCTTACTATATTGACTCCAGCAGACTTTTCGCCCATCTGACTAGTGCCCAATATTGCAACTCATCCATTTTCGAACATTTTCAAATGCTTGACCCTTAACAGGCTCTGCAATGTTGCTTTTGGCAGCTTTGATCATGCTCTTCCACATGTGGTGAACTCTCTTACCTCTGACCATCACAAAAATCACTTCTCTTTTTTTGCCCACAGTTTCTCTCCAGTCTAGACACAGTTGAAAACTGCATTCTACTAACAATCCCTAACTCTGTGTGTATCACAGACCTAATCCTAAATTAGTTCCTATTATATCCAACTGACTACTCATTTTCTAAAAACTGGGGCTCCTCCCTGTCGCATTCCTCATCGGTTCCAGTGGGTGGCCTATTATACCTCTCTCTTTAAACTACATCTCTCAGAATTATCAAACCCTCCTTTGTCTCCTCATCTTTATGACCATTACACAAATTATGTATTTCTCATTTCCCTCCTTCACAGACCAAATATACACAAATCTTCAACTATCTTACGATCATCAAACATCAGATGCATCATTATTCTTTGCCACCCAACTAACCATCATTTTCTTTTGCTCCGACTCTCTTACCAACATTACCTCCACGTTCCATGTCATTGTACTAATTATTGCATATGAGATGATTCACACCTGTGTTCCACCTCTGTCAGACTGGAAAAATACAAGCCATTTGCTTGAAATGTAGCCCCATCCATCCCCTCTGGGAGCTATAAAGGGGCTCGATTTCCAGCATCCTCCTGGATTTTCCTGCATCTGACAGAGAGAAGGACAAAAGGGAGTAAGAAGTAAAGGAGGATGTCTTCACAATGTTGCTGGAAGAAGATGTTTGTAAGATGAATGTGTTTCATTTATTGTGTGTGAATCCCTGCTGGGCTTGGATTCGTATGGATATTCCACTTCTAAAAAAACTTACCATGTCTGACTTGAAAGTTAACATCTAAATGCTGGCTGACTTTTCAGCCTTCCTGGTACCAAAAGTGTTATGAGAGCCAATAGCGGAGATCGCATTTGTCAGGACCAACAGAAAGAGTCTCTTTAGCACGCATATGTACTACAGAGGAACGGTACTGCACATGCATGGGCTTTCGTTTTGCCCCTGATTAGTCTTTGTGATGAAACGTAAGCTGCTGAAACAAAGGAGGAAGTGTGTGTCAGAGAGAAAAGGAGACAGAAATAATATTGTCCTAACTGATGACCACTGGTAAAGGCTACTTAAATATGGTGAAACAGAGTAGAAGGAGTCACTGAATGTATTACTGATTTTCCACCAGGTGTTCCTCTACAGCCAGGAAGAGGTGTAGACATTACTCGTTATGAAGATAGGGTGAGGAAAATTGTACTGGGGAACCTAACTTAATTAACAAAGGACAAAACCAAGTAATTCCAAGGTACTAGATAGTTGCAAGGGATGTTACTGCAGGCTCTTCACGTCTAAGGGCTGAAGAAATAGAAGTGTGTCCACAATATCAAAGAGGAAAATATATAGGCAAAAATGTATTGGCAGATCGTATACAGATAAATATGAAGTTTGCAATTCCAGAGCAGCCTGGTACTTCATCTAACATGTTGTTAAGACAGTTTCCAGAAATGTCTTCAATGTGATTTGTTAATTCATGATCATGGGTTGAATGTCATTCGTACAGAATGGAAGGATCCTGAAAAAAATATGTACATCAGCAATCATGTACAAATTATAACCATTAGTACAAATAAATGTGGAATTTTCAGGCTCAACAGAAAAGAAAATATATCTATCATTAAAAAAAGCTTATGGTAGCTTGAATCAGCTTTGTGAGCGGGGCTTTTTGCACACTTGCAGGACAATAATTAATCTCTGATTTTAAGAAACTGTTCAAAGCAATTGAGACTGGGCCAGATTGTGTATGAAGGAATGTAAAACTGGTAGACCTGGCATCCTTGGTGTGGTCTTCTCACCTGTTTGCCTCTGCTTCTCAGGTTGTTGTTGTGTACTGGACTCTTTTTTTGCTGTTTTTGTTACTCTGAGCACTTTACCACTGCTGACCAGTTCTAAAGTGCAAGTGCTCCCTATGTGAAATTGTATGTGTAATTGGCTTTTCCATAATTGGCATATCTGATTTACTAGTAAGTCCCTAGTGAAGTGCACTAGAGATGCCTATGGATTGTGCCACCCACATGAGTAGCCCTGTAAACATGGCTCATACTTGCCACTGCAGTGTCCGTGTGTTCAGTTTTAAACTGCCAATTTGACCTGCCAGTGTACCCACTTGCCAGGCCAAAACCCTTTCCTTTTTATGCATGTAAGGCACCCATAAGGTAGGCCCTAGGTATTCCCATGGGAAGGGTGCAGTACCTGTTAAAGGTAGGACATGTAGTGATGTGTTTTACATGCCTTAACAGTGAACCACTGCCAAATCTGGTTTTCACTGTTACAAAGCCTATCTCTCTCATAGGTTAACATGGGGGCTGCCTTTAAGCAACATTAAAGTGCAGATTCCCTTTGAGAGCAGATAGAGGGATGGAAATTGGGGTCTCTGAACTCACAATTTAAAAATACATCTTTTAGTGAAGTTAGTTTTTATATTGTTGGGCAACTTCAAAGGCAGAAAGGGTCATATGTATTGGACCCAAAATTATGATTTGAAGAAGATTTGCTTCTGGAACCAAGAGGAACCCCTGCCAAGGAGAAGAGCTCTGGAGAAATCGTGCCCCTGCCTGTGACTGTACTTGGGCATATGTATACTGCAGGTGCTGCTTCTGCCTAGGGAAGGGGACAAAGACTGGACTTTGTGGTATATTCCTGCTTGAGAAGAATCTCCAAGGGCTTGGATTGAGCTTGCCTCCTGTTTTTGAAGTCTCAGTGATAGCAAAGGCTTCAACAACCAGTGTCTGAGTCTGCATGCTGTGGACTCTAGCTTGTCAGACGGTGCCATTCCAGTTCCTGGGCCTCTGAGAGAGAAATCTGGACAAAATTCCAGTGTAACTACATTGGACGACGTCGTGCAACTTCGTAAGAATGCTGCTGCAAGGAACCCACTACGCTGCCTGCACCTGAAGCCATGGACCTCGCAGAAGCATGATGACCCCATTGACATTGCAGGTCCGGCATCACCTACGCTGCTGACATCCCAAGAACTCGCAAGATCGGAGTGTCATAGCACAAATGTTTGTGACACGCAACTCCATCACAGCACCTGTGACGTGACCGTGACCCCGTGAGGTTGCGCTGTAGCATTGTGACTTTGTCAGACTTTGACTTTATCGGAGTTGTTCAGGGACTGACTCCTCACAACCGCCGTTACCTCACCTCCACTGCTCCGCAGCGAGGGCCCGACGCCTCTTTGTGACACCTCCACTCCTTTGCTTCGCAGCACCTTGACCGAAACTGCCTCGGATGCAGTAACGCCTCGCTCCCTAACTCTGTGCACTGGCCTGTTTTCCACACTTTGGCTAAGGTAGTGTACCTGGGGGTCTGTGTGACTCCGTTAACGGGCCAGTGATGTCGCACTGTGGGAAACGACTCCATCACTACACTGTTTAACATCAAATTGCCCGATTGGTGCTTCTTGGCACAATCTTTGTGGTTTTAATTACTAAAGTCATATTTTTAATTGTGGATGGCAGATTTTTATTGTATTTTGTCTTGTTTTAATTAGGTAAATATTTACTATTTTTCTAAACCTATGTGGTGTCCATTTTGTAGTGTTTCACTGTATTACTGTGTATGTTGGTACAAATACTTTGCATATTGTTTCCGGGTTAAGCCTTTCTAGCCATGCCAAGAAATCAAGAGAGTGAGTGGGGGTTAACCAGGTGTATTTCTCCTTTGCCCTGACAAGAGTGAGAGTCCTTGCTTGGACTGGGGTAACCTGTCTGCCAATCAAGAACCCAATTGTAGGAGGCTGGCCTGGCTTATAGTGGGTACCTGGTGACCATGCACCTTATGCCAGGTCCAGTTATCCCTTATGTTGGAAAATGGGTTATTGGTAAGGGCAGGTAGGTACCTACACTTTGCAATAGGCCACTAACCCCCACTTAGGTCCAGTTAGGTCTCAGTAAATTAACCCCAGCTCAACCCTTGGTAGCTTGGCAACGAGCGTCAAGGCTTAACTTAGGAGACAGAGTGTAAAGCATCCAAATATCACAAAACAGTATTTAAATAAAACACAGGAAACAGTTTAAAAATCCAAAACCAATTTATAAAAATAGATTATAGTTTTATCTTTAAAATGACACCAAAACGAATAAAATCGGATAAGGGGAACCGGAGATATGAATTTTTAAAGAATTATTATTTTTTTAGCGCCTAGAACCAAAAAGCGCCAATCGGGTCATCTGGTTGCACCTTGACCGGGGCAAAGTCAAAGTTTCAGGCCGACCGCGATGGAGCCCTGCTCAGCTACAGGGCGCGGGAGGCCTCGGTTAAAATGTTACCTTCACACTTAGGGCCTGATTCTAACTTTGGAGGACAGTGTTAAACCGTCCCAAAAGTGGCGGATATACCACCTACCGTATTACGAGTCCATTATATCCTATGGAACTCGTAATACGGTAGGTGGTATATCCACCACTTTTGGGACGGTTTAACACCGTCCTCCAAAGTTAGAATCAGGCCCTTAGTCTTTTTTTCGAAGATTTTCTTTAGCGGGACGAACCTGCCAGTCCAATCCGACCTCCTGGAACCCTTCTCCGGATACGCGATAATGGAATCCTCGGTGGAGATTTTTACCTTCGGACGTAATCGTTTTTTCGAGGTGAAAATCATTCGACCGGGGTAAACCTGGATCTTGATCCGACGTCCATGGAGCCCTTCTCGGATACGATGGCTGTGAGGTCCCGGTCAACTTTTTACCTTCGGACTTAGTCTCTTTTTCTGAGGTGTTTCTTTAGCGGGACAAACCAGCAAATCAGGCCGGGTCGCGGTTGAGGCAAGCCGGCTAGAGTTGCCGCGGCGGGTCGGTCCCTCTATGGAGCTTTTTTACAAAAATTCTCCAAACTTCTCCAAACTTCTGGGGCTTCTCCCAGATGTCCTTTTAAGGTTCTTTTGGGGTCCACAGCTCACCCCAAGGGTCCAGAAGTCCTGAGATGGTCCATGGGGGGTGCGGACTACAACTCCCAGAATGCACCTGGCGCAAACTCCTTTTTGGCCACTGGACAGTGGTCAGCTGGTCGCTTTCTTCAGGAGTTGGTGCAGGGGACTCTGGATAGCAATTTTTCACCTGTAGCAAACAGGGAGTCCCTCCTTGAACCAGTTGAAGCCAGGCAAAGTCCTTCTTGTGGTAAAGCCCAAGTGTGCAGCTGGTGCAGTCCTTCTGAGTGCAGGTTCCAGGTGCAGGCCAGGGGTCCAGCAGGGCAGCCCTTCTTCTTCTGTTGTTCTTCCTTGTTGGATGTGGTAGGGAACTGAGGTGTGGGTGCAGGTCTGCCAGTTTTATCCTTGCTCCTGGGTGAAAAGCAGGGGGGTCCTGGTTCTCCAATCAGGTGCAGGGTCATTCCCCCTGTGATGACCACTTCCTGGGAAGTGTGGCAAAAATCAATCCCAGGAGGCAACATTCTCTAAAAATCCATCATGGCTGAATCTGATTTTTGGAGGTTACATCTGGCTGAGCCCACCCACTGGTGTGGCTACAAATCATAAACACACCCCTCTCCTGCCCTCTCCTAATCTAATCAAGGGGGCACCTAGTTGTCTGGGGTTTCAGGATGTGGGGGTGTTGCTGGTTGCTCCAAATGTCCTTCTCTGCCTTTGAAGACCAGTTTGTCAGCCCTCCCCCTTCCTGCCTCACCATCTGCTTAGGGGAGATTCCCTCCCACAGGCACATTCCTTTGTGTGAAGCCAGGCCACTTCACACCTCATCAAGGCAGCTTGGTCAAGCTGCTCAAGGCTGGCCAATCAGAGCACAGCAGCAAAAACAATGCAGGGCTGAAATTGGTAACTTTTCAGGTAAAGTTTAAAACTCTTTACCTGAACAAGTTATATTAAATCCAACAACTGGAAGTTGTGGGATTTATTACAACAATTAATTTGATACCAAACTCTTGGTATGCATCATTTAAGGAGACTTAAAAAATTAAAATAAAGTCTCCCCATTCTAGCCTATGAAGGCCATTTACTACAATGAGGGAAAAACGAATTTGGCTGTTTTTACCTCACCAGGGCTTATAAAACTATTTTTATAAAGTCCCTGCTTATAGTTACATGGCACCCAGCACTAGGGGCACATAGGGCACACCTTAGGGGTGACTTATATGTAAAAATAAGGTAGTTTAAGACTTTGGAACTACTTTTAATTCCAAAGTCAAATTTGCATATAACTTTAATTTAAAAGCAGCCAGCAAGGCAGGTCTGCCTTTAAAATGACACTGGGCACCTCAGCAGTGCACCTATGGGTGCACCACCTATGCTGTGGTCCCTAAACCTACATGCCCTACCATATACTAGGGACTTGTAGGTAGGTTAACTTAGCCAATTATAATTAGCCTAATTTGCATATCCATTTTACACAGAGCACAGGCCCTGGGACTGGTTAGCAGTACCCAGGGCACCATCAGAGTCAGGAAAACACCAGCAAAAAGTGGAAAATGGGGGCAAAAAGTTAGGGGGCCTCTGCAATCAGCCCTGTTTTCTCACACAAGCCCCCCCCAGCCCACACACCCAGGAGACTCAGCCCAACCCTGGGAGAGTCTTCCTGGCTTGTTAGGCGAGGAAGACAGTGAAGAAAACTGGCTGTCCCTTTGCAGGGCCTACTCTGCCTTACATCCTCCTGTCAGGGTCACACCCTCTCGGTAGTGAACCCACCTCAACAGTGAAAGGACCCATCTCAAACTGAAACTACCCTCCTTGGGGGTCTTCCTCCTCTCTCTCTGCCATCTTGGGTAGTGAGGTGCCCACCTCCCCTACTCCTAACTTTGCTAGGGCAACACCTAGATTACCCAAAGAGGTCACCCAGCACTTGAGCAACCCCACCATGACCAACAGGGTCAGGGGGCCTACTTTGCTATTGGCCCTGGGGTCTGCCTCCCAGGCCAAGTACAGTGCTGCCAGGAAGGCTAGCACCCAGCAGAGGCTACTGACAGCTGTCAGTACCCAGAACCACACCCTAAGCTCTCCACTGACAGGTGGCTGAGCTGCTTTAGGGGCAACTGTGGGGTCCTGGTATCCCTCTTGCTGTCTAGAGTGGGGGGCTACTACCTCCTGTGGCAGACACCCTCCTTCCACTCTCCCTTCTGTCAGTGCAGGGGCAACACCCTGCATCTGGACAGCTGCCTGACTACTCAGGACTTCCTTGGGGTTAGGTGAGGCCTCAACAGTTCCAATTCTGGGCTCCCCCCCTACTGGGGCAGAAGGCCTTTGGCTCCCTGGAACTCTCTTGAAGAGTGGCCTACCCTTCCTTTTCTTCTTTCCTTTTCTTGGGGACCCCTGTCTCCTAACTGTAGGGACTGACTCCCCAGGACTTTGGGTTGGGGGGGCGCCCTGGGCGACCGCCCCATCTGGGACCAGACTCACCTCTGGGAGGTCATTGCCCAGGATACAATCTAGGGGGAGGTCAGCACTGACTACCACCCTAAACCAGTCAAGGATACCCTCCCTCTCTAGGGGCACTATGGCTACAGGTTTGGAGGTGACCTGCCCTGTGGCTATCCTGACTTTCCTTGTCTCTCCTGGGACATACATGTCTGGGGTCACTAACCGGTCACTCACCATAGTGTGACTGGCACAGGTGTCTCTCAGTCCAGTGGTAGGGATCCCATTCACCTGAATGGGGTGGAAGTGCCTACTCCCACCCTCAGGGATCACCAGCTTACCATCTGGTCCTGTCTCCCAGCTCAATGCTAGGAGGACTTCATCATCTGAGGAGTCCTCCTCCATGGCTACACTGGACAGCCCAATGCTAACCACCTTCTTTGGACAGGCTGCATCTCCTCTGAAGTGACCTGTCTGCTGACAGTCAAAGCAAGCCTTACTGTCCAAGAGCTTTTTTAACCCTGGGTCTCCCTGTCTCTGCTTGTCAGAGTGGGAGTGGGATTTACTCTCCTCCTTCTTAGGGTTCTGGGGTACAGAGGGAGTTTCTGTGGTGGGCTTACCACCTCCCTCCTTAGGTTTTTGGGGACTTGACGCCCCCTTCTTGGAGTCTCCCCCCTGGGACTTGACAACCACCCTGGTTCTCAACCACTCATCAGCTGCCTCCCCTAGCTCTCTAGGGTTGGTCAGCTTAGAGTCCACTAGATGCTGGCGTAACCTTTCTTGGGTACAATTGGTCAAGATGTGCTCTCTCATGATCAGATTGTATAACCCCTCATAAGTATTTACTTTGTTACCAATAATCCAGCCCTCTAGTGCCTTAAGTGAGGTGTCTATAAAGTCAACCCAAGACTGGGTACTGACCTTCTGGGTGTCCCTGAACTTCATTCTATACTGCTCTGGGGTCAGACCAAACTTCTTGGTTAAGCACCTCTTCATACTAGGGTATGAATCTGCCTCCTCCCCCCTTAAGGTCAGAAGCCTATCCCTCCCTGAGTTGGGGACCAACTCCCACAAAAGGGAACCCCAGTATTGAGGCCTAACCCTTCTCATTTGGAGTGCCCTCTCAGAGGCCTCCAACCACTTGTCTATATCATCCCCCTCTACATAAGCAGGAACCACCCCCTTGGGAAATCTGGGGCAAAACCCCCCACCCAGGGACACCTCAACTTCTCTGTCGCTACCACCATCTCTTTTCTCTCTCTTTGCCCACTTTTTCTTTTCTAGGGCCGGCTTCTCTGCCTCCAAAGCTATGAATGCAAGCTGGGCCTCAAGCTCTCTTTCTCTGAGGGACAGGTTCTCTCCTCCTGAAGGGACCCCCTTCCCCCAACTAGCTTTGGAACTGCCCCTAGTGACTGTCTGTAATGAGGACCAGTCTTCCTCATCCTCACTTAGGCTCAGATGCCCTCCCTCCCCTGAATGGTGAGAGCTAGCATCCTCCCCTACTTCTCCCTCCTCTGGAGCTTCCTCTGGGTCTTCCTCTTGGGCCTCAGCCCATGCTGTCAGGGATTTGATCAGGACATGCTTCCTGAGGTCAGTGGTTGCAGGCAACCCTCTTTCAGTACACAACCCCCTAAGCTGGACTACTGTCATTGTGGGTAGGCTAGCCAGATCAAGTTCCATGGTTCCCTAGTTTTGTGTCAACAAAAACTTTTTGCAAAAATTGGAAACAAGAATTTAGAAAAATCACAAAAATTCAATAATTGAAATTAATCCAAATTAAAAATTAAAACAATTTTTTGCACTAGGACAATTTAAAGGATTTTTAATTTGTTTTACTTAAAACTGTAACGTGATACTGAACACAAGTACAGGATCCCACCACTGCTCACTAAAAATGTTGGAAAATGGGTTATTGGTTAGGGCAGGTAGGTACCTACACTTAGCAATAGGCCACTAACCCCCACTAAGGTCCAGTTAGGTCTCAGTAAATTAACCCCAGCTCAACCCTTGGTAGCTTGGCAATGAGCGTCAAGGCTTAACTTAGGAGACAGAGTGTAAAGCATCCAAATATCACAAAACAGTATTTAAATAAAACACAGAAAACAGTTTAAAAATCCAAAACCAATTTATAAAAATAGATTATAGTTTTATCTTTAAAATGACACCAAAACGAATAAAATCGGATGAGGGGAACCAGAGATATGAATTTTTAAAGAATTTTTTTTTTTTAGCGCCTAGAAACAAAAAGCGCCAATCGGTCATCTGGTTGCACCTTGACCGGGGCAAAGTCAAAGTTTCAGGCCAACCGCGATGGAGCCCTGCTCGGCTACAGGGCGCGGGAGGCCTCGGTTAAAATGTTACCTTCACACTTAGTCTTTTTTTCGAAGATTTTCTTTAGCGGGACGAACCTGCCAGTCCAATCCGACCTCCTGGAGCCCTTCTCCGGATACACGATACTGGAATCCTCAGTGGAGATTTTTACCTTCAGACGTTTTTTCGAGGTGAAAATCCTTCGACCGGGGTAAACCTGGATCTTGATCCGACGTCCATGGAGCCCTTCTCGGATACGATGGCTGGGAGGTCCCGGTCAACTTTTTACCTTCAGACTTAGGGGGTTATTCTAACTTTGGAGGAGTGTTAATCCGTCCCAAAAGTGACAGTTAAGTGACGGATATACCACCAGCCGTATTACGAGTTCCATAGGATATAATGGACTCGTAATACGGATGGTGGTAAATCCGTCACTTTTCCGTCACTTTTGGGACGGATTAACACCTCCTCCAAAATTAGAATAACCCCCTTAGTCTCTTTTTCGGAGGTTTTTCTTTACCGGGACGAACCAGCAAATCAGGCCGGGTCGCGGTTGAGGCAAGCCGGCTAGAGTTGCCGCGGCGGGTCGGTCCCTCTATGGAGCTTTTTTACAAAAATTCTCCAAACTTCTGGGGCTTCTCCCAGATGTCCTTTTAAGGTTCTTTTGGGGTCCACAGCTCACCCCAAGGGTCCAGAAGTCCTGAGATGGTCCATGGGGGGTGCGGACTACAACTCCCAGAATGCACCTGGCGCAAACTCCTTTTTGGCCACTGGACAGTGGTCAGCTGGTCGCTTTCTTCAGGAGTTGGTGCAGGGGACTCTGGATAGCAATTTTTCACCTGTAGCAAACAGGGAGTCCGTCCTTGAACTAGTTGAAGCCAGGCAAAGACCTTCTTGTGGTGAAGCCCAAGTGTGCAGCTGGTGCAGTCCTTCTGAGTGCAGGTTCCAGGTGCAGGCCAGGGGTCCAGCAGGGCAGTCCTTCTTCTTCTGTTGTTCTTCCTTGTTGGATGTGGTAGGGAACTGAGGTGTGGGTGCAGGTCTGCCAGTTTTATCCTTGCTCCTGGGTGAAAAGCAGGAGGGTCCTGGTTCTCCAATCAGGTGCAGGGTCATTCCCCCTGTGATGACCACTTCCTGGGAAGTGTGGCAAAAATCAATCCCAGGAGGCAACATTCTCTAAAAATCCATCATGGCTGAATCTGATTTTTGGAGGTTACATCTGGCTGAGCCCACCCACTGGTGTGGCTAAAAATCATAAACACACCCCTCTCCTGCCCTCTCCTAATCTAATCAAGGGGGCACCTAGTTGTCTGGGGTTGCAGGATGTGGGGGTGTTGCTGGTTGCTCCAAATGTCCTTCTCTGCCTTTGAAGAACAGTTTGTCAGCCCTCCCCCTTCCTGCCTCACCATCTGCTGAGGGGAGATTCCCTCCCACAGGCACATTCCTTTGTGTGAAGCCAGGCCACTTCACACCTCATCAAGGCAGCTTGGTCAAGCTGCTCAAGGCTGGCCAATCAGAGCACAGCAGCAAAAACAATGCAGGGCTGAAATTGGTAACTTTTCAGGTAAAGTTTAAAACTCTTTACCTGAACAAGTTATATTAAATCCCACAACTGGAAGTTGTGGGATTTATTACAACAATTAATTTGATACCAAACTCTTGGTATGCATCATTTAAGGAGACTTTAAAAATTAAAATAAAGTCTCCCCATTCTAGCCTTTGAAGGCCATTTACTACAATGAGGGAAAAATGAATGTGGCTGTTTTTACCTCACCAGGGCTTATAAAACTAGTTTTATAAAGTCCCTGCTTATAGTTACATGGCACCCAGCCCTAGGGGCACATAGGGCACACCTTAGGGGTGACTTATATGTAAAAATAAGGTAGTTTAAGACTTTGGAACTACTTTTAATTCCAAAGTCGAATTTGCATATAACTTTAATTTAAAAGCAGCCAGCAAGGCAGGCCTGCCTTTAAAATGACACTGGGCACCTCAGCAGTGCACCTATGGGTGCACCACCTATGCTGTGGTCCCTAAACCTACATGCCCTACCATATACTAGGGACTTGTAGGTAGGTTAACTTAGCCAATTATAATTAGCCTAATTTGCATATCCATTTTACACAGAGCACAGGCCCTGGGACTGGTTAGCAGTACCCAGGGCACCATCAGAGTCAGGAAAACACCAGCAAAAAGTGGAAAATGGGGGCAAAAAGTTAGGGGCCTCTGCAATCAGCCCTGTTTTCTCACACCTTATTAGTAGATTATTAGTGTTCTAGCAGCTGAGGCTGATAGAGGTAGCTATAGCAGAGAAGCTTAGGCTGAACTAGGAGACATGCAAAGCTCCTACTATACCACTTATATCATATGGGGATTATATCATAAGAAAGACAATACTCAGAGTTACTAAAAATAAAGGTACTTTATTTTAGTGACAATGTGCCAAAAATATCTCAGAGGATATACTCCCTTAGGAGGTAAGTAAAATACACAAAATATACACCCAAACCAAAATCAGGTAAGTAAAACAGTCAGAAAATAGTGCAAACACTGTAGAATACAATAGGATGCAATAGGCCTAAGGGCAACACAAACCATATACTAAGAAAGTGGAATGCGAACCACAAATGGACCCCTAGGCTAGTGTAGTGTGTAGAGGGTCACTGAGAGTGTAAGAAAACACTAAGGGTGTCCAAGATACCCCACCCCAAGACCCTGGAAAGTAGGAGTAAAGTACTACTATTTCCCCAGAAATACACTAAACATGTGATAGAGGATTTTGCAAAGACCACAACAGACTGATAAGCACTGAAGGTGGAGTCCTGGACCTGAGGACCTGAAAAGGAAGGGGACCAAGTCTAAGAGTCATGAAAGTGTCCAGGGGGGGCAGGAGCCCACTAAACCTAGGATGAAGGTGGAAAATGGCTGCCTCCGGATGGACGAAGCTGAAGATTCTGCAACACCGAAAGAAGCTGGGAACTTCTCCTTCAAGCAGAAGATGTCCCACGGAATGCTGGGGGATGTAGAGTTGTTTCTTTGGCAAAAGACTGCAAACAAGCCTTGGTAGGTGCAAGAGTTGTGGTTAAAGAAAAAGGGTGCTGCCCGGGCACAGGAAGGACCAGGACATCACCACTTTGGAGAGGAGACAGAGGGGGCCCTCAGCAACATAGAGAGCCCATGCACAAGAAGGTAGCATTCACAGAAGCACTTGAACACGGGTACAAGAAGTCTGAACACAGCGGTCATCTCAACACTGCAAAAGAGGGTCCCACGAAGCCGGAGGTCAGCTCAGGGAGCTGAGCATCACAGGATAGAGTGCTTGGAACCTGGGCTTGGATGTGAATAAAGGATTTTGTGGACATGTGCACAGAATCCCTAGAGCTGCAGTTCACATGGTGCACAGGATTACTGTTTGGAGAGGGGAGGCAAGGACTCACCTCCTCCAAATTTGGAAAGTTCGACCACTGGACAGTCTGGGTCACTTGGGTCCACCACCTGTGTTCCAGGGGCCACGCTTGTCAGGATAAGAGTGGTCTCAGAGTCCCGGTAATGCTAAAGTTTGGTGCCTGCTGGAGCAGTGGGAAGATTCCATCAACCCACAGAAGATTTCCTTGTGGCTTCCAGTGCAGGATGAAGGCAGGCAGCCCCCAAGCATGCACCACCAGGAAACAGTTGAGAAAGCCGTCAGGATCAGGTCCTACAGTGTCACTGGTAGTCTTCTTGTTACTTTGTTGCAGTTTTGCAGGCATCCTGGAGCAGTCAGTGGTCGATCCTTGGCAGAAGACTAAGAGAAAGGTGCATAGGAACTCTGGTGAATTCTTGCACATCATTATCTGAGGAAATACCCACCAGAGAGACCCTAAATAGCCCTCAGAGGAGGATTGGCCACCTAGTCAGGTAAGCACCTATAAGGAGGGGGTCTCTGATGTCACCTGCTGGCACTGGCCACTCAGAGGCCTCAAGACTGCCCTCACACCTCTGCATCCAAGATGGCAGAGGTCTGGGACACACTCGAGAAGCTCTGGGCACCACCACAGGGGTGATGGACAGGGGAGTGGTCACTCCCCTTTCCTTTCTCCAGTTTCATGCAAGAGCAGGGACTGGGGGTTCTCTAAACCGTTGTAGGCTGGCTTTTGCAAGGAGGGCTCCATCTGTGCCCTTCAAAGCATTTGCAGAAGCTGGGAGAGGCTACCCCTACCCAGCCTTTAGCACCTATTTCTAAAGGGAGAGGATGTACCACCCTCTCTCAGAGTACAGTCTTTGTTCTGCCTTCCTGGGACTGTGCTGCCCAGACCCCAGGAGGGCAGAACCCTGTCTGTGGGGTGGCAGCAGCGGTATCTGCAGAGAAAACCCCAGAGAGCTGGTTTGGCAGTACCCGGCGTCCTTAGTGGAGCCCCGGGGATGCCTGGAAAGGGCACCCCAAACCCAGATTTGGCATAGGGGGACAATTCCATGATCTTAGACATGTTACATGGCCATATTCGGAGTTACCATTGTGAAGCTACATATAGGTATTGACCTATATGTAGTGCATGCGTGTAATGGTGTTCCCACACTCACAAAGTCTAGGAAAATGGCCCTGAACTATGTGGTGGCACCATTGCTAGTGCAAGGGTACCCTCACACTTAGTAACTTTGCACCTAACTTTCAGCAAGTGAAGGTTAGACATATAGGTGATTTATAAGTTACTTAAGTGCGGTGAAAATGGCTGTGAAATAACGTGTGTGTTATTTCACTCAGGCTGCAGTGGCAGTCCTGTGTAAGGTTTGTCTGAGCTCCCTATGGGTGGCAAAATAAATGCTGCAGCCCATAGGGATCTCCTGGAACCCCAATACCCTGGGTACCTAGGTACCATATACTAGGGATTTATAAGGGTGTTCCAGTGTGCCAATTAGAATTGGTAAAAATGGTCACTAGCCTATAGTGACAATTTTAAAGGCAGGGAGAGCATAAGCACTGAGGTTCTGGTTAGCAAAGCCTCAGTGACACAGGTAGGCACCACACAGGTATACACATTCAGGCCACAAACTATGAGCACTGGGGTCCTGGCTCGCAGGATTCCAGTGAGGCAGGCAAAAACAAACTTACATACATGTAAAATGGGGGGTAACATGCCAGGCAAGATGGTACTTTCCTACACCAATTTCTAACAGAAACAGAATGATTTTCTTCTGGATGTTTTATTATATGTTGTCTAAACTTCAGCACATGCCAAAGGGGCCTCTATAGCAGTGATAACTTGTTTTTAAAAAACATAGTTCACAGGTTCCGCACTGAAGGCTACAGCTCTGACAGTGTCACTCCTAGGCTATCAGTTGTTTAGCACTAATACAGGAGCAGTTACACACAATATTGACCAAAAAGAAACAAACATAACATTTTTTTCAACAACAGTCTTCGTTGAAGAAGCCCTTCTGTCAGTCCTTGAGAAGACAACATTCTTCTTCACAGTCTAAGAAATAAAAAGAAAGGTTCTTTCAGAAAACAATGTGTAGCTACAAGGATAATTGGCATATCAGAAATACTGACCTTACAGGAAAGGTTGACACATTTCTATTAGGAGGTCAAATTTACCACCTTGAAGAGGTCTTGAAAACTCTATCCTACAAATGGTGAATGGATCATTTTTTCACTGGAGAAAGGAACCTCCATTCAGATACTGGATCTAAAGATAATCATGAAGGATGCCAGTGCTGTGGGCTAAGGGTTTTGATGAAGGACCTATCAACCCATGTCTGATGGAATGCAGTAGTGAACCAGAATTATCATGGTCTAATCAGGTCAGACAATATGGTAGCAATGACCCACATAAATCATGGAGGCAGGAAGATCTTGATCCCTGCGTGGGAAGAGACTCATTTGCTATTTTTGTAAACAAATCATGTGAAAGGGAAGGAAAAGGTTCAACCAGTCCATTTCATGATTTGATTGCATCCCATACAGCGATGAAGTTCCCACATTTTTCTCTATACTTCATGTGAAAGGAGGATAGGAGTGTATCCACTCACAATAAATTGGCTTGAAGATTTATTTTCTGTTCTGTGTGCCTTTCTTCCCCACCCCAGTCATACCTCATTATTCTAGGTTATGTGTCTGTTTAGTCCACTATTTAGAGAAAATTGTAGTGCAGGAGCAAAGGAACAACTCGAACGAACAGAACACGAGTGGGTGCTGTTGGCATGATGTTTCATTTAATGCTTTTTTTTCATGCAAAATACGCCCTCACATCCAAAATGGACACCTGGAAACGTTCTACATTAAACAAATAAAGAACAATGCCACATGTTTTCTCTTGCATATTTTCCTGTAGTTTTCCTGAACGGTCACACAATTTTGCAAGAGGGAAGCAAGAAAATGTCATACAACCCTAATATTGATATTAGTAATGCACGTTTGGCCAAAAAGGTCCTGCTGCTTCAGAGATTCAGTTTGTCAGGTTTGGATGATTCCTATGAAGTTCGGTCCTCTATGTCATTGAGAAGTAATAATCCTGACAACTTTACCCCCTTTGGTCTTGAAGTTAGAAGACGAGTGTTTGTGAATAATGATTAGCTCTGTATAGCAATATAGCAGACCCTATACAAAAATCATGTTAATCTTTGACTGGGGTTTGTTCCACAAATGTGGTAAGTGCATGCCACTTTTTCTTTCTAGTGTCAGTAGTCACTGAATCTAAAATTCCCTATTGAGTGGTTTCCATATACATCTGGTTACTTAAACATTTATACATTAACCCTTTCAGACTTCCGTGAGATAGCAATAAAGAGGGTAAGATTCTAGTAAATAATTTGTTAAAATCAGGAGCGGCTCACGGGAAGTGGAAGGGGTGGGGCGGCATGGCGCACAGGTGGGGGAAGGGGCTAGTGGGGGGTGGGAAATAAGCATTAAAATAAATAAAAATAAAAAAAACACTTAACTCGCTCCTCCCCACGTCACTCCTCTCCTCAGTCTCAATGCAGACACAGGCTCCTAGCCTGCTCTGCAGCCAATCCTGATGCTGCTCAAAGAAGCATTAGGATTACCTGGGAGTGCCCAGCCAGTGTACTCACAGGCAGACCTGTGCCGGGCTGGAGAGAGCACACTGTGCATGTATGTTCAGCCAGCATGAGACGGCCAGCCAAACATACGTGGGCAGTTTTGGGGGAGTGCTGGGCACTTCCCCTCACTGCTCGTCACCCCCGTGGCACCTCCCCTTTCAAAGAAAAGGATAATAAACAGAGTTTATTATCCTTTTCTTTTAAAGGTTTTGCATTTACCGCTGCTGGCGGGCAGGCAACGCTCCACCGCCCTAATGGAGGAGCCTCCCCTGGTTAAAATGTTTATTCTGGCTCGCACTCTGTCTCAACATTTATCTCCTACATGAGATGCTTTGTTAGTCTGGAAGGCTTTACAATCCTATTACTATGAAAGATTGGATCCAGTAGATTTGACATTGTTAACAATGAAAGTAGCCTGTTTAGTTGCAACCCCATTTGCTTTTGACTAGGTGAGCTTTGGGTGTTACTTTGACATCCACCTTTTTCTGATCCTGATATATATAGCTCCAGCTGACTGTTGCAAACAGCATTATATACAGTAATCCACTGAGTTAACCTTTGCTTGTGATTAGAAAGCTTTGATATCAATATCAGTAACCTGTTTTTATTGGTGGCTTCCATCTCTATTCTGTGTTTGTCCCTCCCTGAGAGCATAGCTCTTTTAATATTGCTTTATCGCTATTGCCTGTCTTGTAGCCTTCCACTGCATTCTTGAACAATTTTTTGTCTTTGTCTGGGGGTGTATGTATTTTCTTTCTCTCTCATATGCAGCTTTCCACTTTACTTACCCATTCCCTCATACCTACCCCCCCATTCCTCTCCTTGTCCTTCTGATGATGATGATAATATATATTCCACCTATTTCCAGTTTGTATCCCAGCAAGGCTGACTCCTTCTGAGGTCGGCAGAGTGAGTACCACTAAATTGTGTAATGTTAACATCTATTATTTGTAGCATTTAGAAATAGCAGAGACTCTACATTAACTACCACATTATTTTCTATGGCACTTGAGCATGTTCATTTCTGATTAAACATTAGCCCCTCATGCCTACTCTCTGTTGGCTGTTGTTCTCTTTATTGAAAAGCTCCTCAACCCCTGATTGCCTTCTTGAGGGTCACATGGCACATGACCTCCTGGATGCTCCTTGGGTGGCACATGTCAGGAATTGTATTGACAGTGAGATGACTTCTGAACTGCAGTTGTGACTTGCCTCTGACTGCTGCTCTTCATGGTATTGTTCTTTCTGAGTGAATAGGCATACCACATTGAAGCTGCTGATTCTTACCCAGCTGTTGGCAGGGGTGATATATACAGAAATGTCTAAATAAGCATGTGTCTGGCTCAGGTTTGTGACTGTATTTTCTTTTCTTGCTAGCTATCCAGCCGTATCCTCTGGTGAAGTTCTTTCTGAAACCCATGTACATCCCTGGCATTGGAGCATGTGGTAGAGGAGCTGTCAGTCAGAACAGAAAAAGCCTTTGAGTGACAACTGAGCAGATCTAGGGCATTTAAATCCCCTCCCCACTACCGCCACTACTTCTTAACATAAACAGGGGAGGTGACTGTAGGAT
Source organism: Pleurodeles waltl (assembly GCF_031143425.1). Lineage (NCBI taxonomy): Eukaryota > Metazoa > Chordata > Amphibia > Caudata > Salamandridae > Pleurodeles > Pleurodeles waltl. Next base: position 458,424,271 of record NC_090445.1, read on the forward strand.
GGATTGGGAGAGAAAATATGCAGGGCACCAAAATAAAAGTGGTCCCCACCCCATTGGTAAATCAGATAGCTAAATAGTATTCCATTTTGCATATTGGGACAATGTTATACTTGTAAAACTATGTAAGAAAAATGTTTTGCGAGGTATGGAAGACTCCATAAGTTTGAGCTTGCTGCAAGCAATTTTGTTTTAATATCAGTTAAATCAACAGTAAAAACCATCTCAAAAGACCATAAAACAGGTCCACAAACAATCAGCAAGCATTTCCAATGCAATAGTCTCACATTTGTGATTTTTACCTATGTGTTTTGGTTTGGAGTGCAGTGGATGTATGTCAGGTGCCAGAACAACCCTCCCAGGCCTGTCACTGTGGGAGAGAGGACACAACAAGGCTGCCATCTTAGGAATGTTTTTGCCTCATTTCTACAGACTAGTTGTGATACCCCAGAGATGCAACCCTTTCTAGTGTGTTTACCTAAACATTTATAGCACCAAATAAGCCACAAAGAGGCACTTTCATGGCATTTGAGGGAATGAGGGTGTCAAAAGAGGTAGGAGCAAAGAAAAGGGGGCAGCCATATATTTTGTGTGTTAAACTTTTAAATGAATTATTCTTCTACATTGGCAATACCAGTCTAACTTTGAACAATATTGACTGTATACAAAGAGAAAAACAGAAGAGGCAGCTTAACTGAACATGAGGCTTCAAATGTGTGCCGATATGTGAAACAGAGCATCACTGGTAGATGAGCCAACAGGATAGGTTTCAGAGGTGCAACATTTGTGACCTTTGGTCACTGTTTTCAATTAAAATACAGAATGGCTGGTACTCTGTATTCATTTAAAGCACTGCCTTGGTTTAATAGTCTCATGACAGCCCTCAGCTCAGGACTGGACTCTGGAGAAAAACGTTTGTACCTGATTCTCCTGGGCCTTGACAATGACTTTTCAGTGCATTCACTGGTGCACTGGCTGATGGTTTTGAAGTGAGTACTATCTCTGTTGGTGTGGGTACTCAAAATTTGAAGTATTGGTCTTGCCACCTGGACCACTCAGAGTAGTTCAGGAAGCCTGGGTTTGAACAATAGAGTGTTTTTTCACCTAGATCAGTGGTGCCCAGTGAGGCTCCTGTAAGTCTGGTTCATTGGTATTTTTTCTGGCTAGAAAAAGGATTCAAATGTATGTTATTCTTGGGATTCCAAGGTAGGTCGAGAACCATGTCAAATTTTCTTGATACCCACATAAGATAGATTACGTAAAAATAATTTATATGGACCACAAATTTCAAATATTTGTAATGTGAACAAGATGTGTGACGCAATTATGTAAAAACCCAACTTGACACTATTTCAATTGTCTAGGGTCTTTCCACCGTGGCCCTATGCAAACTGTGTTATAATAACCTATCAGTGTTTTGCCAGCGACAAATCTGGACTTACCATAGTGTCTATGTGTAGCCTTTCTTTGTTCTGTTGTACAAAAAAAAGACTTCAGTCACAACAACACATTTGGGTTACATAAGTACAAGAAGTGGCTGGTCATGGTGGCCATAGTTTGTGAAACAACAGTTCTCTTGTTTAAAACATTTCCTACCCATGGAGTCTTTACTGTTACTGCACAGGATTGGTTTTGCGATGTAGTACGCATATAAACAAACACACATATATTCCTATAGTCATGGGGAGGCAATGTGAAGCACTGAACTGAGAGGAACACCAGTAGAAGCAGGAGTGAGAAATGGGCCACTTCATAGGGTCAGAACGATATTTTCTTGCCATTCATTGATTTTTCCATCCACTTGGTAACCACAGCAATCAGAAATCATGCATAGAGTTTACATCATGGGAATTTAGTGAAGTGGTTAGCCTGGGGTTGGAAGAGAGGAGAGCAGGTTAAACATTACTGGACTGTGACAGACGATGCATCATACGCAGGAGTCCAGAGGGGGATGGGGGAAGTGCTCTACACCTGTGATAGAGTCTGTGGGGGTATTCGAGGTGTGGTCTCTTCAAACAGGAAGGAGTGCTATTTGAGTGCTGTTTTTAGACAGTGCATCTGGAAGTGGCATCTGGAAGTGGCATCTGCAAGGTCACAGTAATTGTGACTATCAAAGCCATGACACCAGTGAATTCTGAGACGAGGAAGGGATGGCGTTTCCTCCATTTTTGTGCCCTATGATAAGCTGCTCCTCTCACTGTGGTACCCTTGTGTTAGCTTCTTTGCACTACAGGGGTAGAAAAATGGCTGCCTCTTCTAACTGAACTCTATTTGAAGAGACCTAATTTACATCTAAAGGCTAGATGTTTTTTTGCTATCAAGCTTGAGGCTGTGAAGTGTTTGGGTCTGGAGTCACAACTCCTTTTCCACCATTTTGGAGACAACACCTTTTGCCATGTTCTTGCCGAGAACTAACCTATGTGCATTTTGTAACCATCTGGAGGTTATCAAGAGTATGTTCTGTTGCCTAGTGTCAAGCTCTACTCAAGTCCGTTGATTAATGCCCCACTACAGATGTCTTGACAGAACGAGAATGTCATAGATTAAAATCCTGACATAGTTTTTTCACCTCCTCATCTCTGCAACAGTGATACAAAAGAATTATAGCAATTTTGTAAAGAGTGGCATCTGCTTTGCAGCGCTATGATATGGCAGAAACTATATGACCAAGCACTATATATAAAAAAAAAAAGATATTTCCAGACTGCCCCAACACGCATCAGACAAAGAACTCTAGGGGAGAAGAGGTGGAATAAGGACCAGAGCTGCCTACTTTGGAGCTTTTGAACACAGTTCGAGTCTTGCACCGGCTCAACATCCTGTGATTGCGGGCAGATCATTTATTCTCCCCTTGCTACCAAAAATTAATGTGTTCTTGTGTGATGAAACCGGTGCTCACAAAAAATGCTGTAATACCTTTATATCGAGTTTGCGCTACATAAAACTGCAAAAACAATAAAGCGCTCCAATATACTCATGTTGAGTTTGTGCTACATCAAACTGCAAAAAAAAAAAAAAAAAAAAAGCCTTGCAGACATCTCAAAGAAACAGTAAGATGCCAATAACAAGGAAGAGGAAGAAACAACATACAGCCATGCAGCGCAAAGTGACGAGGCAAAATAAAAACATAGTGTGCCATCTAAGGTACCTGCCAAAAACCAGAAGTCAGATCAAAAGTACTTAGATATTTGGTAGCACCTAACCATGCAATAAGCCATGTAACAGGGTCAGTCTCTCAGGCGGTAACAAACCAGCCTCAAGGCGGGACAAACGTAAAGCATTTACCGATGACCTCAAGGGAGTTTTGAAAGGCAGGCCCAGAAGTCAATGAAAGTGATGGGTGTGAGATGGGCATGGTTAAAGCCCACAGGTTATATTACAACATGTGAAGAAGAACAGCTCTCATTCACTGCCATGCTCAACCTAAAAAACAGTGGCACCTTCCTGAACTGTATCTGGTGTGGGATATTAAATTTACATGCACAAAAGACATATCTTTTTGTGCCCAAGTGCATTTGTGGTGGAGCAGACCTAGTGAAAAGCCAGTGAAAATCCGCCCTGCTCTCATTGACTGCCCAATTTGAATCTGAATGTATTTGACCTCAACTTCCAGCCAAGCATTACCCATGAGGAACCATTTGGGTAACAGCTGAGAAAGACGATGCACAAAGAATAGGAGTCCCACACTACTCTGAGCAAATGCCAAAGATGCTGTTACCAGTCTGGAAACCGAGAGGCTGGACTACCATGTAAGAAGGAGCTTTACTTAGCCATGAGACAAGCGTTAAGGCCTAGCCGAACTGTAACTCTGTGAATAACTGTGAGAAAGTGGCCGGTTATGCAATGATCAATCTCATGTCCAGAGAAATAAGCAGATTTCAATGAGGTTAACTTTTGAAACTTCAGCTAGAGTGAAGCTCAAACCTCAGAGAAGAGATGTGAAAATAGTGTGCACAACAAGCCAGAAAATAATTTAACAAGAATTAAGAACTTTAAGAATCTACAAGTTAAAGTAAAACATAAAAATGTACTGAGATAATTGAGACAGAAATCAAGCATACAGATAAAACTTTGAAAACGTTACACCAAAAATAAAAACTTTTTCAATTAAAAGAAAAATTAGGGATGAGGAACAATTAAAAAAAAGAAACTAAATACTTGGAAGATGAAAACACCATTTAACTCATCTGATTTGAAATGCCAAGCAAAAAAATGCTTGCGAGCAAGTACCCTCGTTTAAACTGCAGCACATTTTCCTTGCATAAAGAACTTTTATAAGATATAGCTCAGCCTTGACGTTTACCTTTATTGTATGTGATTATGGTCTTATCCAGTATTGGAGCTAAATATGCAAGACACATCCTTCGAGCAAAGCTGAACTGTTGGACTGTCACCCACGGTGAACTGAGTACAGTCTTGGCTAATCCGGTTGCAGTGAGCAGTACAGAAGACTCTCAAACACAAGTGGTAAATCAAGGGACTAGTGAAGGGTACCGCCCACTAACCTCCATTTACCCTGAGACTCATAGAAAAGACCTGTGGTTGGTGCTTGGGAGGAAACATACTCCCAGCATTAATACCAGTTGCTGAGTTAATCTTGCTGGGGGACGAATGAAGGTGGACACGCAGATGCTCACTCAGAAACAAGATAAACACCTATCAGAGATGGAGTTAAAATGGGAGCACTGAAGGGGGTGTCAGAGGAACAAGGGGTGCAGTAAAGAGGTGCAAGACAGATGGGAGACCAGAAAAGTGACATAGTGGAGCAAGACAGAGACAGAGAAGGGTCAGAAGACTTGTGGAGAATGAACAAATGAAACAAGCCTTCTGTTTGCGGGGCACTGGAAGTTAGAAGAAAATAGTACCTTAATCACGTCGGAGAGCAGCAGGCACTAATGAAGTTGAAATCAATTAGTGCTTGATCCCTGCTCCACATGGAGGAATGGAAATGATGCCAGACTTGCCTTGATGAATTACGAGGCTGTAAAGAAGAGTGCCATGCAAACCAACAAATTATGAACGACAAGCGGTCTCCAAGCCCTTTACTGAACACAACAGCATATGCAATACGAAATGTATGTGCAAGCGCATGCACTCACAGACTCAACCCTAAAAAAACACCTACACACTCACCTGTCAGACCAGCCCTTCAGGCACCACCTGATTGCCCTATAGGTCAGTCCGACCCTGGGCAATGGTAACAGTGAGGCTACATTCCAGGAGCAGGTAATACAGGTCTCCCTTTTGGAGCTTGCACACTGGCCTTTCAGGACAAGGTGCACCGGGACCCCTCCCAAAATGTGCACTTAGCACTAACTTTGCTCAGATTTTATCCAATGTCAATTAGTACTGAATAAAACTTGTGTTTAAAACAAGTTTTATTATACAACCCAGTTTATGTTTTCCAACTGCCAATACCTAGCTGAACTTAAATAAACTCAAATTATGACTCCCACAACGTTTATGATTGTTAAATGAAAGCCATGTACCATGGTGGAATTGTGTCCCAGGGCTCGGAACCATTGCCAGCACCAGTCTTGCTTCTATGCAAAGGTAAGAAGCTGTTTGATAATATAGTAGCGACAAAATCCATGAGTGAAGCCTCAGGTTTGTTTCCAAGATTAATGCATTTGGGTTCAACAGGCACCCATGGCTTTTATCGCTCCTGTATTAATAGCACACTCCTTACTTCACACACAGGCAGTATTGATTGGCATTGACAATATTTGTTTATCTTTTGGGAAGGATAGAGTCTTTTTTAGGAACATATCATATTTGCCTGCCAAAAGTAGCATCAGTAGCAAATTCAAGTCAAGAAATATTTTTGCCACGTGTTTTCCTTCTCCTTCTATTTAGGAAGAAGAGTTGTGGTATTTGTTAGACGTGAAAAGAGTCCACTGTATTTACTTGCAGAGATCGAAAGGCTTTCATATCTAAGATTATTTATTTGTAACTGTTAGTTCAGCAAACCTGGGACATGAAGGCTCTACTTTTGCAATATAGGTGGATAACATTTTTAATTTCTTTGGCCTATTAGCAGATTTTGCCTTTCTGAGGGGAATTCAGGACAGGTCTGCAGTACGTTAGGCTGTATCCTGAGCTGATACCCAGGGGTTTCCTGTCTCTGAAATTTGCAGAGTGGCACAATGTTCATCTGTGAACACTTTTGCTTATCACTAAAGAATAAATAGATGTGATACTCTTAGAAAGATGTTTGTTGTTGGTGTTCTGAATTGGTTTCTATCTGGTAATCACTTCAATAGTATAATAAATCACTAAGGAGCTCATTATGAATTTGACCAAAGCCCCACTTCGGGATGACGGCCTATGCGACCGTCCCTCTGCGCCGGCCCAGCAGAAAATTCAGCACAACATTGACACCGGCTTGTGATCGAGCCGGTGGCAATGTTGCGGTGCGTCAGGTGCGACAGGACCCGTTGCGCTTTTCAAAGCCCATAATTCGGGCAGTAAAAAGCATGACAGGCCTGTCCATGAGGGTCCCTGCACTGCCCATGCCAAGTGCATGGGCCCTAATGTAACCACGGTTGCCTCCTTTCTACCAGCCTTTGCAAGGCGGTCTAACCGGAAAGGGGACTCATAATCCGTATTATGACTGTCGAGACCACCAGGCTGTTGACTGGCAGCAACCTGGCGGTGCCAGGAGCCAGACCGTGTCGGTGCAACCCCGAGTGTGGCGGTCTTAAGACTGCCACACTCGTAATGAGGGCCTAAGTGTCTGGCTTTGAGTGGTATGTTACAATTGTATATCTTATCTTGTTGCGGAAGGCCTTAATGCTTTGGTATTCCTCATTGTCTGAAGACAAGGGAAATATAGGTAATGCTCCAATTACGCACTGGCAATGTTCATTACTCCTAGTCCTATTTTTAATCGTACATGTCATTATAGCCTAAATCTCCAGCTCTGGAAATGTTTGGCCTTCAACATAAGGCTTGGTAGTCCATGAGGTTGCTGGGCATCAAGCCGTTTTTATGGATCACAATGGGGATTGGCGGGTAAATTTCAAACATACTTTTAGCGCTTCTCCTCTGCCAGAAAGGTGGGATTCACCGCAAATAGGCTAGGAGTAATGAAGGTTACTAGCACATAATTGGGCCATTATCTTCCTGAACCCTCGAGATCAAACAGGTCTGGCTTTATGGTGATGCAGCTAGTGCAGCCACACCACGCACAGACCTCCCTGCTGTGTTTAGAAATAACTTTTGGTTTCAAAAGAGCCTACTGCAGAGTTTCTTGTGGTCCAGCAGTTTTCAGGCAGAAAGAGAAATGTCAAGATAACTCTAGTGATCAATGTCCTGCTGTAAAGAGATGGAGTTTTCTCCAGTGGCAGTTTGGATTGATGATAAAATGCCTGCTGCAAACAACGTGTACTATGCAGATCACAGTACTGTATTTTATATAGTATGCTCAGTTAGAGCCTCCTTTTGTTACAGCAGTTCATATTTTACAATCCTAATAAAGAACAGTGATTTATTAATTGGCATCAAAGAGCTGCATTTAAACTGTCCAATATAGGCTAGAACGTTATGCTTTTTCTCAAGTATTTCATTATCTATTCCTAATGTTGCTTATTAGGGTTAATTTCGCTTTAAAACAAATGGAATGTATGAGAGAGAAGGGCAATGGAAAGATAAGGAGCACGGTTGGATGGTGGTAGTGAGGGAATCTGTGAAAGAGGTAATTGTTGTGGGGGGGCATTAAATGATTGTTGTACCGGGCGCCACCAGCCCTAAAAACGGTCCTAACGTCAAAATCTATTCAACAATGAGGACAGAGTCACTCATTGTATAGACTGGTACTTCGGTATCTCTCAATATTATCAAAATGTGCTCACTCCACCCTCCCACCGTGAATAGGTAATACAACAAATAACACACTCATTTTAAGCAAACTGGATTTCAGCAATAGTTTGCTGATGGGGCTACTACATCTCAATACAGAATTCAGAAGGTGAGTAACAACCAAAGAGAAGGGGTAATAAACACTTCTAGCACAGATTTTCAGAGCCTCCCGCAGCACTTCCAAGTGCTCCGCTATACTTATCATATAACACGGTCCCGTGTGAGAAAAAACCCGTTGACCATTCCTACGCCAGCACGAGGCCCTCATTTTTCAGAGTGCTTTATTTAATTAGATCCCCTCCTTTAAAACACTCTCCCACAACAACTACAAGGCACGCACAAGCTAGATCAATTCAAACATGAGCGAGATTCAACGATGAAGCCTGAAAAACCCACCCCGACACTGTAAATACACACACTCTCTACATAGAGCTGAGCACACACATATATATATGTGACCATAAACATCTCTATAATATATATATATATATATTTATGTTTTATTTATTTATTTATTTATATGAACCACCACCCTCAGAACCCGATTTGTACTTTTGTTGAGCCTGTCTTATAAAAGATGTGTCTGTGCTTTTATCAATAAAAACAAAACAGGACGTGGCAGTCTATTCTGCAAACCAACAGACATATTCCCGAGTAACCAGCATTAACAAATGTGCAGTTGTTAATTTAGCTGTGCTCAACAATACACTTATCTTTTTGTCCCAGGAGGCAAAGAACCTCCAAATGGTCTAATCCCTTCAGCGGCAGCTTTAATGCCAATTAGCACTAAAACATCTGTGTGTACTTTGATTTCCACAGGAAGCAGAGTTCCCGAAGCACCAGACTTTTTGGAGCACAAACCATTAGACCTGTGGAGGGAGAGTAAGGCGATTAGCTAATTGCAAAACCCTAAATGAGCTCTTCTGGGACGATCTGGGGAATTTCTGCAATTATTACAAACATGCTGCCGCTTGATCTCCCTTGCTTTTTAATACCACCAGGCATCTGACTTATCCCATGGACCAGGCCAAATGAGTATCTCTAAGTGACTGATTCCCTGAGAGAGAAATGAATAAGGATGGTAATTGGTGAGGATATACATGGATAATTTACAATCGGTGGTTACTTCGATTAACTTTATTTCAGTATCCAAACATAGAAGCAGGAAAGGGTGTCCTGGCCATAGTCAAGACGATGCCAGCAGTCTACTCTGCTCTGATGTCTCTCACAGTAGTGGTATTTCCAAACAGTCTGCCTGATTCTGTCCTAGGATTAATAATTGGAGGGCACGAGTAACAACGTTTGATAAGTTTTTTATGTAAGAGTTTAAGCACAAGTGACTTTCGCACAGATAATCAAAACTACGTAATATACTGTTTAGCATTTGTAATTTATAGAAATTAAAAGTGATGATGCTACTTAGTGTCCGTCTCTGGCAATATTTTGGATACATCCCATCTTGTTAGGTGGGCTCAGTGGATTTAACACATTGTTTCGCAGATATTTGTCGGTATTTGGTGTTAACTTCCAGATTGTTGAATGTTTTTTTTCTCTTGCCTCTCATCATCTTGCCAGGCATTGTCCCAACAGTCTTGTTGTAGCATCTGACACTTCACAGAGCAGGTAAAATGTGTCAGACAAACTGGATTTCCCCAGAATGTAAAAATAATTCAAAAGTATATATTTGTTTACCATTCCTAATATATACAAATGTAACTTCTCTTCCATTCAGGTTCTTTTGGTAGGTATTTTAGTAAGTCCATTACTATGCTGATTGTTATATCAGAGTGTATGTAGTACACAGTGAGGTAACAGAAGATTGTTGTGAGAAATTGGGGTATTACTTGAAGGGGGGTGAGTGCCATCCCAAGTAATAACCACAACCCTTGTCAGGGTGAACCCTTAAAGTCCCTAGGTTAACCTGAGTTCAAGCCCCTGGTAGCTATGGCACAGAGCAGACATGCTTAACCTAGAATCAATGTGTAAAGTACTTCTGCACTACCAAAACAGTCATAAAGTCAAAACAAAACACAAGAAATATCTCAAAATTATTTAGAAACATAGGATAAATGTTAACTAATATAATTATGCCAAAATGCCAAAAATCCAATAAGGCATACTGGAGATATGAATATTTTCTACAGTTTAAAATTGAAAATTACTCCAAAAAGCAAGTGCCAACCACTGTTATCTGGTTGCGCTTTAAGTTTACCAAGGCACAAGTTAAGGCCAACTGCAATGGAGCTTGGGTCAGGTACAGAAACCAAGTTCAACCCAGTCAGACATTTTACCTTTGGACCTAGTCTCTGAAATGGAAGTTAAAAATCCTCAGTAGGGCAAGGCAATAGGATCTGGCCAAATAGGGCTCCATGTCATTGAATAGCAACTGGACAAGGTTTTAGTGAACACTTTGACTTCTGGAGGGAAAACACTGGGCAGGAGATATTTGAATTTCACTCCCAGAGAAAGTTCCATGCTATCTGGATTCTTTTTGCGCCTTCGTACAGTGACCATTTCTACTTCCAGACTCAGACTCTTTTTTGGAGCTTGTATTCTTCTAGTGGGGCAAGGATGAAGGCTATAGACCAAGAGGGCCCCAATTTCTTCTCTGTTAGATCCTGTTAAATCGGATTTGCTCGTATGAAAAGCTCAGAGCGGGAACATCTTGAATCATTGTTACCACAGCAGTGTACTTTCATCAGATTGCCTTGACAGGCTGGCCCCTGCCCTCTGGGGGTTGTCAAAGCCAAAACATTTGTGAGTCCTAGGTTTCAGGAAAAGTTAGGAGGTGCAGACTTTGACAACAGCCAAGAGTCTAGTACTTTGGGGACAGCACTTGGGAGTGACGATTCACTCCAGAAAAGGCAGGAGCAGAGTCCAGAGTGGGTCTAGTTGCAATTGGTTAGCCAGGCAGTTGCAGGAAGAGCCTTTGTAGCTTGTTGTGTTCCTACACCTTGTATAGGAGGGCAGCCATATGACTTGTAGGGTCCACATCTTTGCTCTAGGTGCAAGAGGGAGAGCAGGTCCAGTCTCGAAGGCACTTCACAGATCACAGACAGCAGGGACAGTCCTCTTCTGGTCTCCCACAGGTCCAAAACGTATTGGGAGGTGGGTACTGTGGGTGCCACATATATGCCTGCAACAGCCTGTGGGTGGAGGTGACTCCTGGCCCCTCACTAGGGTAAAGGTTCCCAGGAGCAACCTTACTCACTTTTTCAGCACTTCCTTTGAGCCTCTCTGTTAGATCTGAGAGCCTTAGAGTGGCCACCCCTAACTTTTTGCCTGCCTCCCTCCACTTTTTGGACACTGTTTGTGCTGGTTTTAAGACTCTGCACTCGTTACCACTTCTAACCAGTGCTAAATTGCATATGCTCTCTCCCTTTAAACATGGTAACATTGGATCATACCCAATTGGACTATTTAATTTACTTATAAGTCCCTAGTAGAGTGTGCTATGTGTGCCCAGGGCATGCAGATTAAATGCTATTAGTGGGCCTGCAGCACTGATTGTGCCACCCACTTAAGTAGCCCCTTAACCTTGTCTCAGGCCTGCAATTGCACGGCCTGTGTTTGCAGTTTCACTGCCAATTCGACTTGGCATTTAAAATTACTTGCCAAGTATAAAACTCCCCTTTTTCTACATATAAGACACCCCTAAGGTATGCCGTAGGGAACCCATAGGGCAGGGTGCTGTGTAGGCAAAAGACAGGACATGTACCTATGTAGTTTACATGTCCTGGTAGTGTAAAACTCCTAAATTCATTTTTACACTGCTGTGAGATCTGCTCCCTTCATAGGCTAACATTGGGGCTGCCCTCATACATTGTTTGAGTGTTAGCTGCTGATCTGAAAGGAGTAGGAAGGTCATATTTAGTATGGCCAGAATAGGGACATTAAATCCTGCTGACTTGTGAAGCTGCATTTAATATTACTATTTTAGAACTGCCACTTTAAAAGAGTGAGCATTTCTCTGCACTTAAATCTTTCTGTGCCTTACAATCCAAGTTTGGCTGGGTTTAGTTGAAAGTTCTGTGTGCATTCACTCAGGCGCACCCAAAACACAGGACACTCCGCCTCACTTGCATACATCTGCATTTTGAATGGGTCGTCCTGGGCTGGGAGGGTGGAGGGCCTGCTCTCACACAAAGGACTGCCACACCTCCTACTGGGACCCTGGCAGACAGGATTGAACTGAAAGGGGACCTGGTGCACTTCTAAGCCACTGTTTGAAGTCTCCCCACTTCAAAGGGACATTTGGGTATATAAACAGGGCCTCTGCCCCTAACAACTTGGACACTTCCTGGAGAAGAAACTTCTAACCAGAACCTGCATCCTGCCAAGAAGAACTGCCTGGCTGCCCAAATGATTCACCTGAGTGCTTTCTGTGAAAGACAGCTGCCTTGCTGTTACCCTGCTGCCTTGCTGCTCTCTGGCTGAGGTGAAGAAGTGCTCTCCAAAGGCTTGGATAGAGCTTGCCTCCTGTTCCCTGAAGTCTCAGGCCCAAAATACTTCATCTCTTCAAGAAGGACTCCTTGTGTGGCGAAATTCAACGCACAGCCTGCTAGAAACGATGCACAGCCTGCCCCGTGGTGAAACTTTCACCACACGCTGAACTGGAACGATGCAGCCTGACTTCGCAACGAGAAGAGCGACGCAGCACCAGCGTAGTGACCAGAAATTTGATGCACAGCCCACTGGATCGACACATAGCCAAGCTCGAACGACGCAGCCCAACTTCCAGAGAGGAATTGACGCAGCGCCTGCCGTGTGATAGAAAATTTGACGCAATGCCCACCGGATCAAGGCAGCTCTTGCGACTTCGTCCTGCCAGCACAGGAAATCCGCGCACCGTCTCCGGGCCGTCTGAAAACCCCGCAACCCGAAGAGGATCCATGACCGAGCGCCAGAAATTGAAGCACAGCCATCCCTGCATGAAAACTAAATGACGCATCGCCATGTGTGGCCCGAGAAATCAACGCACACCCCTTTGTTTCCACGCATCTCCTCCTCTACGGCTCTTTGTGGAGAATTTTTCACGCAAACCAGGTACTTTGTGCTTGAAATAGACTTTGTTTGTGTTTAAAAGACTTAAGACACTTTATATCACTTTTCAGTAGATCTCTACATTTACTTATTACATCTTTGATTTTTTTGACCTGCATTTATCCAGATAAATATTATATATTTTTCAAAACACTGTGTGGTGTATTCTCGTGATGATATATCGTGTTATTGATTTATTGCACAAACACTTTACACATTGTCTTCTAAGTTAAGCCTGACTGCTCAGTGCCAAGCTACCAGAAGGTGGGCACAGGATAATTTGGATTGTGTGTGACTTACCCTGACTAGAGTGAGGGTCCTTGCTTGGACGGGGGTAACCTGACTGCAAATCAAAGACCTAATTTCTAACACTCTCTCTATCTTAATCCACAACGAAAGTGCAGATGGTAGTGCAGAGGCTGTGTGCCCACACAGAGATGTAGTCAGAAAATGAGCAACCTCTCCTCTGTGGTGACTCTAAACCATCTCTAAGGGCCCTGTCCTGGAGACTGCTAATATTTGCCTATGACAATTAAGGCTCATGTAATTGGCCTGTAGAGACATTAGGCAGGGAATAGGCAACTCTCTAAGAGTACATTTTCCCAAATACTTTTTACAAATCAAAATTCACCAGTGGAATCGTTCATGTAATAAATATTTGAAAAAGTTTGAGAATGAAATTTGTAGACAATTCCTATCCAGAGAGAACTATATTAAACTTAATATTTTATCACAGGGCTTGCCTTTGTGACAGCCAAGCCTGCTACAGTGAAAATAGCTGTTGGGGCCTTTAGAAGTCCTACTTTTAAATGCTAAGCTTTTTCCCTTCTAAGCAGTCAGGTCTATCTACAGGTGTCTCATTAATATTTGTACTGAGAAATTAGACCTGTCAAAAGGGGTCATTCTGATGGATTAAATTAGCAGTTTTATAACTTTAGGGCCAGGTTGCAGAGGACAGTTTACTTCACTGTGAGATTAATCTTTAGTATCATAAGAGAGACTGATACCTACAAAGGAGAAAACTGCAATTCAGACCTGTACTTAGTAACTATAAAAATCATATTGGGGGATAGGGGGAATGGTCGTTGTTTCTTTTTAATGGTTAGTGTGAAAAATTAGGTTGTTGGTTGACTGGGATGTGAGCCCTTTTCAAGCAGCAACCACAATCCTTGTAAGGGTGAGGTACAAGCCAACCCAAAATTAACTTGTACTCAACCCTCTAGTAGCTTGGCAGAGAGCAGTCAGGCTTAACTAGGAGGTGATGTGCAACGTATTTGTGCAGCACTCCAAACAGTAGCACAGTGAAAACACACCACAAAAAGGATCCCACACCAGTTTAGAACAATTGAGCAGACTTTATTGAATAAAACAAGACCAAAATTACAAAGATCCAATCAGGAGAACGGGAAATATGCAGATTTAAAGACTTTATGGAAAATAGCTCCAAACAGTACAAAGTGCCAACTGTGGCGATCTGGTCATGCTGGACGGAGTCACAGTAGCACTTTCAGACTGACTGTGCTTGAGCATAGGTTGGATGGAGGAACCAGGCTAGTTCCTCTGAAAAGTTACCTTCTCAGTCCAGCCCCAGGTCAGAGTCCTGTTTGCAGTGGAGGGGGAGCCAGGAGCAAGGAAGTGTTGTGGATGATCATCAAGGTAACAAAAAGGGCAGGCCAGGTGTCTCAGGTGGTCATCGCTGTAGCACGAGGATCCTGTTGTCATTGTGGACTATTAGGCCGGTGCTTTGTAGTGTTGCTTCATGCAAGCTGTGGGCTGTAGCATGAAGGATTTGCATTGGCAGGCTGTGCAAGTGTTAAGGATGCAGGCCCACCGGACCCTTTTGTGGTCATGAAGAGCCCAAAAACTTCAATTCAGCCTCTCTTAGGCCACATCAAGGGTCCAGGACCTGAGGGCCACCACTTGGGAGTCAGTTGTTTGCTCCAACCAGATCTGGGTTCTGGTGCAGGTGGTTGGGGGCCTGTTATGTCCCTGTAGCTCAGAACAGTAGGAGCCCTTGGAGTCACTCTAGGACTCCATGGTTCAGCCTAAAAGTACATGTTCTAATGTTTAAATACATTGCATCCTGCCCTCTGGGCTATCCAGGGCCTATCCTGGGGGGGTGACTTGTATGTATGTATGTATTAAAAAGGAAGGTATGGGGTCTGGCAAAATGGTTATTTGCCAAGTCCAAATGGCAGTTTAAAACTGTACACAGAGAAGCTGCAATGGTAGACCTGAGACTAGTTTTAAGTGCTTCTGAAGTGGATGGCACAATGAGTGCTTCATGCCCGCTGGTAGCATTTAATGTACAGGTCCTGGTCACAGGTAGTACCACTTTATTAGGAACTAATAAGTAAATTAAATATGCTTGTTTGGTATAGGCCAGTTCTATCATGTTTTCAGGAGAGGGCACAAGCTCTTTAGCACTGTTTGCAGTGATCAAGTGCTCTGAATCCCAAAAGCCAACAAAAACTGGTCCATAAAACAGGAGGGTGAAGCAAAAAGGTTTGGGAATGACCTTGCAGAAAGGGTCAATCTCAACAGTTAGCAACTGTGGGGGATAGAAAAGTCATCTACATGGTAAGGGACAAGCATTCTTGCCTTGAGTGCCCAACTGTACTGATGTCTGGATCCCTAATGCTAATTATTGTTGCCATAGGCAAATACTGATCATGTGTGCAAGCCATGACATAGGCCTGTCTCTGCAGTTTTGTTGGACTGGGAGTGGCATCCAAAGCACTCCCCTTATAATCGTGGAAGACTACTACCTTCACCAGAAGTTAAGCAGCATGAGTGCAGTGGTGGAAGCATGCCTTGTAGTGATCAGGTCATTTAATCTGTGTCACTGTTATGAGGACAACAAGCTCACTCATTTTTTAAAATTCCGCTGATGTGTGCTTAACTCACCCTTGGCTACATCTGAATGGTGTGAAGTGTTGCACAGTACAGAAGTGTTGTATCGGTGCTAGGTGTATTGGTGCCTGGGGAGGGTTCCATGCAAGGACAATGCAGTACTGAGTAATGTCTGCATGGTGTATGCATGTGCGTGAGGTACATGTGCGTGAGAGTGGTGTAGTACCTGAAGGATGTTGTGCTATGCATTGCTTGCAGGACAAGTGAATGTGCTAGGTGTATGTGAACCTGTGAGTGGTACAATATGTGAAGAGTGCAGTGCATTCAGGATGAGTGCCTTTGCTCAATGTATGTGTACCTGTGAGTGGATCAATCCATAAAAGATACAGTGCTGGACAATGTGTGCATGTTGCATGCAGGTGCTGGATGTATATGTGCATCTGAATGGCACCACACTGTACAAAGAGGATTTAGTACTGTACAGTGCATGTATGTTGTTTAAATGCACTTGATGTATATCAGTCTGTGGATCCTGCGATACATGGAGTGTCCTGAGTTCCATTTTGGGGACCCCAGGCCTGCATGGTGAAACATGGGGAGAGAAGGTAGAGAGATCCCTCCAGACAGATTTGTGGATTGCTGCATTCCTGAAAGTTGGGGGGACACACACTGGGGAGGGGTGACCAGGTCTCCACTTTACACTTCAAAAGGTTCTCTTTAAATCAGTGAGAAGTCATAAGGAAGCAGCCTGACCATATCTGAAGAAGGAGATGGGACTGATGAGAGAATCATGAACAGTAGGGTTGGGAGCCTGGACTAACCTTTTGATGCACATATCACTGTGGCTGGCATCCAGATGTGAACTCTAGTCACTCTCATGGTTTTTTTTGTGGGACCATCAGCTTCAAAGACACTCCTGCTTTGACAGACTGCTTTTCATGAGGAAGAGGGAGAAGAGGAGTATGCACTTCAAAAGAAATAAAACCCCAACATAAAACTTTAAAGACTCAGACTCTAAATCAGATTTGGTGTCTGGAAATGTATTTTAAGAAGGAGAGGTTGAGACTCCAAAGATGGTGCTCTGCCAAGCAACCTGACAGGCTGTGTGAGAAGGGAAGCTCTGAAAACATTTGCCTGTGACCAGCACTGGAGGCCAAGTCCTGTTAGTCTCCATGCTGGTTGAGGGGATATCACCAACGGAATCCAAAACCACCTGCTGTGGAGCCTGGAGCACCAACACCTGCCTGCTTGCTAAGACTAGTGTGCCCTGTGAGGAAGAGGAACGCATTGGAAGAAGCAAGGTCCAGTGGCAGGCCCTGTTGAGTGGACTCCTTGTGCAAGGTGTGAGGAAATGACTGCTTCACCAATTTTGTCTTTGCCTTTGTACAAGACTAAATTGGTCACCCCTGAATGCCAGGAGAGGGCTCCCGTGAAGATAGCTGTGGTAAAGTCTGTGTTGCTGTAAGTGCTGAGGCCTTGTGCAGTAGCAGTGGGGTTACCCCGTATGCTAGGAGGGGCCGCTGGGGTAAAGATGGTCATGCTGTATGGGCTGAAAGCTTGTGCGGTAGCAGTGCAGCAACCCCATATGCCAAAAGAGGGCTCCTGTGGTGAAAGAGTGCCATGCCATAAGGAGTGAAGCCTTGTACGGTGGCAGTACAGCATCCCTGTGTACTAAAAGGGGCTACTTTTAATAACTTTGCCATGTTGACTGGTCCAGAGCTACTGGACAGAGAATGGTGGTGCCTCTTAGGTCACCAGAAGCTACGGAGACTGCGACTCGTTCAACTCTGTTGGATAAGTAAGGATGCTATGAGAGCACTGTCATCCAAGTGTGAGACCAAGAACAGGATCGTTGTAGCCATCTCACCCTTTGGGAGCTTAGGAACATTTATTCCACTGGAGAAGCTGCAGGAAACCTTCAATTTCTGCAGGAGTATGACCACAAGGGAGACAGCCTGCACCAGCTGAGCGTCGCTGATGAGTCTGCATACAGCAGACTCATCTGTTTTGGACTGGAGCCAATTTGTGCACCTGCAGACTGGGGAAACTCTAGGACTCCAAATGTTACACTTCTGCCGTTGCAGGTAAGACTTATTTTGGGACTAGCGGCCCCAGGGGAACTTCCTGCAATTTCAAGCACATGTGTGCTGGAAAACTATTGACTTTAAACTAGAGTCGTAGTGGACTGTTGAGACTTAGAATACTAGTGGGCACACCCTAGATGTTTCCAATAGTGAATGAGGAATAAGCATGATCATTAACATGAGTGAGTGGGACAGGGAACTGCCAGAGAGACACTAGTCCCCTGACCTCAGACGAGGGCTATGTAATGGTGTGTGTATGTTGTATTCTTCCTTGTTGTGGTAAATGGTAGTAATACAATACTTCTCTTTTGTAATAAAAGTGAGCATTTGGCTAGACAATGGTTTACTAATTTGGTGCATGCATTTTGATTTGTGAGCCTGTGTTCACTAATCTGTAGCCACACCTCTGCTCAAAGAGAGACTTAGACTGCTCAACCACGTGTACCACTAAGAGTAAAGTGCAGAAAGGGTACTTCGCCAGGTTGCTCAGAACCCATAGTAGGCCTACCCCCCAGGACAGAAGTAGAAAGCCTTAACTCCCATGGTTGCCTCATGGAACTTTAAAAGTGGTTGTGACAACTGATTGTAGCGGTGGGATGCCTAACATTTAGGAGCCTGGATACTCTGGCATAGGTAATTTCCAATTTGTGTCATTGGTACAATCATTAGTTTATTCTACTCACAAAGGCGAGACACATAGACAATAAAAAACAAATTGTCTGGAATTGACCTCATCAACATGTCAAAGATTTTAAAAAGGGAAATATGCACACATTCCATGCACATAACCACAAATAAATGTTCTCCTGAAAGCTTTGGATGGAATCTGTCAGAACCTTTTAGATGTCCCAGACACACATACAAGACTTTTGCATTTATATTCCAGTTAATTCATTGTGACAGTCCTTTATTATGGGCTACAAGTTATTTATAGTATTGGTTGAGAATCTAATTCAGTTAGTTCTTTGAACCACAAGCATGTATGAAACAATGTGTTCCTAAACAGCACCCAAACAGAAGTAAGATATTTAGCATTTCAAAGAAATAAGTCCTCCGCAGTGAATAGTAAAATCTAAGATATGAGGGGTTATTAAAATATTTCAAGGTGCAATATTGAAGGGGAAAATACCAGTCAGTCATAATACAGACCAAATAAATAACGGGTGTTAGACCTGTCAGATTTAGGGTGGTCTTCCCCCTCAACTTTTTGCCCCTCCTTCATTTTTACTGACATCTTTTTCGCTGGTATTAGAACTCTGTGCACTTAAACACTGCTAACCAGTGCTGAAGCGCTTGTCCTCTCACCTCTAAACATAGGAATCTTGGCTTATCTACAATTGGCATATTTAAGTAAGTGGCACTACCTGTGCCAAGGGCCTGTACATTAAATGCTACTAGTGGGACTGCAACACTGATTGTGCCACCCACTCAAATAGCCCTTAAGCCATGTCTCAAGCCTGCCATTGCAGAACCTGTGTGTGCAGTTTTGTGTGCAGTTTTAAACTTCCATTCCGACCTGGCTACATAAACCTTTTGCCAGGCCCAAACATTCAGTTTCAATATATACAAATCTCCCCAGAGGTATGCTCTGAACAGCCCAGAGGACAATGTGCAATGTATTTAAAACGTAAGACATGGACTTTTGACTTTTACGTGTCCTGGAAGTAAAAAACTCTTAAATTTGTTTTTCACTACTGCAAGACCTACCTTCCCCATAGGATAACATTGGAGTTGCCTTATTACACTTTATTAGCATAATTTCCAAATCGGAAGAGATAACACTTTCAAGTTCAACTTTTAGAAAGGTGGTGTTTTCTTGCTGTAGCCATGTGGTGCCTGCAGTCTGTCTCTGGTCTAATTACTGGGTATAGTTGGCAATTGGTCTTTGTGTACTCTCCCAGACAGCCACACACAATCAGTGCTTGGATGTGACTTGATGGACCAGTATGCTGTGTCCTGTCCACACACAAAGCTCCTAACAACTTATTGTCACTCCAGCCAGCTTTGAGCCAGGGAAGGGGAGGCAGAAAGTTCCTTGCACTTTGAAGCCACTTTCTAAAAGTTTCTCCCACTCTCCAGAACCAGGGCACCAGGGTATAAAAGATGGTAGTCTCGCACCACCACTTCAGCACACTTCTGTACCTGTGGATACTCTGCGAGGAAGAAGGACTAATGTGCTGCTGAAGGATAACCACTCTGCTGGACTCCTGCTTTACTGTGCTGACCTGCTGCCTGCTGCCCTCCTGCCATTGTGAGAAGGACTGGACCTGCATCTGTTGAACCCAGAACCCAGAGTGACCCCAAGGACTAGTTGGCTGGCCCCCTGATCTGAAGCCTCAGGAACAATGTAAGCTTTCAGCAACTTTGCACCTGCACCTAGACTCTGCTATCTGTGACTTTACCTTGCCATGTGGTGTCACCACAGTCCTGGAACCTTAGAAATGGGCCTAAGATGCTTGCCAGAGGAGCCAACGCATCACCTCTGCTGAGCAGAACTGCTGAATCTCCTCTACGGATCAGTGAATCTCTGAGCAGAACCGATGTATCGCCGCTGCTGGTGGAGCAGCTGCTGGTGGATTCGACCTATCACAAAAGTCTCACATCGCCACATCATTCTGCAACTTGGTCTGATGCATTACCTTTGAAACTGCCACTGTGCAATTCTTCCCCAGAGCAGATCCTCTATTCCCTCATTGATGACATTCTCAGTGATGACACCCATCTTCTGTTTGGCTCTTCGGAAATAATTCATCGTCTCGATTGCGCATCACATGCCAGATGCCGACCTTCATATCGCAAGCCCTGTCAATGGGATCCTTGATGTCACTACAACATGACCTTGCACTACAGCCTCACTGTAACTCGGATCTGAACCATCGCCTCGGCTCTGTGACGCATCTCTGACATGGATCCACACAACGCTTTGCAACCAGGATTTAAGGTACTTTGTTCAGCAGGCCTAACTGGGTCCCTTTAACCACCCTGCGCTCCATTGCGGTCAGCATGAATTTTTGCCTTTTTCCTGGTCTGGTGCAATCAGATACCCCTGTTTGGCGTTTTGTGCTGTTAGGTGCTATA
Source organism: Pleurodeles waltl (assembly GCF_031143425.1). Lineage (NCBI taxonomy): Eukaryota > Metazoa > Chordata > Amphibia > Caudata > Salamandridae > Pleurodeles > Pleurodeles waltl. Next base: position 458,445,186 of record NC_090445.1, read on the forward strand.
CTACTATATATTCTTTAAAACAAATTATAACTCTGGTTCTACTAACTGGATTTTTGTTGTTCTGGTCTTGTTTTATTTATTAACTTCAACTCTATTTTTCTAACTGTGTGTTGTGGGATCCTTTTGTTGTGTATTTTCTCTGTGTTACTGTCAGTTGAACAAATACTTTACACATTGCCTCTCCAATAAGCCTGAATGCTCTGTTCCAAGCTACCATGAATTCTGAGCACAGGTTATTCTTGGGTTTGCTTGTGCCTTACCCTGGCAAGAAGTTTAGATGCTCCTTTACCAGGGCTCATGCCCCAGTCAACCAGCAACCCATTTTCTTACAACAGGAATTAACGTATGGCTCAGACAAATGTAGCAAGATGGAAGACATGAAGTTAAAGCAAAATATTCTTAGTCCAAAGCATGAAACAAACTAACAAGGGTCCAGTCTGTAGAGTTGGTACAAACCAAACTGGCTTACCTCCTGTACTATTTTTTTTTTTTTTAAATAGCAAGGAAAAAGTCAGTGGGAATTTCATGGTCAGCATAAGGTGAGCAGCACTAAATGAATCATAATACTAAATTACACAACCTCACCTTATGCCACCATCCTAGCACTATTCCCTAAATGAATATTTGTGTGCTGTATTATGACGTAATGTCAGTCAATGGACATGACAGTACAAAATAGTTACAAAAAACAATGGAAGTCTCATAAACAGTGCTGGAGGCAGGAAGAGCTTTGAATGTTGTGAAAGGTTTCCTTCGTAGTTCCTCGAGGCCTGCATTACAGTACAAAGCATCAAAGCACATTTTGGTTACCTGTTGTGCCTTAATTAGAAATGAAAACACACATCATAGCTGTGTTGAAATCCAATGCTGAAGTTAGGCCTATTTGAGGCCTATTTGAGTCAAGCACAGAAAAATATAGTCGATAATGTATAGCATACGTTTTATTTAATTAAAATCCGCTTCATCGTGCTGAAGTATCATTAAAAATGAAACCACCTGTTTTTCCAGGCGCTAGTTGCTAACATAAGTAGGTGTCAATATGACGATAGTGCCTTAAAGAAATATACAGCAAGTTCTAATTTGTAAATAAACTAGTCGGCACTTTCTGGTTCTGTGCCATTCTGAATATTAACGTTTCTAAAAACAAATGAAGCGTCCTGGAATTAACAGGAAAGAGAAAAACTTTGCTAACATACATTTTAAGTGTCAACTGAGGATCTAAGGCAAACGCATATTCAAGATCAGATAAACTCCCCAGGCCTGAAACAAGAGTAATGCATTACTAGATAAGACACAGGGACCTGGGGAAAGTCACCAAAGATTACCTAAAAGTCATTACAGTCTTTAAGAATCATCATTTTGTACTATGGCTTACTGTTAGGTGACCGAAAGATGCCATCTCAATGTGCAAGAGTACCTATCCTGTAGATCAGATAGTGACCGTTTCTGCAGGTGATTTAATTGTAGTCCAATTTAGTGGTACCACTTCAGGGACCATTGACTACATTTATAATTTGCATGTTTAGGAGTTAACTTTGATAATTCTATTGCTGATACCTGTGAAAAGAAACTTGAGCTTTGAACGTTATTCCTACCGGAATGATATTTCTGGAAAATTAGTCATTTTCAAGACTTTATCCCGTTTAGTTATATACCAATGTCCCTTCATTGTGTGTCTGTTTTTCATGTTGATTAACGCCAGGGTGGAACATTAGATAAAGGATATAGAATGACTTTAATTCTCCTTTTACTTGTTATTTAGAGAACCATCTATATTCAGGTTTCCAGTTTAATTTGAACAAGATAGTATTCTTCACATTTAATTTCTTTATAACAAAGAATTGTCTATATGCTCTTGACGAGCTAGAAAATAGAATAGTGGACTTATGGAGTGGTCACATCAATTTTCTTTAAATTTATTATTTGGCACATGTTTAAAAAGTATCCTATTAAATCTAAACAATGAGATGAGCAAAAGTGTGATTTGTGGCGTATAGATGGTGAAATTAAATAAAACAAAACTCCCTGTGCCACATATTGTTGAGGTGTGATGTGAATTTAAATAGTGAAACAATTAGAACGTTATAGTAATTAAGTTACATTACAACTCTAGCAAACCTGAACTACATTCATTCATCATGGCATGCCTAATAGCATTGATTATTTACAATTATACCACCAGGCTACTATGTTTAATTTATTGTTGTCTTAACTCCCCTCAGTGCTTTATATCATTTCAACCAGCATTCAATCCTTAACATGTTACTACTAGACCACAGTATTTCACTAATGTATTTCTTAATATGTATTCTGATAGATGAGTGCTTCTCTAGGCCCCTCACCTCTTTTTGACATCCTTTATCTAGCAAAAGGCGCAAAATGGAATGGGTATGTGTTGTTGATGAACTCATCAAAACTCAATAAAGGTTCGTTCGCCAAACTTTGCTTTCTGACACAGAGAATTGTGCTTTGCATCTGCTAAGTTGTTGGCACCTGTAATGCGTGTGAATGAACATTCTAATACCTTTACTGTCAATCAAGCAACAATTATAAACAATACAGCAAGAAAAATTACTGAGATTAATTATTCTCAATTACTCACCATTGTTACAGCGTGTAAAATGGATTGCCTTATGGAAATGTTTTACCTCCAAACATGTCAGGCACTGTGAAAACCTGGATTGACATTGAAGTATTAAAGGTAAGCACTGTTAAAGGTGAACATACAGCACCAAGAACCGTTTCTGCCTATTGACCAGAAAAAGACTAGAGGTCTTTAGTGTGAAGGATCCTCACAAAGAAAACAAGGTGCTGTTTTGGTTCTTGATTGATTTGCACATATGTTATCCATAATTAGTGAATATTGTTCAACAGAACAGAACAATATTAAAAGCTACTCGAGAAAGATTATGACGCACATTTGCAGAAATGCAGCCAGCAATTGCATTGTGCTATTAAATTTTTTTTACGATGACGCAATTGATTTATTTAAATTTGATTATGTTAAGATTATTCTTCTGGTGGTTTACGTTTAGGGGTTTCGAACTTTCTGAAAGTAAAACAAATAATATCTAGGGGCAGTAAGAAACTTTGTTTATTAGATTACCAGAAGTCTAAATCCTTGTGTAGTTTACTAGTTATTAACTGCCTACAAAATTAACAAAGAGAAAGAGGGGGGTCAAATGCCCAAGCAGACAGAGCACCTTTTAAGACTGTCAAGTCAGTATTACCATTGACACTTCAATACTCCACACTCATATACTGCTAAAACCACCCACCCGAACATACCACAGGCACACCGTCCTCTTTTAGCAAAATGCAGATAAAATTAGTACCATATAAGTGTCAGACGGTGAAGAGCTTTAATAACACATATGCCAAAACACATCTGGTTTATCAAAGATAAACAATAGTATAACATTAATCATCTGACTGTCAAATGACAAATCCTGTAACTTATCATGGCATCAGTTAAAAACACGAGCAAATGTGGTGCAAAACGAGTTTTAAAAAAACACAATATTAATAAACATATGTTTAGAAAGGGAGAAACACATGAGACAAGTCACGTATGTCTTTTTCCACTACTGATCTATTATAATAATTGTCCAAGACATATGATGTTGCTGATTGATAATCCTCTATTGTATATCAATATTCATCTGATTTGATTTAGTGTACAAGATACAGCAATGCATTTTGGTGCAATATGTAGATATTGACCACCATCTTCAGGACAAAATTTGGAACACTATCTCCCACAGATATTCAAATATAAACTGTTAGAAATGGGGTCTTTGGTTGGCAATCAGGTTACCCCCTGTCCAAGCAAGGACCCTCTCTCTAGTCAGGGTAAAGGAGAATCACCCCTGGTTAACCCCCGCTCACCCTCTTGGTAGCTTGTCATGAGCAGGCAGGCTTAACATCAGAAGCAATGTGTAAAGTATTTGTACCAACACACACAGTAGTACAGTAAAAACACAACAGAATGACTCAACACATGTTTAGAAAAATAGCCAATATTGATCTAAACAAAACAAGACCAAAACAACAAAAATACGACATGCACAAGTCAAGTTATGCATTTTAAAAATTAAACAAAAAAACAGCACTTAGAAACCCAAAATGGTTTAGATGAGGTGATTACACGCCATTGTGGCGGAGTCGTTCCAAACAATCTGACGCCAATGGTGCCAGGGACGGAGTCACACGGACCCCCAGGTACAGTACCTAGGTAAAATGTGAGAACAAGCCGGTGCGTGAAGTCGGGGATCGTGGTGTCGCTGATCCGAGGCGACGTTGGTTCCGGTGCTGCGGGGGGAAGGAGTGGAGGCAGCATGAAGAGTTGTCGGGTCCTTGCTGAGGAGCGGTGGAGATGAGGCAACATCGATGCAAAGCATTGAATCCATGAACTTCGGGCAGAGTTGGTCACGACCTGGTGCGGCGACAAAGTTGGCAGTATTTCACAGTTGGGTCATGTAAAACACATACGCACATGTCCCACCTTTTACACACACTGCAACCTGCCCATGGGGCTACCCGGGGCCTACCTTAGGGGTGCCTTACATGTAAGAAAAGGGAAAGTTTAGGCCTGGAAAGTGGGTACACTTGCCAAGTCAAACTGGCAGTTTAAAACTGCACACACAGACACTGTAGTGGCAGGTATGAGCCATGTTTACAGGGCTACTGAGGTGGGTGGCACAACCAGTGCTGCAGGCCCAATAGTAGCATTTGATTTACAGGCCCTAGGCACCTCTAGTGCACTTTACTAGGGACGTACTAGTAAATCAAATATGCCAATCATGGAAAGCCAATTGTACATATATTTTACATAGGACCACTTATACTGTAACACTAGATAGCAGTGGGAAAGTGCCAAGAGTATCAAAACAGCAAAAACAGACTCCAGCACACATCAACAACCTGAGAAACAGAGGCAAAAAGGTTAGGGGAGACCACAACAAGGATGCCAAGTCTAACACATTTCCCCCTTATCTGAAAGTGGGGAGCAACTAACCAACCTCATGGGAGTTCTCATCACTAAGGCGGAAGAATCTCGACAGACCATCAGCATTGGTGTGTTCTGCACCAGGGCACTCTGCGCCGTAAAGTCCATGCTCAGTAGCAAAATGGACCACCTCAACAGTTTTGGATTCTCACCCCTCATCTGCATTAACCATTTGAGGGGCCTGTGTCCGGTCTGAACCCAGAACTGAGTCCCAAATAAGTAGGGTCTTGGCTTCCACTGCCCCGCCCTCTAATGAGCTTCAGGTACCAGATTCATGTTGAGAGCAGATTCAAACCCCTTGAACGACAACAGTATGTCATCCTCCCTCTTGTAATTCTTCAAAAGGTCTTTAGGATTCTGCACCTTTCGCTCAGGGTTATTGCTGCCACCATACCTACTAGACTGGCTCCTCTGATCCAGCTCCCTCAAGCTCCCTCAATAACTTTTTCTCTTCTATAGCCATCCTAGCCATCCTCATTTTCTCCAACTCCAACTGGTAAGTCCTCTCTGCCTGTCGGTCCTGCAACTCTTCAGGAGTCTGACCCTTGGATGACACACTACTACCTGCCCTGGAGACCCTCCCCTAGACATAACAGGCTCACCCACTATGCCACTGTGAATATGCTGCGTCTCCTCGCCCTCTGTGTGCAAATCAGCTTCCTTGGCTGTCACCAAAGCCCTCAGTGCCTATTTGAGCTCCTGCTTCCTGGTGGTGCTCTTAATGCAACAGGCAAGATCCTTACAGAACTGTTTCAGTTGGGTAACTGTGTAACTCTCCAGTTTCACTAAATCAAAAGCAGCTCCAGCTGATGCATCTCCAGATTGAAACTTGATGAAGAGTTCAAAGTGCAAAGTTCCAAAGGCAGAAAACATGTTTCCAAATGAAGTTCAAAAGTAAATAAAGGATTACCACCAAACGGAAGTAGGGAAAAATCCAGAGGATCAAAAAAGCAAGATCACAAAGACAAGTAGCATGTGGTCACGTAATGGTCTGCACTGAAAACAGTAGTGTACACTTAATTACTCAAGTACAAGTACAAATACAAGTCCAATCCCATCTCCGATACCAATGTTAGAAATGGGGTCTTTGGTTGGCAGCCAGGTTACCCCTTCTCCAAGTAAGGACCCTCTCTCTAGTCAGGGTAAAGGAGAATCACCCTTGGTTAACCCACTCTCACTCCCTTGGTAGCTTTGCACGAGCAGGCAAGCTTAACTTCAGAAGCAATGTGTAAAGTATTTATACCAAAATACACAGTAATACAGTAAAAACACCTCAAAATGACTCAACACTGGTATAGGAAAAATAGCCAATATTGATCTAAGCAAACCAAGACCAAAACAACAAAATTCCGACTTACACAAGTCAAGTTATGAATTTTTAAAGATTAAACTAAAAAATAGCGCTTAAAAACCCAAAATGCTTCAATGAGGTGATAACACAGCATCATGTGGGGATCGTTCCCAACAATCTGATGCCAAAGGCGCCGGGTACGGAGTCACGCAGACCCCAGGTACAGTACCTCAGTAAAATGTGAGAACAAGCCGGTGTGTGAAGTCGGGGATCCCGGCGTCACTGGATCCAAGGTAGCATTGGTTCTGGTGCTGCGGTTGCGAAGGAGCGGAGGCATCACTAAGAGGCGTTGGGTCCTTGCTGCAGAGCGCTGGAGGTGAGGCGGCGTTGGTGTGAAGCATTGAATCCGCGCACTTCAGGCGGAGTCGGTCATGACATTGTGCGGCGACTTCCACGGAGTTGTGGACTTTGGCGGGGATGCAGCGATGTTGAGCCTGCGAAACTCGTCGCACTCCAGCGAGGACCACGGAGATGGCTGCAGGCAGCGTCACGGAATTTGGCAGTGGCGTCGGTCCTGAGTTGTCCGAAGTCAGTTTCCTTGGAATTTCACCAGCTACTCCTTTCAATGGCCCAGGGATTGAATAGGGCACAACTTGTCAGGGCAGGAGTCTCAGTAGAGAGTCCAGGTGTTAGTTGGGGAAGTCTTTGATGGCCTTGAGACTTCAGAACAGGGGGAAAGCTCAGTCCAAGCCCGTGGAGATTCTTCTCAAGCAGGAATATACCACAAAGTCCAGTCTTTTGTCCCCTTCCTCCAGCATACCCAGCAGCTGCAGGAGAGCCCAACAGAGCACAGACCCAGGGAGAGGCAGCACTTCTCAGCTCTTCAGCTCTTCTCCTTGGCAGAGGTTCCTCTTTATTCCAGCAGTGATCTAATTTTCAAGGGTTTTGGGTGCTCTTCTTAAACCACTTTCTGCCTTTGAAGTAGGCCTACTTCAAAGGAAAGTGTCTCTTGTTTGTGAGATCCTGCCTTGCCCAGGCCAGGCCCCAGACACACACCAGGGTGTTGGAGACTGCATTGTGTGAGGGCAGGCACAGCCCTTTCCGGTGTGAGTGACCACTCCTTCCCTCCCTCCCAGCACAGATGGCTCATCAGGATTTGCAGGCTACACCACAGCTCCCTTTGTGTCAATATCTAGAGAGAGTTGCAAACAGCCCAACTGTCAAACTGACCCAGACAGGGAATCCACAAACAAGCAGAGTCACAGAATGGTTTAAGCAAGAAAATGCCTACTTTCTAAAAGTGGCATTTTCAAACACACAATCTAAAACCCAGCTGCACTAAAAGATGTATTTTTAAACGGTGAGCTCAGAGACCCTAAACTTCATATTTCTATCTGCTCCCAAAGGGAACCTGCACTTTAATAAAATTTCAAAGCAGCCCCCATGTTAATCTATGAGAGAGATTGGCCTTGCAACAGTGAAAACTGAATTTGGCAGTACTTCACTGTTGGGACATGTAAAATACATACGTACATGTCCCACCTTTTAGATATACTGCACCCTGCCCATGGGGCTACCTAGGGCTACCTTAGGGGCACCTTACATGTAAGAAACGGGGAAAGTTTAGGCCTGGTGTAGGAAAGTCCAATCAGGCCTGACTATCAAGGCAAGCAAGTGCCAGATAGGGCAAAGCTCAGTTGTGTACCTGGGCCACCTTGTTGGTGGAGGCCATATACAACCTCTCCAGCCCAAGATCCAGACTATCCTGGATTGGGAGGCTCCTAAAACCCAGACTCAGGTCAGGGCCTTTCTTGGCCTGACTGGGTACTACAGGAGGTTTGTTCAGAATTATGGGACCATAGTGGCCCCTCTGACTGAGCTTAACTCCAAGAAACAGCCCAAGAAGGTCATTTGGACCCCAGAGTGTCAGAAAGCTTTTGACACCCTAAAACAGGGCATGTGTTCAGCACCAGTGTTACTGGCCCCTGACTATAGCAAGTTTATAGTGAAAACAGATGCTTCGGAGGAAGGGACTGGGGCAGTGTTATCACAAGTTAATGAAGAGGGCCAAGCTCAACCAGTTGCCTTCATCAGCAGGCGACTACTCCACAGAGAGAAAAGATGGCGTGCCATTGAGAGGGAGGACTTTGCTGTGGTCTGGTCCCTGAAGAAGTTGAGGTCATACTTGTTTGGCACTCACTTCTGTGTACAAACTGACCACAGACCTCTCAGATGGTTGATGCAAATGAGGGGGCACTCCAATTGATAGTTAGGCCTGCTTGAAGCAGGGCCTGAAGCATTTCCTTCAGGTGGACCAGGTGGTCCTCCCAGGTGGAACTAAATACAGCTATATCATCCAGATAAGCTGCACTGAAAGATTCCAACCTAGACAGGACTCTATTCACCAACCATTGGAAGGTGGCAGGAGCATTTTTCAGGCCAAAGGGCATCACCTTGAACTGAAAGTGGCCCTCTGGTGTGGAAAATGCTAACCTCTCCTTAGCTCCTGGACTTAAGGCAATCTACCAGTATCCTGAGGTCAGATCAAAGGTGCTCAGGAATTTGGCAGCCCCCAACCTATCCATGAGCTCATCAGCTCTAGGTATGGGTGAGCATCAGGCCTAGTGATGCATTTAGACCTCTGTAGTCCACACAGAACCTTAATTCCTTCTTCCCACCTTTGGGATTAGGTGTGAGCACCAGTACCTCTGGACTGGACCAAGGACTGTCAGAGGGCTCAATTACCTTGAGCTCCAACATCATAGCCACTTCAGCTTTGATGTTGGCTTTGACCTGGTCAAATAGCCTTTACAGCTTGTATTTGACAGGCAAGCTGGCACCAGTGTCAATGTCATGGACACACCAATTGGTGAGTACGGGGGTCAGGGAGAACAGACTAGCAAACTGCTCCAAAACTTGTCTGCAGCCTTTTGGTGCTGGTCTGTCAACTTGGGAGAGTGTACCACTCCCTCCACTGACCCATCTTGTTCATTTGAGGACAGGATGTCTGGCAGAGGTTCACTCTCCTCCTACTTCCATTCATCAGTGACCATCAGCATGGTCATGTCTGCCCTGTCCTGGTGGGGTTTCAACCTGTTGACATGCAGGATCCTATAAGGATTCCTGGGGGTGCCAAGGTCCACCAAGTAGGTGACCTCACCCTTTTTCTCCACTATTGGATAAGACCCAGTCCATTTGGCCTGAAGTGCCCTAGGAGCCATGGGCTCCAAAACCCACACCAGCTGTCCTGGGTGATACTCAGGCATAGTAGCCTTCTGGTCATGCCAGAGCTTCATGAGCTCTTGGCTGGCCTCCAGGTTTCTGTTTGCCTTCTTCATGTACTCAGCCATGTGTTACTGCAGGCCCAGCACATAATCCAGCACATTCTCCTTAAACTCTTTGATAGGCTTCTCCCAAGAATCTCTCACCAAGCACAATGGGTCTCTTATAGGGTGCCCAAACAGTAATTCAAAGGGGCTGAATCCAACCCCCTTCTGTGGCACCTCTCTGTAGGCAAACAGCAGGCATGGGAGGAGAACATCCTATCTCCTCCTGAGTTTGTCAGACAAACCCATGATCATGCCCTTCAGGGTCTTATTAAATCTTTCCACCAGACCACTGGTCTGTGGATGATAGGGGGTGGTGAACTTATAAGTAACACCACACTCATCCCACATGGCTTTCAGATAGGCAGACATAAAATGTGTGCCCCTATCTGAGATCACCTCCTTTGGGAATCCTACTCTGGTGAACACACCAAGTAGGGCCCTAGCCACTGTGGGAGCAGTGACTGTCCAGAGGGGTATTGCCTCAGGGTACCTGGTAGCGTGGTCCACAACCACCAAAATGTACCTGTTGCCTGAGGCAGTTGGTGGGTCTAGGGGACCAACAATGTCAATCCCCACCCTCTCAAAGGGAGTCCCAGCCACTGGCAGTGGTGTCAAGGGAGCCTTTGGCTTGCCCCCTACCTTGCCACTGGCTTAGCAGGTAACACAGGAGCTGCTATACACCTTGACTTTTTCTGACATTTTGGGCCAATAAAAAGGATTCATCAGTGTTAGACCTGACATGCCTTGGGGTGGTCACCCCTAACTTTTTGCCTGCCTCCCTCCACTTTGTGGACTCTGTTTTGCTGGCTTTTAGACTCAGAGCACTTTACCACTGCTAACCAGTGCTAAAGTGCATATGCTCTCTCCCTGTAAACATGGTAACTTTTGATCATACCCAATTGGACTATTTAATATACTTATAAGTCCCTAGTAATGTGCACTGTATGCTCCTAGGGCCTGTAGATTAAATGCTACTAGTGGGCCTGCAGCACTGGTTGTGCCACCCATTCAAGTAGCCCATTACCTTGTCCCAGGCCTGCCAGGGCAAGGCCCATGTGTGCAGTTTCACTGCCACTTTGACTTGGCATTTAAAAGTACTTGCCAAGCCTAAAGCTCCCCTTTTTCTACAAATAAGTCACCTCTAGTATGTGCCCTAGGTAACCCCTAGAGCAGGGTGCTGTGTGGGTAAAAGGCAGGACATGTACCTGTGTAGTTTACATGTCCTGCTAGTGTAAAACTCCTAAATCCGTTTTTACGCTACTGAGATGCCTGCTCCCTTCATAGGCTAACATTGGGGCTGCCCTCTTACATTGTTGAAGTGGCAGCTGCTGATCTGAAGGGAGTACGAAGGTCATATTTAGTATGGCCAAAATGGTAATACAAAATCCTGCTGACTGGTGAATTTGAATTTAATATTACTATTTTAGAAATGCCACTTTTAGAAAGGACTGCCACACCCCCTACTGGGACGCTGGCAGACAGGATTGAACTGAAAGGGGACCTGGTGCACTTCTAAACCACTCTTTGAAGTCTCCCCCACTTCAAAGGCACATTTGGGTATAAAACAGGGCCTCTGCCCTACCACCTCAGACACTTGCTGGAGAAGAAACCTGAACCAGAAACTACATTCTGCCAAGAAGAACTGCCTGGCTGCTCAAAGGACTCACTTGTCTGCTTTCTACAAAGGACTGCTGCCATGCTGTTGGCCTGCTGCCTTGTTGAACTCTTGTCTGGCTGTAAAAGTGCTCTCCAAGAGCTTGGATAGAGCTTGCCTCCTGTTCCCTGAAGTCTCAGGACCAAAAAGACTTCTCTTTTTCATTTGGACTGTTCGTGTGCCGAAAATTTCACCGCACAGCTTGCTCCGTGGCGAGAAAATCATTGCACACCGACGCTGATCGACGGGGGCGATCGGAACTTTGACGCACGGCCTCGCAAGGACAACGCCGCCCGACTTCCAGAGGGGAAATCGACGCGACGCCTGCCGTGAGAACGAAAATTCCACGCACAGCCTCCCGGAATGACGCGCAGCCGGAAAACAAGCCGAAGAATCCACGCACAGACCCCGGGACATCTGGTAATCCCGCGAACCACAGAAAGAGACTGTCCGTGTGCCAGAAAATGACGCACGACTTCCCCGCGTGAAAAATAATGACTCAAGTCCGTGTGTGCAGGGGAGAAATCGCTGCACACACCATTTTTCCACGTATCTCTTCTTCTGCAACCCTTGCGGAGATTTTCCACTGTAAACCAGGTACTTTGTGCCTGAAAGAGACTTTGTTTGCTTTTTTAAAGACTTAAGACACATAGGGGGTCATTACAACATTGGCGGTAAAAGGCGCTTACCGCCGTGCAGAAGACCGCCAATACACTGCCGCGGCCGCGGAATTCCGCCACAGCTATTATGACACACATCTCGGAAACCGCCGAAATTCAGACACCCACACAACTCTGCCACACCAAAGGTCAGTGATAAACTGGCGAAAACAAAACCTCCACCGCCACGCCAACAGAAACACGCCCATGCTATTACGACCCACAAATCCACGCGGTGGTCTTTCATCCGCGGTATTCCATTGGCGGTACACACCGCCGCGCTCAAAATACACACACATCTCCAAAACACCGCCACATTGGACAATTCAAAATACACACACCTGATACACATACAAACATCACTCCCACACACCCAACACAATATGAAACACACACCCACATCACCCTACGACCAAAAATTAGAGAAACAGGCCAGAGACACAGCACAGATCAGACAATCCCACCACACAGAGGCACACAACACCATCACCAACACAACATCCACGCACAAAACACCACACACCACTACACATCACCACACATATCAACACTCACACTGCCCCACACACCACACACACCACCCCATGGCATGCCAAAGACCCCCCCGCTTTTCCGAGGAGGAGCTCCGGGTCATGGTGGAGGAAATTGTCCAGGTAGAGCCACAGCTATTTGGCTCACAGGTACAGCACACATCAATAGCCAGGAAGATGGAGCTATGGCGAAGAATAGTGGACAGGGTCAACGCTGTGGGACAGCACCCAAGAAATCGGGAGGACATCAGGAAGAGGTGGAATGACCTATATGGGAAGGTGCGTTCAACGGTCTCCAGGCACAACATCGCGGTTCAGCGGACTGGCGGCGGACCCCCACCTCCTCCCCCACAACTAACAACATGGGAGGAGCAAGTCTTGACCATCATGCATCCAGAGGGCCTCGGAGGAGTCGGTGGAGGATGGGACACTGGTAAGTCCAATCTTAACTAACATATCCCCCACCCTACCTGCATGCTATCACACACCCCCACCCTCACACCCTCCCCTATCACCCCAAATCCTCACTAATGTATTCATAACACAAACTACACATCCCAACACCAAGCCCTGCATGACACAACTAAACATGGACACCTATCGCCTAAGCATGCCCACTGCACATACCCAGAACAACCCCCTAACCATCATCACACAAGCCCCCACACAGGAATGCCGCACTGGGGTACACAGACACCCACCCATTGCACACCATCACACACACACATGCAATAATCATGCTCTTATGCCCCTGCAGGAACACAAAGGACCGTCACCACACCAGAGGGTCCAGACAACACCACTGCACCCCCACAAGAGGCCCACAGTGACGATAGCAGCTCTGCCCTACTGGAGCCTGATGACCAGCCCGGACCATCGTGGGCCTCAGGACAGTCGGTTCCCCTTGCACAGGCACTGCCCAACACTGACTTTCCACCCTCTGGTAACACCAGCACAGCACCCACCCAGCGGGCCCAAACCTCCGTACCCAGGACAGGTCAATCAGCGGTGTGTCCACCACTACAGGGAACCCAGGCTAACCCACCACCCCAACAAAAACAGGGACCTGGGGGCAGTGGTAGTGGGCACACGGTTCAGGGGACGGAGGCCCAGGAACACAGGGGAACTGGGAGGGCTGCTGTGCGACAGGGGGCGGACAGGCCAAGGGAACCCACTCTCCATGAGGCCCTCACCTCCATCATGGGAGCATACCACCACTCCCAGGAGACGATGGCGACGGTCCTGGTCAAGTTTCAGGAGACCCAGCGCCTGCAGGAGGACCAGTATTTGGGGTTCAGGACCATCAGCTCCACTCTGGGCACCATCGTAGGGGTGCTGAAGGACATACAGCAGACCCTGAGGGACACCGTGGCACTCCAAGGGGCCCCTGATACTAGCCAGGACGATGAACTGCCCACCACCTCCGCCGGTGCTAGTGGACAGGACGCCCCGCCACAGGACCACCACACCAGCACCCCACCCCCTGCAGACGGACAACCACCACGCAAGCGGTCCCTGAGATCCAGGAACAGGACAGAGCAAGATGGCAAGACCCCCGCCAGGAAATGAGACCACCCTGATTGTCCCCCCACAGTCCCACTTTGTTACCCTGTCCATACTTGAACTGCCCCAGCTCCACTTCCTATGCCCATATGGGCAGTGCACCTGTGAGACTAATAGACTGAACTCTGCCATGGACATTCCTCCGCCATCACCCATCACCCATCACCATTTTACAACCCCCTCCCCTTTTTTAGCACTTCAATAAACACCCTTGAAACACAAAACAATCTGGAGTCAGTATATGATTTGGTAAAATGTAATATCAATGACAGTGTGAAAATGCGTTGTGAGATGTAAAGGCAACATACCAATGTCACACATCAAAAGTCCTTGAAGGATGCATGTAGATGACACACGTTGGTAACCACACCTGTGAAACCGTAATGGAAAGAAACAACTCAATTACCAAATAATCCCAAGTAATTACACACAGGATAGAGGAAGACGTGTGACAGTGAATGTAATGTTAAAACTGAAAATGTTCTCACCTGTGTGTCACTGGAAATATTGCTGTATGACTGACTCCCTGTTGTCGTTGTCTTCTTCCTCAGCTTCCTCCTCATGACTGTCCACAGGCTCCACAGCTGCCACAACACCGTCATCTGGACCATCCTCCTGCAGAAAAGGCACCTGGCATCGCAAAGCCAAATTATGAAGCATCGAGCAGGCGATGATGATCTGACACACCTTCTTCGGTGAGGCACCTGAACCTGGCCTTAAGGAGGCCAAAGGTGCGTTCGATCACCCTCCTAGTCCGCCCATGGGCCTCATTGTAGCGTTCCTCTGCCCTGGTCCTGGGATTCCTCACTGGGGTCAATAGCCAGGAAAGGTTGGGGTAACCAGAGTCCCCTAATAGCCATACATGGTGCCTCTGGAGTTGACCCATCATATCAGGGATGCTGCTATTCCGCAGGATGTAGGCGTCATGCACTGAGCCAGGGAACATAGCATTAACCTGGGAGATGTACTGGTCTGCCAAATATACCATCTGTACATTCATCAAATGATAACTCTTCCTGTTTCTGTACACCTATTCACTCCTGTGGGGGGGGGGACCAGAGCTACATGGGTTCCATCAATGGCACCTATGACGTTGGGGATATGTCCAAGGGCATAGAAGTCACCTTTAACTGTAGGCAAATCCTCCACCTCAGGGAAAATGATGTATCTCCTTACATGTTTCAGCAGGGCAGACAACACTCTGGACACGACGTTGGAAAACATAGGCAGGGACCTCCCTGATGCCATGGCCACTGTTGTTTGAAAAGACCCACTTGCAAGGAAATGAAGCACTGACAGCACCTGAACGTCAGGGGGGATTCCAGTGTGATAGCGGATTGGTGACATCACCTCTGGCTCCAACTGGGTACATAGTTCCTGGATTGTAGCACAGTCAAACCTATATGTGACGATGACATGTCGCTCTTCCATTGTCAACAGGTCCACCAGCGGTCGGTACACCGGAGGATTCCGCCATCTTCTCACATGTCCCAGCTGACGGCGCCTAAGAAGGACAATAGCGACGATAAAGTCAATTTTCATCCAGGTATGTACCCACAGTTACACAGAAGACGACACCAAACACAAAACCGTTCCTGTATGTGTGCTGAGTGTAGGTCCAGCTATGTGTGACGCAGAAGTAAATGAAGCCATGTGGGCCCCTGAAATGGCGGCTGCCTGACCTCTAAGCTGGGACAATGGAATTGTGGGGTAACTGCGCTGGCGTTGCACACTGTCGCGGTAGGCGGTCGTAGACCGCGGCGCAATGTTGCATTGGTTAACATAGGACCCTATGGGTCCCAGGAGCCAATGAGCAGGTGCGCCAGCGGTGATGATACCCACCGCCGTGGACGTCACCGCCATTTTCTATCTGTTCAATCACTAGATACCTGACCTTCGACAGGAAAGGACCTACACTGCAAGTGCTGCTCTGACCTCGGTCTGGAAGCGACAATGGCTGCTGCGCCTGGGGAAAGGGCCCCTGCCTTCACTGCTAAGGAGTTGGAGAAACTGGTAGACGGGGTCCTCCCCCAGTACACGCTACTCTATGGTCCTCCAGACCAACAGGTTAGTACACAGGGAGCATGTTGTATGGGCTAGGCCTGGGTGGAGAGGGCTGGTTGGAAGAGGAAAGGGGGCAGAGTTCAGGGAACATAAATGCATGTGAATGAATGAGCCACATGGCTTGAGTAGGGAGGGTGCCACTCACATCGACGGTGCAGATGGTAATGACTTTTCGTCTTCCCTTGTGCATGTCATGTAGGTCAGCGCCCACCAGAAGAGGGACATTTGGTGTGCCATCGCCAAGGAGGTCCGGAGCCTGGGGGCCCACCAGAGACGGGGCACCCACTGCTGGAAAAGATGGGAGGACATTCGCAGCTGCAGCAAGAAGACAGCGGAGGCTCAGCTGGGGATGGCCTCCTAACGTGGGATGGGTTACCGTCGCACCATGACCCCCTTGATGTTCCGCATCCTGGCGGTGGCCTACCCGGAGTTGGATGGGCGCTTGAGGGCATCACAGCAGACACAAGGGGGTGAGTACAACCTCATTCTGCTCACTTTGCGCGTTGTAGAGGGGTCTGGGTGGGGGAGGAGGCCTGTGGGTGTACCTAGGCCAGCCAGAAATACGTAGACTAGGCCCCTCTGTAATGTAGCCCATGTGGCACTCTACCTCACCTCAGTAGAGTGCAAAGTACAGGTATAGTTGCCCCTGTTGCATCCATGTGTGCAGATGTCCACCATTGCCATGTAGACCATATCCCAGGAATTGCATATGCAGAGGCCAGGAGCACGGCGTAATGCAGGGGGCTGCTGTGTCTGTCTTGTCCGCCAACAGTAGCGGTATGCCATGCACTCAACCTGTTCTTCTTCTGTCTCCCCTCCCCCTTTTTGTGCTCTCCCTGTTCTTTTGTGCATCAGCATCATCAGGCGGAGGTACAGTGGCACCGGAGCATGAGGGAGCTGCATCCCTCATGGCCATGGAGGGCCACACCACGGACTCAGAATGCACCAGTGGGACGGAGGGCGAGGGGAGCTTCACGTCGGCCCCCGGATTACCAACCAGCGACACGGACTCATCCGCCAATGGGGGCTCCCTTGTGGTGGCGGCACCATCTGTGCGCCCCACTTCTACAGGTACAGCCGCCAGCTCCCCTACCAGCACCGCCCTCCCAGCAGCCCCTCTGCCTTCGCCCCGTGCATGCTCACCCAGGAGGGTGGGCATCACCTTCGCCCCAGGCACCTCAGGCCCTGCCCCTGTCACCCCTGCTGCCCTCAGTGAGGAGGCCATTGACCTCCTCAGGACACTCACTGTTGGGCAGTCTACCATTGTGAATGCCATCCAGGGTGTAGAACGAGAGTTGCAACACGGTAATGCATTCCTGGAGGGCATTCATTCTGGTCAGGCTGTCCTTCAGCGAACCCTGCAATCTCTGGCCTCAGCACTGATGGCAGCCATTGTCCCTGTGTCTAGCCTCCCCCTCCAACCTCCTCCACCCAGACCCAATCCCCTGTTCCCCAGCCCATCCCAAGCACACCTACAGACCACCATGCACACAAGTCAGCACACACAAGTAGCTCAAGCAAACATAGGCTCCACACAACCCACAGACACTCACGCAAGCCTCACCCACATACAGACACAGCAACATCCACTGCCTCCACTGTGTCCCCCTCCTCCTCTTCTCCCTCCTCCCTCCCAGTCTCGTCTACACACACACCTGCATGCACCACATCTACAGACACCAGGAATCGCACCAGGACACCCAGCACCACAAGCCGCTCACCTGCACTCACCACCTCCACTGCCATTTACACGTCCCCTGTGTCCTCTCCCAGTGTGTCTGTGACGCCCCCTCCCAAAGTACACAAACGCCGGCAACCACACACCCAACATCCATCCACCTCACGAGAGCCTCCAGTACCTGCACCTGCACCCAAAACACCTAAAGTGACACCTCCTACAACCACCTCCTCTTCCTCCACTCCCAGACCCCCTTCAACTACCCATCCCAGTGTTCGTCAGTCCCATCGTAGCGCCTCAGCCAAAAAGCCGCCAATACCAGTGGTGCCTGTTCAAGGTATGTGGTGTGCACCGGCAACCAGGGCAGGCAGTATGACCCGGAGCCAAGGCACTGGCAGCCCACCCCTTGTAAAGGCTCTGAAATTGGAAAGTGGACGACGGGACTGTGTGAAGACTCCTGGTGGGAAAACAACTCAAAGGTGTCCCAAGGGGATTGGAGAGTCATCTGTGACTCCACCAAGGGTGGGTAAGGGCCAGAGGAAGTCTGCCCAGCCTGTTGTGAGTCTCACGGAGGAGAAGGACGGCATCATTCCCGGCGGTCGAGACGCCACCGCCAGCACCGTCGTCACTGGTCCGGAGACCACCGCCAGAGTCATAGCCCAGGAGGGCCCAAGTATCGTCACTGGTCAGGAGACCACCGCCACCGCCGGAGTCAGTGCCCAGGAGGGCCCAAGTATCGTCACTGGTACGGAGACCACCGCCAGAGTCATAGCCCAGGAGGGCACAAGTATCGTCACTGGTCAGGAGACCACCACCAGAGTCATAGCCCAGGAGGGCCCAAGTATCTTCACTGGTCATGAGACCACCGCCGGAGTCAGTGCACAGGAGGGCCCAAGAATCCTCACTGGTCAGGAGACCACCGCCGGAATCAGTGCCCAGGAGGGCCTAAGTATCGTCACTGGTCAGGAGACCACCGCTGGAGTCAGTGCCCTGGAGGGCCCCGGCTGCCACAGCCCCGGTGCGCTATGAGGGATCGTCATGCCACACACCAATGCCCAGTCCAGAGAACATCATGCCACACACCAATGCCCAGTCTAGGTAACGTCATGCCACACACCAATGCCCAGTCCAGGGAACGTCATGCCACACACCAATGCCCATTCCAGAGACCACCATGGCAAAGCACCGCTGAACAGTCCAGAGACTGCCATGGCAAAGCACTGCTGAACAGTCCAGAGACCGCCATGGCAAAGCACCGCTGAACAGTCCAGAGACCGCCATGGCAAAGCACCGCTGAACAGGGCAAGCACCGCCATGGCAAAGCACCGCTGAACAGTCCAGAGACCGCCATGGCAAAGCACCGCTGAACAGTCCAGAGACCGCCATGGCAAAGCACCGCTGAACACTCCAGAGACCACCATGGCAAAGCACCGCTGAACAGGGCAAACACCGCCATGGCAAAGCACCGCTGAACAGGGCATGCACCGGGTAAGAATGAAAAGACCGCCACATCAAGCATCCTTATCCCATGTGCATCTGGGACAGTGACGGGACAGGAACTTTCATGGGGAGACTAATCCAGTCTGGCCACCAGTCCCTCTCCAGAGCCACTGACGGATGTTATCTACTTGAGAAATTGTGGCTTTGCACTCCCCAGGATGGCACAGTGAGCAAGCCACCCACTGTAGAGACTTGCGAGACTGTGGCTTTGCACTCCCCAGGATGGCACAGTGGGCAAGCCACCCACTGTAGAGACTTGAGAGACTGTGGCTTTGCACTCCCCAGGATACATCAATGGGCATGGAGACCCGTCGTGGATCTGGCTTTGCAGTCATCCGGCTGAGGTGCCCCCCCTTCCCTTCCCCCTGAGGTGCCTGTAGTATTTCTATCTGATGCCCCGGCAGTGTTCTCTCCGATTGTGGCCAGGTATCTTTTGTGGGCCTCGCCCATGCATTTTTGGACTAGTGGTGCACGGACATTGCTATGTGCATATCTGCACTACTTCTCGTAATGTATATATTTCTGGCTGATTTTCTTATATATCTGTATATTTTTGACAGACATGTATATTGATACATTACAATGTTTGAACTGATTTCGCTTTGTCTTTGCATTCTTCCGGGGGGATTTTGGGTTGTTACTGTGATTTTTGTGGATGCATTGGTGTGTATGTTGTAATATGCGAGGGTGGGGGTGGGAGTGTTTCGTGTGTGTCCCCCTAACTTTTGCCTACCCCCTCCCCCATGTCGTAGGTGCAGTACTCACCGTTGTCTTCGGCCGCGCCGCTGTTGGTCTTCGTAGATGAGTAGGAATACAAGGGCCGGTGGAATATGTAATTCGGGCTCCATGGAGTCCTCATTCCTCGTGGGATGTGTTCCGGTGAGCGTTTTTCCATTGCAATAACTGTTTCCGCCGTGTTTTTATCCACGGTGAATCCGCCCCGGAAAAGGTGGCGGATTGGCCTGTTGTAATAGTGTGGGCGGTACATTGTCTTCCGCCTGTCTGTTGGCGGTGACCGCCGCGCTGCTTGTCTGTACCGGCGTGGCGGGCGGTGTGTTAAAGTGGCTGTCTTTGTTGGCGGTTTACGCTAGGGTCATAATTCCCTTTTTTTGTCCGCCGGCCTGTTTGCGGTATTGCCGCACCTTTAACACCGTCCGCCAGGGTTGTAATGACCCCTTTAATATCACTTTTCAGTAATATCTCTATAATTTCACATTGCATCTACATTTGTTTTGACCTACAATTATCCAGATAAATATTCTATATTGTTCCAAACACTGTGTGGTGTATTTTGGTGGTGCTATATGGTGTTACTGTATGATTTATTGCAAAAATACTTTAGACATTGCCTTCTAAGTTAAGCCTGACTGCTCGTGCCAAGCTACCAGAGGGTGTCCACAGGATAATTTTGGATTGTGTGTGACTTACCCTGACTATAGTGAGGGTTCTTGCTTGGACAGAGGGTAACCTAACTACCAACCAAAAACCCCATTTCTAACAACCAGCCTGTCCCAGGTCTTGGTCTGTGCCACATGTCCAGCTAAGGGAATATCATGGCTTAAAGTAAGGAGGAATTCTCTATACTTCTGGGGGACCACCACTCTCATGGTTGCCCCTGGTTTGGGGTCCATCCTCCCAGTAAACCTTGTGGGTCCCACTTGTATCCCCTTGTTCTTGCCTGGCAGCAGTCTGCCTTAGGCCCTCTTTGTCCCTGGCACAACTCTTCTCTGGTGGGCCCACCTGCCCCTTGCAGTTCTGGCAAGTCAGGCAGAGCTTGCAGGGGAAGTGGTCCTCCCTCAGAGGTCAGATCCTCCCCTCAGGTTTGGATTCCTCCTGATCCTCTATACTTGTAGGGGCTGGCAAGCCAGACCCAGTGCCTTTCCTCTTCTTCTTGGAGGCTTGGCCCATTGTTCCAGGGTCCAAGTGTACAGCACTTCCCTGTTGTGCTGCCTGTGACCTGGTCACATCACACACCCATTCAGGGAGGTCCAGCATCTTTGCATGGACCCTTCTCTCCACCTCTGACCATTCAGATGCGTCAAGATCATTTCCCAGCAGACACTCTACTGGGAGGGCAGGAGCTACAGCTACTTTCTTTGGGCCAGTCACACCTCTCCAGTCCAGGCTCACCATGGCAATGGGATGGAGTTGGGTTCTGCTATCTGCATATGTTAATTGGTGGAAGACACCAGGTAAGACCTGTTCTGGAGAAACCAGCTTCCATTTGACCATTGTCACACTGGCTCCTGTATCTCTCAGAGCTTCCACCTCAGTCCCATTGACTTTAGGCCTCTGTCTATACCTCTCCATGCTGGGAGGTAAGGTGGCCATAGTTGCAATGTCCACCCCACTCACGGATACTAAGGTGACCTCTGTGTACCCTGATCCCAGCCCTTGGCTAACTTCCACCCCAACCCTACACTAGTATTCCCCTGGGATTGCCCACTAGTGGGGGGCTTCTTGGAGCAGATAGCATCTCCTCTTTAGTGTCCAGGTTGATGACACTGAAAACACTTGCCGGCCTTAGCAAGCTCCTGAAACTTTCCTGCTTTAACAAGATCATAATGCTTCCCCTGATACCCTCTCCCCTTAGAAGTGGAATGGCTCGGGGCTCCCCCACCCTGAGAAGTTTTTGGGGACTCTTGTGAGGACTCCTTGGGCTTTTGGTCATCTTTCCCTTGGTTATTCCCCTGAGAAGAACCATGTCCTCCCTTTTTCTGATCACCCCCTGGGGGTTTCTGGTTAACCCAAGTTCTTAACCAGTCATCTGCTGCCTCCCCCAGCTCTCTGGGGTTGGTCAACTTAGAGTCAACTAGATACTGGAGGAGCTTCTCTTGGACACAATTGGTTTGAAGGTGTTCCCTCATAATCAAATTGTACAGCCCCTCAAAGGTACTTACCTTGTTGCCCTGCATCCAGCCCTCTAGTGCTTTAACTGAGATGTCCACAAAGTCCACCCAGGACTGGGTGCTTGTTTTTTGGGTGTCCCTAAACTTGAGCCTATACTGCTCTGGGGTCAGACCAAACTTTTAACCAAGCATCTCTTCATACTGGGGTATGAACCTGCCTCCTCCCCCTCAAGGTTAGGAGCCTATCCCTCTCAGAGTTGGGGACCAGCTCCCAAAGAAGTGAACCTCAGTACTGAGGTATGACTCTCCTCATCTGGAGGGCCCTCTCAAAGGTCCCAAGCCACTTATCTATGTCATCCCCCTCTACATAGGCAGGAACCACCCCCTTGGGTAATCTGGGGCAAAACCCCCCACCCATGGACACCTCAGCTTCTCTGTCGCTGCCACCATCTCTTTTCTCTTCCCTTGCCCACTTTTTCTCTTCTAGGGCCCGCTTCTTGGCTTCCAAAGCTGTAAATGCTAGCTGGGCCTCCAGCTCTCTTTCCCTGCACCTTCCCCCAACTAGCTTTGGGTACGACCCTAGTAACTGTGTGCAGTGAGGACCTGTCTTCCTCCTCCTCACTTAGGCTCAGATGCCCTCCCTTCCCTGAGTGGTTGGAGCTAGCATCCTCCCCTGCTTCTTCCTCCACTGGAGCTTCCTCTGAGTCTACCTCTTGGGCCTCAGCCCATGCTGTCAGGGATTTGATTAGGACAAGACGGAAGAAGACACTGAGGTATTTGGTGTCTCCTAATGCTTGAGAAACGCGATCACAAGATATGAAAATTATTTTTGGGGGCTTATTTTTAGAATTGCTGTGCTAGTTTTTAGATGTGTATCACACTGCTGTTTGAAAAATATTTTTAAGGAAATCTTAAAAAATTATTTACATTTGTTTCTGCACCATTTTGTTACCTCCCACCCTGACCACCATATTGGGGTTAGCGCTCTGGCTTTTAAAAAATCTCTGGCCTATATTAAGGCCAGATGAACGCGACGCGCAGCGGAAGAAGACACTGAGGTATTTGGTGTCTCCTAACGTTTGAGAAAAGCGATCGCAAGTTATGCAAATCCTTTCTGGGGGCTTATTTTTAGAATTGCTGTGCTAGTTTTGTGTATCACACTGCTGTTTTTAAAATATTTTTAAAGAAATTTTAAAAAATCGTTTAAATTTGTTTCTGCACCATTTTGTTACCTCCCACCCTGACCACCATATTGGGGTTAGCGCTCTAGCTTTTTTTGAATCTCTGGCCCATATTAAGGCCAGATGAATGAGACGCGTAGCGGGCACGCCGCTGGTGCGCCAAGGCGCGCCAAAGGCGAGCCCATCTGCGCCCGTCCGCGCCAGGATGAGCCCAGAGCTCAGAAATTCTGGTTCTCTCACAGCTAATAAAGCATTATTAAGGTATGACAGGAAAACATTGTATGCTCTCAATCCAGGGATACATAGGGGGTGATTCTAACTCCAGAGTTCCCCCCTCCAGAATACCGCACTGCGGTCGTAAGACCGCTGCGGTGATTCTGGGTTTTCCACTGGGCTGGCGGGCGACCGCCAAAAGGCCGCCCGCCAGCCCAGTGGAAAACAACCTTCCCACGAGGACGCCGGCTCTGAATGGAGCCGGCGGAGTGGGAAGGTGCGACAGGTGCAGTTGCACCCGTTGCGAATTTCAGTGTCTGCTGAGCAGACACTGAAATTCTTTGTGGGGCCCTCTTACGGGGGCCCCTGCAGTGCCCATGCCATTGGCATGGGCACTGCAGGGGCCCCCAGGGGCCCCACGACACCCCATACCGCCATCCTGTTCCTGGCGGCAGAGCCGCCAGGAACAGGATGGCGGTATGGGGTGTCAGAATCCCCATGGCGGCGCAGCGAGCTGCGCCGCCATGGAGGATTATTTTGGGCAGCGGAAAACCGGCGGGAGACCGCCGGTTTTCCACTTCTGACCGCGGCCAAACCGCCGCGGTCAGAATGCCCTGCGGGGCACCGCCAGCCTGTTGGCGGTGCTCCCGCCAACCCTGGCCCCGGCGGTCCATGACCGCCGGGGTCAGAATGACCCCCATAGTCTCTGTGGCAACACAGTAGATCTTAGTAGTAAGAGCCGTATATGCCCACAATGCAAATGGCCCCTTCATGTATCTCTGACATAAAGCTGCCCGTGGAAAATAATAAATATACCATATTTCTGACTAATTGTCGCTCTTTAGGGGTGCATAAGCTGGACATTAATATCCTTCTGGAACAAACACAACCAATGATTGTATTACTAACCTAAACATGGTTAGATGATAGCTCTGCCCCTGATATTGTGAAAACACTACTGCCAGAGTATAAAATCAATAGACTGGACAGAGCCTCTAAGGGTGGTGGCATTGCAATTATTTCCAGAAACACATGCTCTGTTAACACAACTCCCCTGAAGATTATGGGATGTGAGAGCATGTGCTTCTCCATTAGCATCAACCCCCATTATACTATGTCTGGGGTCCTTACATATAGGCCCCCGGGACCTTTGGGAGACTTTTTAATGTCTTTAGCTGAGAATATATCCCAACTAGCCCACACTACATCTAATTTTACATTGCTCGGGGATTTCAATCTCCATGTTGAAGATACAGAGAATGCCTCAGCAAGTCGCCTGGTATCTGACATGAAGGCGTGTGATCTAACTCCGCTGATCACAGATCCTACCCACAATAAAGGTCATATTATTGATCTTGTATTTTCTAACACACTAAAATATTTGAGATCCCATAATTTGATTTGGTTGGATCATCATCTAATTGAACTAGAAATAATTGTCCCCAAAAATAAGGTAAGGGTTGGTAAATCAACCATTCGCACAAGAAAATGGCATGAATTAAAAGCTACGGAATTCATGAATTCATTAAAAAAAAAAAAAAACAGACAACCTAGGAGACCATATGATTGAGTCCCAAATTAGGGACAATGACAGGCAACAGAATCTAAAAAATATAACACTCTTGTCTCACTCATTCAATAAGTGGATATGCGATAGCCTTGACAAACTTATACCTGTTCAAAATTTAAGCGATAGACCACGGGGAAACTTGTCACCGTGGTATACTCCACAATTACTGGAACTAAAAAGGGAGTGCAGAAGAGCAGAGAGGAAGTGGAGGCTCAATCAGGAACCATCATCTAAAGTAGAATATAGGACGCTGATTCATTTTTATCACAATGAAATAAAGGAAGCACAGATAAAATATTACGCATTAAAAGTTGAAGCAGCGGCCAACTCCCCAAAAGACATTTTCAAATCACTTAACAATCTCATTATGACTCCTGAGGTGCCACGATATATGGAGGAACCACAAGCCCAGGTGGACAATCTAGTGACTTTCTTTCATAAAAATGTACAGGATCTATACTTATCCTTTTTAAATACTTATATAGGAGATTATAAGGATAGAGAACATAAGGTGAAGGAAATTGCATTCTTTGAAAATTTTACACCGATCAACATAGAGACAGTAACTCAATCTCTGGGTTCCATCAAATCAGGCTCACCATTGGACCCAGCAAGGCCCCAGTTCCTCCTTTTGGGCTTGTCAATATTAAGCCAGGTGATTGTTGATTTCATTAATTTTTCACTTCAGTCGGGTACAGTCCCAGATCTTTGGAAGCAGGCCATTGTTAAGCCCCTCCTGAAAAAACCTAACTTGGACCCAGAAATTATGAATAATTATTGTCCCATCTCTCTGTTACCTATTATAGCTAAAATAGCCGAAAGGCATGTACAGATCCAACTCTCTTTTTTCTTGGAGGAAAATAAGAGTCTCCATCCAACACAGATGGGCTTTAGGCCAACACATGCCACAGAAACTGCATTAATTGCTATTACTGAAGAAGTAAAAATGCAACTTGATAGAGGAACCGAAACAGCGAATATTTTGTTAGACCTCAGCGCTGCGTTTGACACGGTAGACCTGGAGGTTTTAATTGAGAGGCTACAGGAGGCGGGAATTACCAGGACCGCTCTTGATTGGCTTAACTTCTTTATTAAAAAAAGGTCTTATCAGGTATTGGAAAACTCATGCTATTCTAAACGTATTCTAAGTGGCTGTGGAGTTCCTCAGGGTTCTTCTCTAAGTCCACTGTTATTTAATATTTACATGCTTCCACTAGCCGAGATTATTCAATCATTTGGCTTAAAACGTATCTCCTACGCAGACGATACACAACTTATCGCCTCTTTATCCAATAAGCAATCAGATTTTGGGACAGTGCTTGGACCCTGCTTACGGGCAGTGGCTGATTGGTTGGCACTCAGTAAACTAAAATTCAACGACGGAAAAACTGAGGTGATGTTCTTTGGACATCCCAAGAATCCTCTCTCAGAGTTCACAACAATAGAAGGGCTAGGGGCTCTTCCACCGCCCAAGGACCTTATAAAAAGCCTAGGAGTCTGTCTAGACCCCCTTTTGACAATGTTCCAACATGCTAACAGAATAGCGGGAACCTCCTTTGCACTCTTGAGGATGCTCAGGAAGGTATTGACAATTTTGCCTTTTACAGCTAAGAGACTGGTCATCCAGGCCCTGATAGGCACCCGGCTGTATTACGGGAATGCCTTAATTGTAGGATCAAGGGTTCAAAATGCTGCAGCACGCGTACTTCTGAATATACCTAAATATCAGTCTATTCGTAAGGGAATATCCTCGTTACATTGGCTTCCTGTTGCCAAGAAAATTCAATTAAAAAACCCACTGCTATATGTACAGAGCCCTACATAATCTCGGTCCCGAGATGAGCAGACCACTTGCCACCTTCTATATACCAGGCAGACAATTGAGATCCTCTTTAGCAAGTTTGGCTAAGGTTCCAAGAGCTAGAAAGGCAAGATGGGGAGAAAGAACCCTGTCTTTTCAAGGAGCAAAACTATGGAACAACCTGCCGTTGAATATACAGGTATGTGCACAGGAAGTGACATTCCGTAAAGCCTTGAAAACATGGTTATTCAGAGCCTGAATTATTTGATGTTGTGTTTCTTGCGATTGAGTTGTCAGCATAAAGCGCTACGAGGCCTCAGGGCAGATATTGAGCTATATAAACTTAATAACATAACATAACATAACATAACATAACATGCTTCCTGAGGTCAGTGGTTGCAGGCATCCCTCTTTCAGTACACAACCCCCTAAACTGGACTACTGTCAGTGTGGGTAGGCTAGCCAGATCAAGCTCCATGTTTCCCTAGTTTTGTGTCAACAAAAAACGTTTTGCAAAAATTGGAAACAAGAAACACCCCCAAGGATCATCACAGAGCTTCTGGAGCTTTGGAGTGAGCTGTGGACCCCAAAATAACCTTAAAAGAACATCTGGGCGAAGATCCAGAAGTTTGGAGAAGTTTGGAGAACTTTTGAAAAAAAGCTCCATAGAGGGACCGACCCACCGCGGCAACTCTAGCCGGCTTGCCTCAACCGTGACCCGGCCTGATTTGCAGGTTCCTCCCGGTGAAGAAAATCTCCAAAAAATAGACTAAGTCCGAACGGAGAAAGTTGACCGGGACCTCCCAGCCAGCGTATCCGAGGAGGGCTCCAAGGACGTCGGATCAAGATCCAGGTTTACCCCGGTCGAAGGATTTTCACCTTGAAAAAATGACTATGTCCGAAGGTAAAAAATCTCCACGAGGGCTCCCGCGACGCGTATCTGGAGAAGAGTTCCAGGAGGTCGGATTGGACTGGCAGGTTCGTCCCGCTGAAGAAAATCTTCAGAAAAACGACTAAGTGCGAAGGTAAACTTTTGACCGAGGCCTCCCGCGGGCTGAAGCCTTGCCGGGCTCCATCGCGGTCGGCCTTAAACTTTGACTTTGCCCTAGTCAAGGTGCGACCAGATGACCAGATTGGCGCTTTTTGTTTCTAGGCGCTAGAAGAACAATAATTCTTTAAAAATTCATATCTCCGGCTCCCCTTATCCGATTTTATAAATGTTTGTGTAATTATAAAGATAAAAATATAGTCTATTTTTATAAATTGGTTTTGGATTTTTGAACTATTTCCTGTGTTTTATTTAATTACTGTTTTGTGATATTTTAATGCTTTACGCTCTGTCTCCTAAGTTAAGCCTTGTCGCTCGTTGCCAAGCTACCAAGGGTTGAGCTGGGTTTAATTTACTGAGACCTAACTGGACCTAAGTGGAGGTTAGGGGCCTATTGCTAAGTGTGGGTGCTTACCTGCCCTTACCAATAACCCATTTTTCAACACCTGGCAAGTGGGTACACTTGCCAAGTCGAATTGGCAGTTTAAAACCGCACACACACACACACTGCAGTGGCAGGACTGAGACATGCTTACATGGCTACTGATGTGGGTGGCACAACCAGTGCTGCACGCCCACTAGTAGCATTTGATTTACAGGCCCTGGGCTCCTCTAGTGCACTTTACTAGGGACTTACTAGTAAATTAAATATGCCAATCATGAAAGGCCAATTGTAAATATATATTTTACGTAGGAGCACTTGCACCTTAGCACTGGATAGCAGTGGTAAAGTGCCAAGTCTCACAAAAATACATTAAAAACCTGCATAAAAATACAACCATAGTTATAGGGGGAGATGAGCATAGAGTGGAGATTGTGAATTCAGGAACAAAAATTACTCATTAAAACTATTAAAAATAATGCCCCACTTGTGGAACACTTTATGGAAAAGTGGTTTATCTTAGAGAAAATAACATGCAACAGAATGGGGGCAATATAGATGAAAACAGAAAATATAGAGAACAGTGGTTCATGTCAAAATGTAACACAGTGATACAGGGGTTAAATAACAGAGAGGATTGAGATAGACTGATGACGTAGTAGGCCTTTGATAGGATGAGATCAGTGGATTCCTATGCTTATGAGGTTCTTTATGGATGCTGGCAGAGTTACAGTTGATATTTGCCACACATGAACTAATATTTCCCAGTTATGGGGACCTGTAGGCAAACATAGGGGTAAAGGAGGAGGGCAGGCATATGGTTTGCCTATTAGAATGGATAGAGCATTCAATAGAGAGTAATGAATGCTATATGTAATTGCTGTAACCCCAAGCACACGCAATGAAAATGTCCAATAGTCTCCAGAACAGACTTCTATCTCCAGACTCCACACTTCTGTATTTGGAACATGTGTAGATTTATTTTCTTAAAGTCGTAATTTAGCCAACACGTGTTTCGTCATATTCACAACTTCATTAGGGCTAACAATTAAGCACAACAACCATTTATTCAGACCAAAATCAAAGGCATGTTACTTCAAAATCCAGCCCATGTGATTACACACGTGCAAATCACACCAAAAGGAGAGCAGTGTGTAGATATGTGTATACAACCACAAGGAAAGATCATCACCTAAGTTACCAAAATACTGAAGATATTATCTGAAATAATGTGTGCTTATCCATGCGATATGTGATGCAACTATTGCCACGTCATCAAAGAAACCATCCAACAGAAAGAAAGAAATAAAAGAAAATGAATAAGTAGGGCAAAAACATGCATGCACAACAAACCGAGAACCAAGGCGTACTTGCCGTGGTATTGTCCCTGATTTTGGATGGAACAGATGAAAACCTTGGCTACTATAATTTAGCAATCGATTCTACTGGATTGGGCAGTATGCTATTTTTCCATTACTGATATAGGATTTTTATGTTACCTTTTAGTATTTAATGACACTTTCGGATATTGACGCTATGAGCATACCAACATTGGATTGGTTGGGTCAGTGAACATTGGTGACCTAAACGTGGTAAGCGATCAGATTAACTGTATTTACGGGCAGATCATAAATCATGTTAAACTACAATATACAAATGAGTGAATTTCTTTTTAAGATTGGTATAACACGTAGTAGCTTATTTTGAATTTGTTGCTGCCGTACCCTAAGATATTGAAAAATACATTAGGATTTGGTGTCCTTTAAATATATCATGCACAGATTAAGATGGATAATATGTACTTTAGATGATAATGAGTAACAGTTTTTATGAAGTATGGACTTAGTATTAGTTCTGGAATTGTTTTTTATACATTTTCTATAGTTATTTTGGATACCTTGACAGGGTTTTAGTGCACAGATATGGAAGTGTATCACATAGCACTCTACTGATGTGTTGCATTACTGGGGTTTTGGTTCCTGGCATGGTACACTATGGGGATCTTTACCTTTGGTCTGTTTTTGTACTACATATTCATTTCTTTGTATTTGTTCCTGTTTCTTTGATGATGTGGCAATATTTGCATCATATATTGCATGATGCCTAATTACTTTAATTGTGTTTATGGAAGAACACACATTATTTCAGATAATATCACCAGTGTTTAGATGATTTTCCCTTGTGATTGTATACACATATTTACCCACTGCTCTCCTTTCGGTGTGACTTGCACATTTGTAATCACATGGGGTGGTTTTTGAAGTAATATGTCTTTGATTTTCGATCTAAATAAGTGGGCTGTTGTACTTAATTTTTATACTTGATGAAGCTGTGGATATGATGAAATATGTGTTGGCTAAATTACTACTTTAAGAAAACAAATCTACATGTTTTCCAAATACAGAAGTGTGGCATCTGGAGAGAGAAATCTGTTCTGTAGTCTATTGGACACTTTCATTGTGTGTGCTAGGGGTTGCAGCAATTTAATTTTGCCACCTACATTGGTTTGTGTGGGGGTGTAACATCTCTCCTCCTAAGGACTGCACTAATACGGATTAAGATAATTGAGTGAATTGTCAAGTGTACTCCAATAACCAAGATTCACCCAACGAGATGAATCCTATATGTATATAACCATGTGGTGCCACTGACAATCATATCTCTGCCTTTTTCTGTTTTTAAAGAAAGAAGATAACCTATATATTTTTTGAAGTCAGGGAATTCACTATCAACAGGGCAGAGTACTATGAGGAACACTTTGTGTTGAAAAGTGGTTCAGGAAGGCCCTAAGATTTCACCACAAATTGTCAAGATCATTAAAATAGCTATTATATGAAATACAAACCCGGGTGTATGAGGAAACCAATGTGTTGACCCTTTGTCAACAATGGACCATTTTGATCTACTTTTGTAGGGGGGTTAAAATAATGACTGGTCTGTAATAGGTAGTATTATTTGACTTATAGGCAAATGTATTATAAACAATGCCATGTATATGTATCTATGGCACTGAACACTTTTGAAGGTTACTCTTTCACAAATGTTATGGATATCTGTCCGTCATATTACAATTCACATAGCATATAATGGAATCATAATACGGTGGGCGGAGTAACCCCATCTGTCAAACTCTAAATCAGGCCCTTTATCTCCATCAAGATTAATTAGAGTGTCTAGAATTTGGCCTAAGATGGCAGCCATTTGTGGAAAGAGCCATAAATGGTAATTGAAACTTGGAATGTAGTGAACATATTGGTCCTTCATGAAAAATGTGATTGGAAGTGAACAAAAACTCTATAAGCAGGGGTATTTTTTTTTTTTTTATAACCATGTACTAGGTTTAAAGTACCACAGTGCATAATTAAAAATGTATGCGGGGTAACACAGTCCAATATGGTGACCATGTAGCCCTGTCTGTTGAATGCAATTGCAACTCATGAGATTTTTGCATATGATAAAATCGTACACACTGAATGAATAATTAAACATGCGTGTAGGTACAGAAAGGGTTTTTATTGATTAAATGTGTATCAGCGGCCCTAAAACAAAGTTTTTGAAAGGTAATACAGTCCATTTTGTGGCCTCCTGGAAAGTTATTTGTTATGGTTCAAGTTAGATACTGTTGGACCGAGCGGGGTGGTTGTGTTTAGCTGGTTGAGGTGTCTTTAGGAAGGTTATGTCTTTATTATAAAATGTTCAAAATGTGAAAGTCTGTCAGACATTGGTCCCACCAGTTGTACATGGTCATTTGGGTGTTTCCAATTCTTTGTATTGTTGATACCTGAACGTTTCCCCATAGTGAGGGGTGTTTTGAAAACCTTTAGAGCTTAGCATTAGCCATGCCAGTGTGAACAGTGATAATGATAATATGGATACGTAAAATGGTAATTTCTAGGCCCAGGGACTAAAGAGGTCAAAGGACACCTGGGCACAACAAGGAAAGAAAGGAGACAGATAGATTTAATGAAGGGCATGAGCCATGTTCGTGATTTTTATCAGTATATATTTTCTTTTCAGGCAAAAGTGCTCACATAATTCATCTTACGACTTACAGGTTGTCTTTCAATAAATGTTTGATGCTCCTCGGGCTAGAGGTAAGATGTTTAATGCGTTTTAAGTTGAGTTAGAGAGCTCCACTATCATCAGGCAATGGATATCTTGATTCTCAAATAGATTATATTGTATATTTCTTGTATATTTCTTCCCCCAAGTTTGTTGATCCCCCCAAAATGTTGGATATAATATCGTACAAAATCAAGGAGGATTAGGTTTCCTTGAATACAGATGGTGCTTGGTGATTTCAATGGTTTGACCCAAGATAAAATTAACATTTGAGGTGAGATAAGGTGAAATATGAGGATATATATAAGGTTGGAGGAAGAACTAAAACTTGTTATACTCTCCATATTGAGATCTCCCCTTTTGCTGTGCTTGTGAAATCTTTTGTTCATAAAAACAATTCTTAAAAGAGTCTTGGAACCGGCCCCTTACTTAGCTGAACTTTCCATTGAGTTCGTCCAATGGCGCTTTCATTTACATGCTTCTGATTGGCCAGCACATAGTCCGCTTTTACTTCCTGCTCTCTGCTTTGAAGTCTATGCTGTCGTGGATTTGGGACCAAGTACTCCTTTTGGTCATTCGCCATTGGCTACTGCTAAGTGTCCTTCCACTGGCTACTCACTGCGCAGATTTCACCCTTGCCATCATCTTCCCAACCTCCTCCAATTTAAGTTGTCTGTCTGCCCTCCTCCTATATTGTGCTCTGTGTCTTCTTACAGCCAGAACATGTTTCTTAGCACCCTGCACCACTGCTCCCAATTTGTTTCACAATATCCAACCCACCCTCCTCCTGCCATCGTTTACTAAAATTGACTGCCATGCCCTAAGTTCTAAATCACAGCCTCTTGTACTGTGTTTATTTTGGAAATGTGAACTCAGCTTCAATAGCCCCAAGCCACCTCGGTGTACATGTTTCTGCCAGAGGGATTACCAACCAAATGGATAAAAAAAGGTAAACTGGCTTCCGTTGTGTCGTTTAGGTGAAATATATTAAATCCATACACCTAAAATTGCAGCTAGCCATGGACAAGTATTTTTAAAGTGTACTCTAGTGGTTTCATATGCCATTCGAGGTGTCCTAACCTTTGCAAAGTGTCAGCCTTCTCGAAGAGCGAGCTCCTAAGACTGGCTGCCTTGAGGTGGGCAACAGGGGCGCCTTGTATTCCATCAGCTCTGCACACCAAGGTCTCTGAGGCCCTAAAGGCCCCTCCCAGTTCATTACATCCTCCAGTGGCTGGGTCTGACTGAGCTACGGTCTCTTGCCTGTGGTGCCCTCTTGCAGGAGAATTCTATATGAAGAAGCAATGGCCATTCCTCTCTGTTCACAGGAGCACACCTCGCAGCCCTGTCTCATTGGTATTGCATCTGCACTGTGAGCTGAGCTGGTACGCCATAACATTCCTTATCACCTCTCATCTCTATGCGTTCCTTTACTTGTTTTCCCTAGAATTTTGAGGGGAATTGCATGCCAATTTATTTACATGTTGCACAGTTGAGCTGCACTGCAACATGGCTTAAAGTTTTGTAAAAAATGCTATAACGCAGTCAGAATTGACTTGCGTCATAGTGCTTTCTTTATACTTGAGGACAGGTTGCACATCACTGAAAATACTGTGCAACATATAAACAAAATATCGACAAATCCAGTTCAGTTTGCATAGGCGAAACCTATTGGCTTTGCCAATGCTTGTTCTTGTTAATGGTCACCATTGTTGTGCCTCCGGAATTTAATTAAAACAAAAACTAAGATAGATACAACCATGTCCTTTTTGGATTCCAATATTATAATATGGGTCCTGAATAGGAAATTCTAAAACTAAAGGTGGTTGAGTATTGTAATCAATCAACAACAAGATATTGGTAAGCCCATGTTTCAACTCATTAGTCCATGTCTTCATATCACAGTCACCACATCCCAAGGATCGTTTGTTTCAAATTAGAGGATTTATCCCATGATTTTGCATAACATGGTGCTCATCTAATGATATGTTTCTTGACCAACCCAATATGACAATGAAGCTTATTAGGAACTTACCTAAAGAATAGCTGAATAGCATTGGGAAAGCACCAGGTTTATGTACCACTAGGGGGCGAAACACATGTTGGCGTTTGTCTCTTATCTTTGTTTCTTATCTATGTACTTCATAATAAATCTTCAGTGGATTTACTGACCTGGCTGGATATGCTAATTTAAAACATGACCTTGATGAGAAGACATGGACTAATTAGTTGAAACATGGGCTTACCAATATCTTGTTGTTGATTGATACACCTAAAGAGGTTAATATAAGGGTCCCACACCTCCTTGGTAACCCATACCCCTTCTAAAAACACATGGCATTTAGGAAGAGAGTGTTGTAATCATGTGGAGATTCTGATCCCCGGTACCACCTTTTTTCTAGATTGGAAACTGCACAGCAAAATGTTATTGTTCTTTTAGAATACTGAAGTAAATATGATTGTACTTTTATTCAGGTTTTAATGTGTTTTTATTTGACTATCTATGGGAGATAGTTTTCTGAATTTTGTTCTGAAGAAGGTGTCGCTATTTACATACTGCACCAAAACGCATCTACATATCATATACACTAAATCTGATGAACTTCGGGATACAATAGATGACTTTAATTCGGTAACATCATGTATCCTTAACAATGATTATATCAGATTAGTAGTGGATTAGATGTGTTCCTCCCTTTCTGTACCTATTTTAGTTAGACTGTTTTCAAAATTATTTCTGTTGTTTTTGAGCTCTATTTACTCATGTTTCTAACTGGCATCAAGACAAATTACAGGAGTTGTCATTTTACAGATGACTGATGTTATGCTATCATTAAATTGTGATAAACTGGATGTGTTTTGGCATATTTGTTATTAAAGCTGTTTGCGCTCTGACATGTGGTACTAATTTTATCTGTGTTTTGCTGAAGGAGGACTGTGTGCCTGTGGTATGTTCGAGTGAGTGGTTTTATCAATATATGAGTGTGGAATATTGACCTTCCAAGGGGAATTCTGACTTGACTGCCTACAAAATTAGGCTTTAGTTTGGTGTCAGATTTCCAGTTTTTCTTGTTTTGTGTTGATGTTTTATAATTTGATTTTATTTTTACTGAGTCTGATTTGTATGCTTGGAAATCTTCATCTGTTGCAGCTTTTCTGGCATAATCCTGGAAATGTCATATGTAATATGACACAGGGAGAAAGAGTTACTCAAACAATGTACGTTGTGGCTGTTTACAAACTTATAAGGCAAATTATGCCTTTGTCCACCCACCTACCATCCTTTGCATGAAATTTACTACAATCATGTCAGAGAAATCGGCAGTAGTAAATCCATTTAAACCTATGAGCCTTTCATGAATTCCTGCCAGGTTTTATTGAGGTATTCTTAGTTGTCAGTCTGCATTGGGTCCATTGTGTTTATCCAAAGGTTAGGTGTGCTTCATCTGGTTACATCAGGGTAACAATTTCAGAAGAAGAATGTGCTAAGATAGTAGATAAGGTTAATGTATTGTGTACATTGGGCATGAACTAGGTACTTGAAGTTCTTTGTCATGTGGTGCTTGCTGTCCACCTTATGTCCTTGTCCTTGAATGTGAAAAAATAAAGTATGGTTCTAGAGTAGACTTACGGCCTGATGTAGAGTTTGATGGATGGGTACTGTGTCGCAAAACATATTGATTTTCTGTTCATCTTATTACAATTGATTCATACCCTAATACACATATTCCTGTGCACCAAACTCTAGATCAGGCCTTTTGTATTGCCTTTATTACAAGTTTATATTTGCTTAGTGGCATGGAAGTTGTACTTTCTATGCCTTCATCTTTCCTGTGCATAAGGAAATGTGAGGTACTGTCTTGTATCTCTGATTTCTGTCCAATGTGTTTTATAAGCATGTTAAATTAAAAATATATAAATGCATGATACTTTCATGAATCAGTAAGAAGATTGCAGCTTAATTATTCTTTCGTGATACATATTCAGAAAGTGTAATCTCTGCACTTTATCCATATTTATCTGGATTTGTATCCATTCTGAGCAGATTTTTTGAGGTTTAACATCACAGCATTGAATAGTCAAAGTTACACATATATATGACATTCCCAAAACAAATTGATGGAAAGTGAATTATTGGTAGGTAAGTACCTTGTTAGGGTTTGTGCACAGCAAAGAGCATGTCCCCTCTCACTGCACTAGTGGGTTCTGTAATAGCTCCCTTTTAAACTTACTATTCAAACCCTTTCTTGTTATCTCACCTTCCCCCCCCTTAGGCTTCTGTGTATGTTGTTTAATGTGCTGTTTTGTTTACACATTGGGCCTTACTTTTACCAAGGCTTCTTTAAAACACTCCTCCCTAGGCCATGTGTTAATTCAACTCATTTGCATAATAACTGAAACTCTGCACACCTTTCAAGAACATGTGCAGCATGTGAGGACCACACCCAGCCCTTCAAACCACACCCAGCTCTTCGAACCACACCCAGCCCTGTCTATAAAAGGCAGCCCCCGAGCCTCACCCAGTGCTTGTGCTCGTCTACCTCCCGCTTACCTGAGAACAGATCCCTCGGCGCTGGCACTCCTGTTCTCTACAGACTTTCATTGGCTTCAATGGGCGCAGCTGCTGGCTCTTCCTTCTTCTGGTTTCCGGTTCCTCCTTGCCTCAGCCTCTCTCCTACAAACAACCTGCAAAAGAGAAAGAAGACAAGGTTAGACTGATCAGTATCTCTTGCCAGCAACAAGTAAGTGCAAAACTTTTTATTACCTGAAGGAACTTTGACAACAATTTCTGGATTCGTGTGTGGACGGTTTGAAGCAAGATACCTTCCACGAACATTGTGATTCAGGCTCTTTGTTGCAAGAATACCTTGCGGAGCTTTGTGAAACAAACATTGTTTTTTTTTATGGAACTTTTAAGAATCGAACAGTGGAAACCATTAACAGCAAGGCAAACAGTAAATCAAGGACTTGCACAAATTACATGCTGTATTTTGATGTAAAAGTACAGTATTTGTTTTCCAAAAGATTCTGGAGATATGGGAAAAGTGAGTCTGCTATTGGGAATTTAGGCTTTAGTTATATTAAGATGAATGTTTGATATTGGTAATTCTGATAACGGTATTTGTTTAATGTTTTAGAAGCTTTACAGTAATAGAAAGCACATCCCAGAGCAGTAACACATTCCAAACCTGGAAACTCGAGACCAGGATCCAAGAGGTACTTTTAGAAGAGAATTTCTAATAAATAAAGGGATAGTCAGGAACCCATTTAAGAATAGCTTGCACTTATCTGTTCTTTGTTTATGTTTCATTAGGCACCAGTTTCTACAGAAGTCAGAAAGGGCCGCAGATTTGTGCAGCACTTCAACAGTGGAAACGCAAGAACGGTGTTGTCTCTCTTTTTTATTTTATCCACTTCCCCCCTACCCTTGAGCTTCTGTTCTTAGTGCACTGTGTTAAAAACTAGTGTGCTGGAACAAGCAGTTTTAGGGTGGGGTCGGATTGTCTTCAACCTCCATCAGAACTGAACAAGAACTCAGGTGAGCTGGGCTTTGACATACCTACACTTAGCAACAGGCCACTAACCCCCACTAGGTCCAGTCAGGTCTCAATATATTAATTCCTGGTCAACCCTTGGCAGCTTGGCAACGAGCGACAAGGCTTAAATTAGGAGACAAGTGTATAAAGCATTTAAAAATCACAAAACAGTAAATAATTAACACACAAATCACAATAAAAATCTAACACCGATTTATAAACATAGAGTATATTTTTAACTTTAAAATGACACCAAAACCATTAAACTCAGATGAGGGGAACAGTAGATATAAATTTTTAAAGAATTAATCTTTTCTAGCGTATAAAAACTAAAAGCACCAATCTGGTCGCACTAGACCGCGGCAAAGTCAAAGTTTGAGGCCGACTGCGATGGAGCCCTGCCTAGCTACAGCAAGCAGGAGGCCTCAGTCGAAAGTTTACCTTCTGACTTAGGCCCTCATTATGACTGCGACGGTCTTTTATCAAGACCGCCGCAGCCGCGGCTGCCGGAAGAACGCCAGTGCTTGCGGTCTTCCGACCATCGTATTATGAATGCCACTGGATATCCACACCTCTGGCATTTGGATATCCAGTGGCATTCATCACTGCGCTTGGTGCCGCTAAGGCAGTTCCACCTCCGGCACTGCCATGCCAGAAAAAAAAAGACCACCCACAGAATTACAACCAGTAATTCTGTGTGGCGATCTACTGGTGACATGGCGGTGCTGACAGTAGGAGCACTGGTCCTGTCCCCTAACAGAGGAGCACCTCATCAGACGAGGTAATTGCCGTCCGCAAGGGGGGGGTGAATGGGTGTGTGTATGCGTGTCATCCATGGGGCGGAGAGAGGAGTAGTGTCTGTGCGTGCATGTGTGTGTGCCTGTGTGTCAATGTGGCGATGGTGATGCATGTGTAAATGCATGTGGACAAAGTTGGGGGCATTTGCATGGCTGACTGTGTAAGGAGTAAGTGTGTGTGAGTGAGTGCGTGCAGGTGTGCGTATGAAGGGACGGGGTGGGGGATGGAGAGTTTATGAGTGCGCGTGTGATGTGTATGGGTATGTATGCATGTCTGTGGGGTGAATGTTATGAGTGCAAATGTGAGTGGGAGTGTGTCTGTGTGTAATTGTGTATGATTGTGTGTTGGTGCATGCATGCATTTGTGCAGAGGTGTTTGGGGGATATCCCAGCAACAGCAATGCAAGTTCCTGTCGTCTCTATACCCTACCGTCAGCATTTTGTGGTGATGAGACTGCCAGGAAAATGCTGGCCGTGTCCCAAGTTGGAATTACCTTGGTGGTCATTGGTGGAAACCTCAAGAAATATATGATACACTGTTCCAAGCCAGAGAGAAAGGAAACCAATGGTGGGGGTCCTAAATTCTAGGAGCAAGAAACCTCA
Source organism: Pleurodeles waltl (assembly GCF_031143425.1). NCBI lineage: Eukaryota > Metazoa > Chordata > Amphibia > Caudata > Salamandridae > Pleurodeles > Pleurodeles waltl. Next base: position 458,484,502 of record NC_090445.1, read on the forward strand.
CACATCCATAGGATGTCATGCTTCATCATCGGCACTGCTCCTCGTCAGACCGGCACTGCAATGTCTGACGGGCACCACCCCTGGTGGGGGGGCTCTTTGCCGGAGATCTTTTATTTAAAATAATGGTGCCGTGACCCCAAAGGTGAATGAGTGGCAGAGGAGATTGAAAGAAAAGTGGTTAAAATTGGCTCTCAAAACCGCCACAGGGTCGATAGTTTTATTAGACCAGATGGACAGTAAGGACCAAGATTAAAAAATATAGTCATTAGAGTGAAACAGAGATAATGGTCAATCACTCTATAGAAGTCGCACGGGGAGGGATTGGGGATTTTCCAAAACCAACCCTATCATGGGTCAACATGTTTCGCATCCTGGTGCTCCATACGGATCCAGTGATGCTTCATCAGGACCTAGATGACTATGTGTATCTCCTATTTATGTGGGCCACATATGTTTCCTAAATCAAAACAAGTGTCCAGATTACTGAAAACCAGAGAGTATCATGGAGAGGTAACCAGTCACTTACTTCAGTATGGAACCAATAATTCCTAACTGTCGCCCGCCCTAAATTAGAGAACGCGCTTCATAGGAACACATAGACCAATGGTCCAGCGCAAATAAAGTTTGTAGTTGCTGCCGAGGCCAGGCGGGAACCTACCCGGGTCCGTGGTTCCTGAAAAGTGATGCGGTGTCCCGAGTTGGAATTACCTTGGTGGTCATTGGTGGAAACCTCCAGCCCGGCGGGGCCCGGTAAAGCGGTGGGACGGGCGGGGATGTGGCGGTTTGGCAGTGGCCAAACTGCCGCTGTTGTAATATGGCGATCTGCACTGCCGGTCCCGCAGGGATGAGACCACCACAGTGGCCTGGGCGGTCCATGGACCCCCAAGGTCATAATGAGGGCCTTAGTCTTTTTATTGAAGATTTTCTTCAGAGGGACGGTCACCAATCCGATCCGAACTTCCAGGATCCCTCTCTGGATACGTGTTGCAGAAGACATTGGTGAAGAATTCTACCTTCGGACTTAGATGAATTTTCAGGACGGGAATCTTTGTCTGAGCCAAAGCTGAATCTTGATCTGACTTCCCTCCTCGGATATGCTGATTGGGAGGTCCCGGTCAGTTTTTCACTTTCTGACTTTGTCACTTTTGTGCAGCTTTTTCTCTGTGACTTTGTGCGGCTGTCCACAGCAAGGCGATTACGCCTCGACGTTGATGGATTGCCTTTCCAGGAGCCCACAATGAAACCCTAGAAGTCTGGGGCTCCGGAGCTTTTCAGCGGGACGAACCTGAAAGTCAGACAGAGATGCAGTTGACGTAAGCCGGCTTGACTCACGACGGTGGGTCAGTCCCTTAATGGAACTTTTTACCAAAAGTTCTCCAATCTTCTCCAAACTTCGAAATCTTCTTCCAGGTCTTAGAAGGTCCTTTAGGAGTCCACAACTCACCCCAAGGTTCCAGAAGCTCTGAGGTGCTCCTTGAGGGTTAGGACTCCAACTCCGAGGATGCACCTAGTTCAAATCCAAAAATGACCACAAGAAACATGTTCAGCTGGTCAGTTCCTTCAGGTTTCAATGCAGGGGGCTCTGGTTAGATATTTTGCACCTGGAGCAAGCCGAGAGACGAAATCTTGAAGCAGTTGAAAACAGGCAAAATCCTTTTCGTGGTTAAGCCCGTGTGTGCAGCTGGTGCAGTCCGTCCTTCAGAGTGCAGTGTCCAGGTGCAGGTCAGGGGTCTAGCAGGGCAATCCTTCTTCTTCTGATGTTGGTCCTTGTAGGGATCTGAGTTGTGGGTGCAGCTCTGCCATATTTATTCTTGCCCCTGGGGTGAAAAAGCCAGGGTGGGGCGACTGTTTAATCTCAGGCAGGCCACTTCCCCTTGGATGACCACTTTCTGGGGAGTGTGGCACAAAGCAATCACAGGGAGCAACATTCTTTAAAAATCCAACTTGGCTGAAAATTAATTGTGGAGGTTAGGTCTGGCTGAGCCCACCCACTGGTGTGGCTAAAATTCCTTGCCCAACCCTCTCCTAATCTAATCAAGAAGGCACATAGTTGTGTGGGCTTGCAGGAAATGTGGGAAGTCCTGAGCTGTCCTTCCCTCCTTTGAAGACTAGTTTGGCTGCTCTCCCCCGTCCTGTTTCACCATCTGCTGAGGCAGATCTACTATCCCAGGGACTTCCTTTGCGTTCACCCCAGGCCACTTCTTACCTCATCAAAGCAGCCTGGCCAGGCTCCCAGAGGCTGTCCAATCAGAGAAGGGCACTACACAGCGGAAACTGGTAACTTTTAGGAAGAGTTCTAAAACTCTTTCCCTGAACTAGTTATATTAAATCCAACAATGACAAATTGTTGCATTTATTATAACAATCAGTTTGAGACCAAACCAGAAATATCCAGCTCCGTTTGAGACTTTTTTATTTAAAATAAAGTCTCCCGATTTTAGCCAATGGAGCCTATTCACTACAATGAGAGAAAAACAAATGTGGCTATTTTTCCTCACCGGAGCTTATAAAACATATTTGATAAGGTCCCTGCTTATAATTACACTGCACCCACCCTGGGTACACCCAGGACAAACCTTAGGTGTGACTTACATGTAAAATTAAGGTAGTTGAAGACTTTGGAATTACTTTTAATTCCAAAGTCGAATATACATGTAACTTTAATTCAAAAGCAACCAGCAAGACAGACGTGCCTTTAAAATGACCCTGGGCACCTCAGCAGTGCACCTATGGGGGCAGTATACTATGCTTGGGTGCCTAAACCTGCATGCCCTACCATGTAATAGGGACCTATAGGTAGGTTGACATAGCCATTTATAATTACCCTAATTTGCATACTCATTTTACACAGAGTACAGGCCCTGGGACTTGTTAGCTGTACCCAGGGCACCATCAGTGTCAGGAAAACACCAGCAAAAAGTGAAAAATGGGGGCAAACAGTTAGGGGGCTTCTGAAATCAGCCCAGTTTTCTCCCACAAATGATAAACCCCGAGTGTTACTTTTCCAAAACCAGTATGCCTCTAACTAAACAGATGAGATAACAAATCATAGGCAAAATTCGAATTAAATTTATACCTGCACAGTCGAGAAAGTTTTTCGGTTGAGAAGTTGTAATGTTTTGTAAAATTGCACATCTTTGCATTCACATAGTTTCTAGCAAAAATAATTTTATTGGAGGGAAAAACGTTTTGTTAGAGAAGTCATCCTCTTAGATTCTTGTAGGCATTTTCATTTATAAATCCTTCTTTTGGCATATTTCCACATGTAGGTTTTTTTAAGAGAAATTTGCAAAACTTGCCAAAACCAGTCCCAATATTTTACATACCCCTAAAGATGGTTGCAGAGTGTGAAGCATATAACCCAGTTTTAGCTGATTTGAGTTTTTCCCACATCATCGCATGGCATACAAGCGCCCTTGTTGATGCACAATATCACGAAGGGGAAATGCTATAGAAATTACGTATATTACATATTTGCCACACTTTATTGTATTTGACTCAGTTTGTATATTTTGTAATACTATACAGAGGACGTACACCAGAGACAGAGTAACAAGGGAATGAACAACCATCTTTCTCATATTAAGGAAGAGAGGGGGTGACTATGGGTGTGTTCCACTACCTTATACATATAATGTGCTCAGACCTGATAAGAGGCAATAGTCTCACCTGTGGAATCAGTTTCTCCTCTGAATTACAGGTAAGCATGTCACTTTGACATGCAGCACTGTCTTGTCTGGAGACATTCTCCCGAAGAAGCTCATAATGTTTTTTTAAGGGACATGAGTTTATTTAAAAACATATCCTCACGCCTATGCTCATTTTATTTATTCACTTTTACAAAAATACTGAAACACTGTTGTCAGATTCACATTAAAGAAAGAAAATGTGCAACTCCGCATTTTGCGATAGGTAGGTAAGAGATTTATGGAGGAATGTGATAGATTTGGTAAAATGTACAACCTATCTAGACAAGCATTCCAGGAAACAGCTAGTGCAAATTTTCTAATTCAGTTTTCTAATTGACGGTTTCCATTTTCTTATTAGCGCGCTGGGCACCTTAGATTGAGTATGTAAAGGTGCAGACAGCTCCATCTGTGCACATATCTTGCAGAGTCTGCTCAAGAGGTAACTTCCGTCACACTGTGCACTACTTTTGTTTGACCGGGGAAGGAAATATGCCTTGTGCTCTTTTGCCATATTAATTAAAAAAATGAACGTTTACTCATAGAGGCTGGCGGTTCATGAACTGACAGTTAGTGCATGTCCAAACATATCATACTCAGTTGGTGCAAATGTTATAATTCTAAAGTCATTTTCCACTGATTGGCTAGTGAATATGCTGGTACAGATATCCCCAATGGTCAGTGTACAATTGTTCATTCACCGCAGAAAAGCATGTAATACGAACTCAAATAATGTAAATTATCTTTTGTAACAGGTCAACATGAGATCAATACGATTCGAAGGTGCTTTAGAAAAGACTGACATTACACGGCGCCTGGTGGATCGTCATGAGTTGAGTAAGAGGAACTAGTTACAGATTATTTATTTTACAAATATCGTATTTTGTTGTACGTTGCTTTTAACAGCTAGGGATATTACTTCACTTTACTGCTTAAAATGCACTATGGTAAGTAGTATTATGCTTTTTAGGGTCGAGTGCACAAGAGCTTCGTCCCTGTTGTAATCTCTCTTTGGGCTTGTAATCACGCCCATGTCATGCGTATCTCTTTCATTGGTTCGTGGGCTTGCTTTTAAAATCTGCTTGCTTTCATTAGTACAAGGCATGCATACGTCATGCCTTTTCCGGTGTTTAGTCCTCCTCAAGCGCACCGGCCAACTACTGAAAACTTACGAGGCTCGATGTTTTCAGCCTGGTTCCTGCGCTACTTTATGTTCTTATTTTTCATGCAGAGCGATCGCACTGTGTTTTACATAGCATGATTGTGCTCATTTTTTTCTTTCAATTTGTGTGGCAAGAAAAGTCTGGTTAGGAGTTTACAATGCTAATAGCTCTAACTCGAGCAAATGCGAGACCTGTTGTATTGCAAATGCTTGTTTAATCAAGCAGGGACTGTGAACAGAGTTGCCTCTAGGCGTTTGGGCAGAGGTGATACTTAGAACAAGGATATTGGATGCATGGGCCCTGATTTACTAAGCCTTTGCAGTATCCTTTCGTCAATGGTATCCATGGCAGTGCCTTTTGCAAAAGATCCAGAGAACTGAGACTGGTATTTCTTTAAGCCAGAGGTCTTCAAACTGGGGGGCAGGCTTCCCTATGGGGGCCTCAAGTGATCTCAGGGGGGATGCCAAGCTCTGGCCAAAGGTAGCATTATTCTGATAGCAGTATTTTGTTTTAGTGAGTGGGACTAAGCCGCCCTTGATGGGCCAATAATAACCTTTTTTGTCATTTATATTCTGGCTGGGAGAAGGTGTCAAAATTAAAGGGATTTCAAATATTCTTCAAACCCCTCACTCCCCATTTCTAATAATCACACTGTGGATACTTTAACACTTTATTAAAGGCTACCTGACCAGAAAAATATGTTTTGCAATCATGTATTTGATTGCAATTTTAAATTGTAACAGAACCCAGCTGCAATGTTTAAATAAGTCTATACCTATTTAAACATTGACAGTTTAATAAAATAATTGTGAAAAATGTTGAAGGGGGGCCCGATGATTTTTATTTCCTTGGTTGTGGAGGTGGGGAGGTGGTTGACACAGCAGTAAATAGTTTGAAGACCACTGCTTTAAGGTCTTTATATTTCCTGATATCCCTTAATGTTGCCCACAAATGTATCACATTGCTCAATGTTTTCGTTACTCAGTGAATCAGATTTCCACTCCATGAAATACTCAAAATGGACTCTCAGGCATTGACGATTAAATAAAGTGAACGTGTGAGAAGGAAGTCATTTTCTACGAAAGGCTTATTTTACCATTTAGGTAGGGAATTCTTATGTCACAATAACTCGCAACAAATGACATGAAGCTTAAAATAAAAAACGAATATCCAACAGGCATAAAATACAGTTTCATAGGAGCTATCTATTAACAATGCATGGGTCATGAACACAAGCAGGGTCTTTATTTTGACCACCTCACAACTTCCCTTTCGAAGTAGAAGTTTGCCTCACCCTAAGCAAAAGGCGCAACGCTATACAATGTCAGAATTATCAACTCCTCCCACTTAAGTGTCTACCACAAAATGCAGACCAAGGATGGAAACCACTTCCCTCACCATAGGAAGGTGATTGTTTGAGAGAGAAACTGAGATAGAAATTCCCCTGGAAAACCACTTAACTTTTGTCATCCCTGGCATGAGTTCATTACAATTGCACCTCTGTGGTGGAAGGGGGGGTCAAATGAAAGATGACAGATGAGCAGGGGAGATCAGCCTACGGGACTGCAGTAGAGAAAACGAATGAGTCTTAGCAACTGCTGGAGGCGGGTTGAAGCATGTGATAGGGTTTTGGCAACTTTAGTAACCCTAACCCGCCCGACAGAGTGCAGGCTGAGCCAACTTAGCAACTTGAGCCAGGGAATCTGGCAGACTGTATCCCATTAACTATCTCCGCATTACATGATGATGGTGTATTCTGGGTAACAATCAGTCCTGTGAGACAACAGCTATTTGTTATATTAGTGAGTTTCAAAGCTCTATAAAAACAAGTCTAAATATGGAAAAGGTAGAATATGCCAAGTGTCATCCTCACATAAAGCGTTTCTAAGGAGGACACAGGTAACACAGCAGACGGCAGTGACCTATATGTAGTGCACGCGTGTAATGGTGTCCCTGCACTCACAAAGTCCGGGGGAATGTCCCTGAACTATGTAGGGGCACCTTTGCTAGTGCAAGGGTGCCCTCACACTTAGGTGGTCATTCCGACCTCAGCGGTCTTTTTTCCAGACCGCCGAGGCCGGGGGAGACAGAATACCGCCATTGCCGGCGGTATTCATGCCTCCCTATTCCGACATTTTCGCTGGGCCAGCGGATGGTAACAGCGTTACCGTCCGCTGGCCCAGCAAAAAATGGCACATCAACATTGCCGCTGGCTCGTAATAGAGCCGGCGGCAATGTTGATGTGCAGCGGGTGCAGTAGCACCCGTCGCGCATTTCACTGCCCGAAATTCAGGCAGTGAAATGCGCGATTGGGCTATGCCTGGGGGCCCCTGCACTGCCCATGCCAAGTGCATGGGCAGTGCAGGGGCCCCCAGGGGCACCCCCAGTCCCCTTACCACCAGCCTTTTAATGGCGGTGTTTACTGCCACGGACAGGCTGGCGGTCGGGGACTCATAATCCCCAGGGCAGCGGTGCTTGCACCGCTGCCCTGGGGATTATGCCCGCCAAAGTGGAGGGGCCGGCGGTATGGCCGTGGCTTTTCCGCCACGGTCATAATTGCTGGCGGAACACCGCCAGCCTGTTGGCGGTGTTACCGCCAACATACGGCCGGCCGCCAGGGTCGGAATGACCCCCTTAGTAACTTTGCACCTAATCTTCAGCAAGTGAAGGTTAGACATATAGGTGACTTATAAGTTACTTAAGTGCAGTGAAAATGCCTGTGAAATAGTGTGTGCACTATTTCACGCAGGCTGCAATGGCAGTCCTGTGTAAGGGTTTGTCTGAGCTCCCTATGGGTGGCAAAAGAAATGCTGCAGCCCATATGGATCTCCTGGAACCCCAATGCCCTGGGTACCTAGGTACCATATACTAGGGACTTATGAGGGGTGTCCAATATGCCAATTGAAATTGGTAAATGAAGTAACTGGCCTACAGTGACAAATTTAAAAGCAGAGAGAGCATAAGCACTGAGGTTCTGGTTAGCAGAGCCTCAGTGACACAGCTAGGCGCTACATAGGCATACACATTAGGCCTCAAACTATGAGCACTGGGGTCCTGGCTAGCAGGGTCCCAGTGAGACAGGCAAAAACATACGGACATATAGGTTTTTATCTATGAGCACTGGGGTCCTGGTGAGGTACTGGTTTTTTCAGAACCGGTACTGATCCGGTAACCCAGCGGTGCCAGGGTACACCCAAAGACCTCGGGTACTTTCCTGATTCAGACCACAGAAACTCAGAGTCTTCTAGGTGAAGTCAAAGATCGAATTTATTGGCTGCAGCCAAGTAACAAGCGTCCTAGAAGTACAACAGCACGGTTTGTATGTTCTCAGGAGACTGTGTTTCAATGCAAAGTCAGGTTTCCTTATATACAGTTTTTTAAGCTTCAGGCAAACATTCTTGACATTTTGGTTGGTCATTCACATGTTTTCACTACAAAGGAAAAAACAGTGTCATGATGAAACCTCATATTTCATGTCATCCAACCCATAATAAATTACCCGGCAAGGCCTAGTATTTTACATCAGATAAGTGTGGACCCCCAATAAAAACGGGCACCTCCCCCTCGTAAAGTAAGAAGAAGAAAAGAGCAGGTGCAGGTGTGAGCAAGATTAGGCAGGGTGTGTGAGCGATAATAAGGGTTTTATGGCATGGTGTGCCTTGATGCTATCTGATTCGGCCACTGGGAGAGGGACTGACCAAACAGGTTTGGCCTGAGGCAATGGTTCCAGCTTGCCCAGGTCAGAGAAAAGTCAATCAAGGTGTACTTGTCCTTGGAATCAAATCTGACTGTATTATAAGCCTATGTGAGGGCAACTTTTAAAAATGGCTGCCATGTATAAAATGGGAGCCACGAGTGCAGGACGAAAATGGCGATTTCGAGGTGAAAACGCTGCTGGAATTGAGCGAAAATGCTCATGCTTAGTGTACTAGTCATTATCGGTCTTTTGATACTAAAATCGTACTGCTGTGGCAAAGTAAATTACATGGGTCCAGAATTTTAGAACCACAAACCCTCCTTTTGCCCTTACATAGGCAATAAACCTATTCTCATGCTAATCTGAGTCCAGGTCTATGTTTATAAGGCCATGGAGATGTTGCTGGAGCAAAATTCTAGTACTTGGTAATTCTCTCTGGACAGGTATCCTCGAACATGCAGTAGCACAAAAGGCCACATATGGCAGGACAAAATAAGGAATACCTCTATCTGCAGTAGGTGGCATAAGATCACACACCCAACAATTAGTGATGTTCACTACTAACTAGTGTTGATGCAGAAGCTGTACAAAAGAATTGCTTACGAATTCTGATCTTCTAACCTGCTCATGTTCAGGAAAAGGGTGAAAAGAGTGCAAAGAAACAATAGTAGGAAAAGACATAGGTTGGGAAGTGGGTGCAGAAGTCAATTGAGTAGAGAAAAACAATCCCACCCATAAATGACAACGTCATGTTTAAAAGACACTAGAAAACACGTTATTAAGAACATATAGACAACGGGAGAAAGTAGTGACCACTATTACAAATGAAATAATAATTTTTCACAACCCTAACCAAAAAGCAAATACTAAAATTATCTAGTAACATTTTTAGGGCTCCTCTGCAGTTCAGTCATTTTTGTATGTTCAGGTGGAACAGTGGTGACTCTCATCAATGCTCTAAGGTGAAAAGGGGGTACTCTTTCCACAGAAAATGGACTTTATTCTGCTTTTACTAAACAGAATAGTACTTTAAAACAATGCCAGCAAAACAATCAGTCTCCTAACACCTAGTCTATACAATCACACGGAAACCTCTTGTGAAACCAACTATGCCCAGAGTCCGTTCAAAAAGCCTCTCTGGCAGGCTTCTATTGTCCATCAAATTTTCTTTTGTTGTTTTCTTTCGCATGGGCCTCTCAATTCAGGCCTCTTCGTGAGAAAAGTACTGCTTAGTTGGAGTGCCCTCCTGGCAAACACCCACAGCTCACTCGAAAGTCTCAATGTCTTAAAGCAATGCACCAGTGTCTCTCCTCTGTGGCATACACTACAAACAATGTGCTCTTCATTGATCAAGGGCACAAATCATCTCGTGCAGACCCAAGCACCATTAATTGGGAAATAGCTCAAGCTCAGCAGCACTTTCAGACTCCAACACTCATTATTTAGTGTCAGAGGACGCTCAAGCTGCTCTTTCATGGGCACCACAATATAGTGCCTTTTTCCAAACTTGAAATCTCCGGTGCACTGCCCTTCTTCCGTTGGAGCAAAGAAAAGGGGGTGTGTGGCCAAAACTCAGGCCAAGGGGCTCAAGGGATTGCACACTGTCAGAGGTTACCAGCACAAGACAGGTAGAGAAATGAAACCTCAAAACAGCTCTGCCATCAACAACAGGAATCCTTCTCTTTAGCTCCTTTACACTGAATTTTTGGTTTTGTGATGTCCAACGCCGTCTGATGGAGCAAGTACGATACCATGCGCTGTCCAGCTTTGCTACTTTCTGGGTGCTGAGACTGTAGGGCCAAGACGTCCGTCTTTCATCTGTAGCTGTCACTGATGGGAATTAGGCTTAAATCAATGTCCTGCAGGTTATTATGACTTGATACCTGCAGAATCTAGTGACATAGGAAATGTGCCACAGTTGTTAGTTTCCTTCAATTTAGTAAAAAAAACAGTTCATGGTTTTTAACAAGGGGACTGCAAGCAGGTGGTCTGCAATCTTCAAAGGAGTAGCCATACACCATGGGCATAAAATACAAAGACAAAGGCAGAAGGGCAAAACAGGGTCTCTAGCATCTTTAAGTGGGTTCTCTCCATTATTCTCTGCCATCTATAGCTACATGAGAATTCTATCTGAATGGATTTCCTCACACAGTGGCATTGTCTAATGGGGTAAACACATATTTTCCTCAATGATTAAGTCTAGGTGTTCCTCCTTACCTTAGAACATCTCAATAGAGAAATCACATGATAACGATTATCAGGGACATGTAGAAACCTTCCTTTAAAAACTGTGCATCAGGTGCACTATGCAATACACAGGCTAATAGTCAAATGTGCAAACAAAAAGACAAGAACTAGAGGGTCCTGATATTTGCATGATTAGGACACATCTGATCCCACCAAAAATTAAAGTAGCAGGAACAGAAGGGAACCGAAAACCAAATTAAAATAGACATTGAAAATTTGTCATGTTCAAAAAGGTAAACATAAGATATCTCCTATTGAAATGGAAAACTTGTCTTACTATAATATTGAGTCAGTTAACCAGTCTATCGCTACCCTGACAGTCAGGCTGGAAAACATTGAAGCAGGCCCAAGGCAAATTCTTGAAAACCAGTCTGGTCATACCAAAGGGAATTATACATAACATGGGGGTCCCTGGTACATCACTGTAGTCTGGAAATGTGAACCTGAACAATACATCAATAATAATAAAAGGGCTGACTGGTGAAAGGAATTCGAAAAAGAGAAATGGGACTAGGACATAGCTAAAATCTCAATAACTAAGCATGATGCGACATTGGTCAGGGGAAGTAACAAAATAAAAAATCTATAGGAAGAACAACAAAAATTATTTGGGTGATAGTCAGGCATGTGACACAACACCGAGAGTGCGGGTGATACACAAAGGCCAAAGTTACACAAATTTTAACTCTACCGTTGGTGACTACACCATATACGGTACTCCTAGCTAATGTTTCAGTTCCTTCTTCAGGAAAAAATGAAAACCTGGTTTTCTTTTAAGGAACGAAAGCCATATGCTACTTAGGAAACAGAACATCATTAACTAATGTAATATAGAAATTAGGCCACCTTGAGTCACAGATCTATAATTTCATCCTTAGGTCCAATCAAGGCTACATAAATGTAGGGCTGCCTGTTCCTTTAAGAGAAGGGGCAGTAAAGTGACTAACTGCAGGTGACACACTTTGATCCTGTATATCTCTTTTTATTTTCCTTCAATACCATTATAGCCAAATAGACATGCACTGGTGAAGTGTTGTCTTTTATGTTCACAGCATGAAATATCATTATCTGTGGAATTTAGTAACCAGAACAAGTTCAACCAACTGTTGCGTAGCGATGGGCATCGTCATGACCATCCCCTCACAACACAGGGGAGCTTGTAATAGTATCAAAAGCAGCAACAAACATGCAAAAAACAAATAAAAAATAAAAAAAACGCACAAAACGTCAAGCCATCAGATATACTTGCTGTGTATCAAGCACAAAAAGCATAGACAAAACAATAGCATGTGTGAATAAGCGGTGACACACAACACCATGTCATGTCATGGACCTGTTTAATTTGTCAGGTTTAAAATCCTTACCCTCCTTTTGACAGTAGATCACCAGGCAATGGAAATCTGCTGTCAAATATAACTTTACTGTTTCTCTTCTAACATACAGGACCAGCAAGAACAATTCATGATAGGACCAAATACATGAAAGTAAATTTCCATTACTTAACTGTTACCCTCTTGTCAGTTACTTCGCAACATCAAGACACCTTAGTTTTACCTTTCTAAAAGTAAAAATTGTTACACTGACACTCCATATTAATTTGGCACCTACAATTTCCACTGTGAAAAATAAGTCTTAATTGGCAAATCGTTCTCATTAAGGCATGTAGCCTTCAACATTTTAGAAAAGGGCTGCATCTTATTTTCTGTCTAAGACTTAATGCAACACTTCGTTTTCTGTCAAATAAAAGCAACTAGCAGGCATAATTTTATTTTTTTAGAGCGGAGACACAAATGTATCAGTTCTGCAGAGCATTTAACATGATGTTGCGACTTTCGAAGAAACCCCTTTTTTTTATATTTTCCCTTTGGAATTAAGTTCTTTAATTGTATTGATGTTCTTCTGGAGAAACCAGAAATCCCACTTTTAGAGGCCCGTAGGGTCATTCTGCATTTCACAGAGACAAGGCCCTAATTTAAAAGGTCACAAGTGTCAACATGACAGCCTCCTCCATTGTTTATGGGAAAACTAAAGATAGCATCTCAGCAGCGTGACTTGAGCCAGCCTCTGTAGCTCTCCTAGCTTCTGCCACTCTGAATCTGTCAAAGACAGTAGGCCTTCCTATTTTCCTTCTAACCTGCAATAATTCACTCTATTTAAAAAAAAAATTTTTTTCCTTTTTAGGCGCTAAAAAAAATTATCTCTATTTCCAGATTATTAAACTACATTTACTGTGAATAATTCACAAACCTTAATAACACACATACCAGTTGTTGGAATAAATGCTTGTTGCAATCCCATGCAATGGTACATATTTCATCAACCTCGAATGAATGAACGTCTCAGTAGGCCCAGCTCAAGTTAGAACCTTCAACCTTGATATTAAAACAAGCCTTTGTACTGGCACATTGACTCATTGAATCATAAGAAGGCACAACTTGCAAATATATATCAAACCTAAATGTATGCATTTACTGAAGCCTGAGACACTTTAAAAAGTACTCTGAATGAAAGAAAATGCAGTTTAAACAGTGCTTTTGCCCAAAATCGACTTTGATATTTTAGGCATTAAAAAATCAATATCCTACAATTTTCTTGCATAATATGCATTACCAGAATGTCTATTACACAATCCATGAGTCAGCCATTGAAAATATTAACTTATATTTTATAGAAATGAGCTTGTTTGCTCCTGCGCCAAGGGAAAATCACACATACAAATGTCATTTTAGCGGTGCAATACAACTTTAATTCAATTTTAATGTTAGGAGGTCATAGTATAGGTATTAAGCTTTATAAATATTAAAAAACGATTTTGAAAAGCACTTATTTGTTAAATAATTTTTCCATAATTAATAATTTTCTTTTTTTTTTTTAAATAAAAACCCAATTATTCTTTTTTTTGTGATAATTCCACATATAAAAGCAAGCTGCATCCCTTGCCTATTATTTGGGATACATTAACTCACAAGCCTAAGCGCATAAGCCTAACTTGAAATGCGTCACATTTTTGTGCCACTTTCATTTAAAAGGAAGGTTATGCAAAATTCCACCCATGTTTAACTGGGAAAGTGCTGGCTGAATTGAACATTCCTATCAAATATACTGCAGCTGAAAAGTTTGCCTGTGAACATTTAATACAATGCATCTAAGAAAAATGCTGTAAATGTATTTTTTTTTTTGTTGCAAAAATAGATAATTTCGTTTTTTTGGGGCCCTATTTATATCTATTGAATGTTTTTTCTAATTTATTAAGCATTTAACGGCAGTTTTGTATATGTGCACAATTGCTCATTCTATAAATTAAAGAGCAACATATAGCTATGTTAGCACATCACATGGTTCATTTCTGGATTTTTTCTAAGTTTCTACTTAATATTAATTAACCAACATTTTACTTAACAAACTGTAAACATCAAGAAGACCCACAAACACACATTGAGCTCATTTCAGATATAAACAGAAAACACTCAGTACAAACAATACAGTGCGCTTTAGCCATTTTTCATAAATAGCGCCGTCGCAATTTACTTACAGAACCGTTTGCAGATCCTAGTTGTAAGTCATATTTACAAGAAAAAAAGAAAACTTTTCTAAATTATTTCCAAGAATAGCGGACCCATACTTTATTAAACGTGATGGGGCCTACTCCGTGCTTCACATATATTTCATAGGTTGGAGTTCCAATCGGAGGAACCACACGAGTCCTCCTAGCAGGATCCCAGTGACACAGTAAAAACACACTGGTACACACTCACAAACAGGCCAAAAGTGGGGGCAACCATGCTAGAAAAAGGCTCCTTTCCTACAATGACCACTACTGTCACCTGGTGGAGCCTTAGCAGATGAGCCTCCAAGACAGAGGCTTACACTGGCAAAGCAAGAGGAGACTCCGTTGGTGAGTTCACAGAGCTCCTCTTTGCCCTAAAAAGTGCAAGACAGCCACATTTTTGGTAGGGAGAGAGCGCTAACAGTTTATGGCTGTGCTTTGCTCTGCCAAATTATAAATAAAATCCTTTGAATCACAACCTGATGGTGCACATAAACTATAGTGGTATTCAGGTAAAAGACCCTGAGACACATTCACCCACTCTGTCCAGTCTTGTTCTTTGCAGCTTGGGAATCTAAACATAAACTGGTACTGATGGAATGATAATTTTTAAAATATGCATACCGATGAAATTCCGAACTTCTTTTGTGATCCCTGGCTTTGTTCTCATTCTTTCCATTTGTTCTACACAAATGACCAATCAGTGGGGAGAAAAATTTCATAATGAACAGTTGCCCTTTTTCAAGCCCATCCTCGTACGCCATCACTATAAGTACACTGCATAAAACAATAGGAATATTTCTTATGACTCTGAAACGGAAACATCTGTAAAAAAAGTTTGTAGATAGTTATGAACAGTACAACCAAATATTATGCAGCAGCTAATACTAAATTACACAAGTGAGTGTGAGACATCAGATTGCTGGATGAGGTGGGTCGAAGTCTCACTATGTAACAGCCACAATATTTTTCTCAAGGTGAACCACAAAAGTCACTAGATAAAGCTGTACGCAACCCTCCTGAAGCTTGGCACAAAAGGACTCAGGCTTTAGTATTTATGCAGAACAGAATCAGTAGTATAGTAAAAACACCACACAATAACAATCCAAAAAGGAATTAGAAAAATAGAATACATTTTAATGAATAAAATTATACCAGAATGACATAAATCCATTCAGTAGAACTGGAGATATGCAATTTCAAATTCTGGAACAAATATAACACCTGAAAGCGCTTAGCCTACTTGCGGTCATCTGGTCATACAAGATTGGGGAAAGGTTGGAAGTTATAGCCAACTGTGATAGTGCACGGGTAATATGCAGGGGCCAGATTAGTCCTGCTGAAAAAGGTATCTTCTCAACATCTGACACAAAGAGTACCATGCATGGTAGTGGAGGCCGTGAGGAGCAGAGAAAGCATCACTGATGCTCGGCCCTGTAGCACAAAGAGCAGGGTGGGTGTGCATGCTGTAGTCAATATAGTGAGAAGAGCTGCCAGGTGTCGTGGATGGTCATTGCTGGAGCTTTACATTGGTGGTCACTGTGGACGGTCGTTGCTGTAGCGTGAAGTGAAGATCTCATGTTGTTCATCAGCGCTGGTGGTAGCAGTAGCGTGAACAGCAGGTCTCACCCGAGCTTAGTGTCGAGGGTCATCACAGGCAGCAGAGTCTTGGTGCGAAGGGGCCCTTTCACATTTTGTTCTTGGAAGAAGCTCAGAATAATGCCTGCCAAGGCCTAGGACCTGCACAAAGCACCTCTTGGGAATCACAACAGGTCAGAATGGCTTAGTGAGGTCCAGAGTCAAGTCTAGTTGGACTAGATCAGCTGTGTAGTTGCAGAGATGATTTTAGAGCTTGTTATGTCCCTGTAGCTCAAACATAAGATCAGTCAACTGACCCTTGCAGTCACTCAGGTTTGCCTGATTAAAAGGTATAGAAAGGTATTGTAGTCCAGTCTTTCTTCTGAAACAGCAAGGCAGTCCTCAGCAGCAGGGCAGTCCTTCTTCTGTAATGCCGCATATCCAGGAATGTTTAGGGAAGTGGTTCTGGAGGACCAGTATTTATACCTGGTGCCAGCATTTGTGTGTCCCGTCTCTCCCTATGCCCACATCTGGGTCTGGAAAGATGTTCCCTTCCCTTTTCAAGGATCCAAGAATTCAGATGTGACAAAAGACCCAGGCCTGTTATCAGATTATTGCATGTGGGCAGCTCCTTGAAATGTAAGTGAGGCTAGGTACAGCTCATCCCAGTCATCTTAGCAGGATGGTAGATCTTTTCCACACATAAGCCAACTTTGTATTACTGTCTGGAATCAATACAAAAACCTCAACAGCACAGCAATTCACAGTCATGTGACCAATGACACTGACAGAAAGCCTAAATGGTTAGTAACAGAAAATACCAACTTCCTAAAAAAGACATTCTCAGAACTGTGATTTAAAATCAAAATTCAACATTAAAAAGGATTTAAGATTACAATTCATTTGAGCGTAGACAGTAGATTTCTATCTGCTGCCAATACAAAGTTATCACTCAAAAAAAATATAATAAGGCAACCCAGTGTTAGTCAAGAGGAGAAATAGGCCTTACCAGTAAACAATGAGTTTTTCACTGCTAGGACATACAAAACTTAAGCACACATGCCCTACTTTTTAAATATGATGCACTCTGCCATTTGAGCCTTTTGGGCCTACTTTAGATGTGACCTACATGTATTAAAAATGAAAGTTTAGGCCTGGCAAATTGTTTATTATGCCAGGTTGAAAGGGAAGTTTAGAACTGCACTACAGGCTGCAGTAACGTGTTTGAGATGTTTTAAAAGGCTACTTTAGTGGTTGGCAGAATGAGAGCTGCAGGCCCACTAGTAACATTTAATATACAGACCCTGGTTACAGGTAGTAGAATTTACTAGGGACTTCCAAATAAAATAAATGCAGCAGTTAGGTGTACACCAATTTTACCATGTTTGAAGGAGAAAGCAGTTTAGCACTGGTTAGCAGTGGCAGAGTCCAAAGAGTCCTAAAGCCAACAAAACAAATTCAGAAAACCCAAAAGTGGTGAAGGCAAAATGTTGGGGGAAATACCAGGCCAAGGATGCCAGGTCTATCATAAATGAAAAAGTGATGGATGAATGCTTAAATTAATCACAGCAACTGGTAATTACTCTGCCTACATCCCAGTCCAGTGTTATTTTGCACATTGTGTCACTCAAGTCATATAATTCCAGTTCAGGGATGACCTGACCTGGCAGTTCACACTGGACTGTTTCCACCGGGCAATGATAAAGAGCGGATAGCATTTGGCTTGGCCCCAACTGAGGTGGCTGGCTGGGTGAAAAATGATGGATTGTGGTGCAGCCTGAGCAACTACTAGTAGCTGAGATTTATTCTGGGTATGCCCAGACATGGGACCCATGCTCACTGTGCCACTGGAATAAAGCCATACCTGGCTGATAAGCCCAAATAAGGGAAAAAAGGTAATTGGTTGCGCAAGTACTGGTTCAGGGAGTACCTGGCCTGGCTGTTTGGGCTGGACTATTCCTTTTAAAGCAGGGTTAAGGCTGATTTGGAAATGGCTGGGTTCCAACTGAGGTGGCAAGAGGGGTGAAAAATGATGGACTTGGATGTAGCCAGAGTGACTGGCAGTGGCTAAGATTAATTCAAGCATTCTATCCATCACCTTAATTTTGATGCCCTAAGAGTGATGGTTATGCATAAGTAGCAATTTAAACATGTCTCAGGCCTGCCATTGTAGACCCTGTCTGTGCAGTTTCACTGCCACAATGACTTGGCATTCAAAACCCATTGCCAATCCTTAAACTCCTCTTTTATTACACATAAGACACCCCTAAAGTAGGCCCTAGGTAGCCCATTCAGCAGGGTGCTGTGTAAGTAAAAGGCAGGGCAAATACTTTTTTGTTTTACATATCCTGGTTGTGAAAAACTCCCAAATTCATTTTTCACTACTGTGAGGCCTACCCCTCTCATAGGATAACACTGGGGATTCCTTAATACTGTTATTAACTGATTGGAATAAGGTAGAGCTGTCATGTTTAGTACCTATGGAATTGTAATGATAAATCCTCTTTAATGGTAAAATCAAATTTATCATTACAAATATAAAAATGCCAATTTTAGAAAGTTTAAATGTTCTGCTTATAGCAACATGTGCCTGCTGCCTGGCTCCAATACAGGTCTGTGGTAGATGGCAGCTGGGCCTTGTGCCTTCCTTCTAGACAGCCACACACAATGAGAGATTAGGTGTGACTTGATTGGCATTAATGGACAATTACTTGGCTTGAATGGGGGAGGAGCTTAGCACTGCCTCACTTACACCTGGCCTGTCCTGTCCACCCACATTAGGGCTTAATGACCCTGCATTGTCACTCCAGCCAGGTTGGAGCCACAGTGGGGGAAGCAGGGCATCTGTGCACTTCAATGGCATGCCTCTAGAATATTCTCCCACCTTCCAGAACCAGGGTACCAAAGTATAAATACTGGACCTCAGACACCACCACTTCAGTAAACCTCTAGACCTGTGGATACTCTGCCAGGAAGAAGGACTGCTGTGCTGCTGAAAAGAGTGCCACTCTGCTGGACTGTTACTTTGCTGGACTCCTATTTTGCTGTGCTGACCAGCGCCTGACGCCCTCTTGCCTGGGAGTTAGAAGGATCTGGACCTGCATCTCTACAACCCAGAACCCAGATTGACTCCAAGGGCCAGCTGACTGGCCTCCTGTTTTATGTAGTCTCAGGGCCACAAAAGACTTCTAGTCAACCTTCTCCTGCACCTGGGCTCTGCTATCTTCAAGTTTGCCCTGTCAAGTGGTACCTCCCCAGTCCTGGACCCTTGGAAGTGGACCTAAGGTGGTCTGCCCTCTGTGGTCCTCAACGGAACCACCACAAAGCCTCTCAAAGCAACAACGCTCAGACCGGGCACCAGGATGTAAGGTACTCTGTCCAACGGGCCTAAGTGGTTTCCGGCACAAATCAGAACCAAGTGATACCTGGCTGATGAACATTAATAACGCAAAACTGGCCCTGGGTTGCTTGGGTTCTGGTTCTGTGAGGACATGGCTTGGCAGTTTCAGATGGACTGTTCACAATGTAGCAAGGACAAGACTGATTTGCATATGACTGGGTCCAAACTGAGATGACATAGTGGATGAAAAATGATGGACAGGGATGCTGCCTGAGCGATTCCTCATCGCTGAAATTAATTAAAGCATTCCATGAATCACCTTGTTTTTGATACCCTAGAAATGGGCCTGAAGCTGGGACATTTCATTGAATCATTACCTGAGTTTGGCATCAATTATATTATTGCTCAATTAAACTCTTGTCATGTGGTTTCATTATTTTCCGCCTCTTTGAACACAGTAGTTTTTAAGCATTAGGTAATTTGGTAGTATTCTGTTGACAGTTAATCCTTACCCACATCTTTCTCCATACTCATTGCCCATGAACATTTTTCTTACATCAAAATGCTTGCTTGGTAGGAGGTAGAAGTCCTCTTCATGCTGCAAAGTGATCTTATTATTAGAGTCATACAAGTTCTTGTAAAACTCACTAAATTCCGTCATAATCACTAATGGTTGGTTAGGAATTTGTCTTGATCATTCTATATTGCTGGGATTGTTTACTTTCCTTCTTGTTCACTTATATGTAATGCTAGGAGACTCCCTGCTATTTCACCCTATTTCTGAACATTCTGCATCAGAGGTGATGTGTGAGTTAGGTTCATATTTTGCCCTTGGAGGTTCCCATAGCATTGCGTCAGTAGGTGAATGAAAATATGATTGTGTTAGTTCTCAGAATGATGTCTCTAGTGTAACTTGGACCGCCTTAGTCTGTTAGTTTTGTAAGGTTGTGTCTCTGGACGTCATTCCCCTGGTGTACATTTCACTGGCTGCAGAGTGTTTATTATGTGTTGACAAGACCTTCATTGTTTGAGAAGTAATCTGCTCATTTGTAGCTTCTTTTTGACCCGCTGATTGGTTGTATGTATAAGTATTCATACACCAACAACAGGAGAAAAGTACCAATACACCCCTGTCTAGTTTAAAAAGTATCTGGTGGTGATCTTCAACACTCCCTCTAATAATTGCGCTCTCGATTAAGTAAGTAATCGATTTTCAGCTGTCATTTGGCAGAAACTCTGATTACGCCCTATGTATAGCTCTTCTGAATAAAAACCCTGTATGATTTCGCGCATAGGCGTTTTAATTAGCATTTAACACATTAAACCTGATTAACTTTTTGGAATAGCTCATAGTTCCTTTTGTTCGCGATCATGTCCAGGTAGATTAAATTTGTGCCATGATAGGCCTTGTTCTTTGCTCGTGGTGCTACGCTGAGGCGCCTCTTCCGACCATCCTACCAGTAGGAGCTCATAGCAGACCCTTATTTGAGGTTTTTGTTCTCCCTCCTTTAGCTTTGGCTATTTGAGTAATTTCTATGTCAGTGACAGGGCCCATAACTTAAACATGAATTGTACTTTCGATTGTCACCAAAATACTCATCAACTTCGACACCTGTCAGAATTTTGAGATGTTAGAGCATGAAACTGTTTTTATTTGAACAGTTTTTACTATGTGTACTGTTTTAAGCTATCCTGGATATTATTGCATGGCAATGTATTTTATTGTACTTTTATGGTCTACTGTATGGTGTATTTTCTTTTCAATTAGACCAAATACAGTTTTTTTATTGAATCGAAGTAGGGTATCACTGACAAAGAGGTTAAGTAAGAGTCAATTTGTGTACCCCAGCAATGAAAACACAACTCAAAGATATATTACCTGTCTCTTAGTTGTAGTAATCTATAGATATCATAAGACAGTGTTCTGTCGAAAGGTCTTGCAACGAGCCTCTTTCTCCTGACCAGCGTGTCTGACTTTCCCTACTTGCCTAATTTTACATCTGTTTCCATGTTCCAGTGTAAGTTTATGTCTGCCGAATTCTGACACTGTCCTAGATAAATCCAAGAACATTTTGTCTGTCGAACCATCGGTGGTATAGGCTGACCTATTATAATATCAATGATGTTACTTGTATGTTGATCTTGGCAAACAGGAATCGTCCTTCTACCTCCTACCTTACACTATGAATGTTGACCAGCAGGGATCCCTTGAAAAGTGTGTCTACCTCTTTGCAGAGGAGCTGGCTCTTCTCGACTAATAACCGCCAAAATAGTTTCTTTAATTTCTTTGCTTCACTGGGTGACAGATGTGTTTCCAGTTTCTCTGCTATGCCTGTGCTTCTAAGCGCAGGAATGTTAATATGTTATTGCATTTGATATTGGATGTAATGCACGCATAAGGCCCCTCGTGTTTAAAAGGTTATATAGAGATCTTTTCGTTTCGCTGCGTGTCCCTATTGTTGTGTATGTGTGTGGTTCATGCCTAATAATCATGGAACAGAAAATTCAATTTCCCAGCTATGAGGTGTCCGTTTTCTCTTTTATTGCACGGTAGGTTAGTGGGGCGATTCCCTGAAGTCCTGGACTTTAAAGTATGGGCAAATATGTGAAAAATTCTATTCAGGGATGGCGGCGCTTAGCACTGAGAGAAATGGCCGTGCCTTGCTAGAGCTCTGCCGTGGTGCCTCCTCTGAATCGCAGGCAGACGGGTACAAGTGCGTGAAATGTAATCCGAGGGCTCTTAAATAAGGATTGGTGGTAGAGAACATAAAACTAATTGAAAGTAAAAGTTCCGCCAGAGCCCTGTTACTTTCCACGTAGATACTTCATGACAACAATAGTCTGTCGGAACACAGGAGCGAGGTCCTTCACCTGGTCTACAGTGCACTGACGGAAAGACATGCACATCTGAATAATCTTCATTCTGCCATGCTGAGCCCTTCCTCTGTCATTAAAGCAAGTGCTCTGGGAGGAGGAGGACACCTTAATTGAATCTGCAACAAAATGCGAGCCCCAATTGCAGTGCACCATCCACCAATAGACTGGGAGGAGAAACTGCTTTACTGACTCATAGATCGATCTAGTTTTAGCTCTGCCTGCAGCACACACAAGTGATTTATAAAATCCGTAGGAGAATCTCCCATTGTTGGAACATGGCTAGTCCAGAGACACTAAGCACATACTAAACAATCAGCTTGCTTTTGTGAGGAAGAGATGCCCGCGTTTGCGCCCGAAACATACCTCATTAAGAACCCCGGTAAATGGTCATTATTTCAACGGATTTGTGATCTTCCCTACCAAAAAAGAAGACAAGGGGGTTGGGCGAAAAGACCAGACCCCTGACAACCATCTTCTGTCACCCTACTTTTGACTTCCTTGACAGTGAACCCTAGTTTGATTCAAAAGACAGTTTAACAAATGTAATTCTCAAGCCAAAGTTTTAGGATACTCTATTGAGAGAATGCAAGTCACACTTGATGCCCTACTGAAAATGCTAGCCAACTTAAAAAATTCTATTGTCTCTGCCGACACAGCAGTGACTAAATCAGCATCTGAAATGCATCTTTGAGAATAAGTAATTGCAGCCTTTAATAATCACACGGGCTCCACTGAAAAAAAGGGTAATGGACCTGGAAACACAAACCAATACCCATAGCCAGAAGTTTGTTTTTAGGGGGGCATGGCCCTCAGCTGGGACCAAACATTAAAGATGTGCACTATAGGTGCATTTGTTCCCCAATACTGGTTATACTAATAAATATTGACTCCTAGAATATTGTGGCACAAGAATATTGAGGACAGAATACTGAAATATAAGTGGATATAGGGAAGTATAGATGTACTATTCCTAACTCCACATACACATACCTTGAACATTCATACATCCATATGTACAAATATGTGGAGTAAGGGGTAGAAAACCTATACTTACATGTTAATATTTTGGATGAAATATTCTGTCCTTAATATTCTGTACTATCAGTATTATGGTGTTGATATTCAGGGTACAAACCGTGTGATTCTATGTGAAGTATTATGTGGACTTTTTTAAGGTACATATTAAAACTCACTCAATCAACTTTACACAATCTAATTTTAAATCCTATCACTTAGATGGAATTTAAACTAGAGGTGTGTAATGTTATAAAGTAGTCTGGTTCACAGCTTTGTGTATTTTCTAAACTGCTCAAGCTTTGTGAAATGCAAAGCTTATAATGTTATTTAAAAAACAATAAGGTGGCATCATCTCACAGCTCTCCCTTCAACACCTCTTACCTTGTGTGATGGATTTCCAGCCTCCACACTCAACATTCTTTTGTGGGAGGATCACCCAACTGGACATTCTACATCAGGTAATTATCACACAAGAAAGTCCCAAAAGGATAAACGGTACCTCACATAAAGTTAGGAATCTTCATCAGCTTTGTAATTTGTGGAGTACCCTTTTTCTGTCCTACTTTGTAAGTGAAGTTTTACATTTAAAATAACTTTCTCAATTAAAATTACTTTCCAGAGAGCTTAGAGCATATCCCTCAAGAACATTTTGGAAAATCAGTGGCGACCAGTGTGTTTTAAATATTTAGGTTTGCATAACTTATGAAATCTATATAGAATGTAGATTTAATTTTATGTTGAGAAGGTACTACAATTAATTTCAGTAACAAGTTGTGACTAGAAGATGGATGGTTTGATTACATTTGGTCAAAAGCACAAGTCAAAACTCCATGGACTTGAAGCAGGCTTTGACATTGGCCCCTCATTGTTACAGGCAGATTGTGTAAGAAGTGTAGTACAAAAGAAGAATGTCGTTTGACATTCACCAGCAAGACAGATAGACATGGTCAAGGATAGGTGCTTGTGTGAGCCCAGGATGGGTCCATATGTGGTCTGTGGCCTGGCTGAGGGAACTGGCTCCATCTACAGTAAGAGGAGCTGTAGATGGTCAGGCTCCAGCACTGCCTCTAAGGCTCAGAGTGGTGGTCTCATCATTTACATCTAGGTTCCTGCTCTGTGATAATGTCTCTCTTTGATGCTGCTTGCACAGTGCCTCCCATTTGTATGCTACTGAGTCCTCCACTACAAGAATTATAGACAGTCTCCACTCTTCCACATATAATAGACTCCTTGCATAGAATCCTCAAGGTGCCACCGTCTATGTGGTTTACATTGTTTGGACGAATATGCACTTTTTTGAGTGGTGAATATAGAAAGCATGGAAGCCTGCCATGTGCACTGGCTGATGTGCAATAAAAGAGAACGCATCAGAACTTCACATCAAGAGCATATAATAGCAAATACCAAGGGGTTGCCATTGCTAAGCATGTTTCAATATGCAATGTGGATCAAATAACAATGGTTAGACTATGCAAGGTAATTCTTGTATCTTACAATAAAATCCCTTTTAGAAAATAAAGTGCAAAATCGTGCATTGAAATCACATTGGTCCAGGTGTGCTGACAAAAACATGATAAGCTCTATAATCCACCTAAAATGGCAAATTGCCTTTCCTCCACGTGTATATAGCTCTCATTTTACCCCTTTGGGCGCTTCTAACTTTCTCTATATTCTCTCCATCTCCTAATCTCTGTCATTACTGCCTCTCTCAACCATTTGCCCACAGGCCCTTTCTGTTGCTACTGCAATTATCTTACGTTCCTGTCTCTCTTGTTCGTCCTCTCTCTCTCTCTCTCTTCCCTTTTCTATTTACTGTCCTTTCTTTCTCTCAACCCTTTCTCTTTTTCTGGAACCTCTTCAACAGTTTTATTTTCTCTCTAGAACTCTTCTCATAGACCATGTATGGTAAATGAAACTTAGTCTTGGCTGTGCATAGTCATTGGCAGCACTTGTCAACCTTATTTGCCCACTGTCCTTTTTGCTGTTCACCAGTCCTAGAAGCCTATAATCCTGGGGACCTCCTGGCACTGGAGAACTCTTCTGCCATCATGGAACAAAGAAGTTAGTGGAATATGGCCATCATATCCCTGCAGCTTGTTGTCAATTCTTGTTGAACAGAACATCAGGATGCTTGGAATTGGTGGATTTTACTATTTTAGGGCAGATGACAACTTGTTGATGTCCACCACACTACTTTCTTGGGGTGGTTGACGTCAATGGGAGTTCCACAGTACGGGAAAAGAAAATGTTTCTGGTGAAAACACCAGAAACAGTCTCTTTTCCAGAATCACAGTCAAGAGGCAAGGGAAATATTTCCCACCAGTTCCAAGTTTGATTTTTGATGTTGCTATATTGTGCATCACACTGTAAGCACTAATGTAACACAGCCATGCAAAAGTGAAAGCAGACTGTGCTAATGGAATTTGTGGGAATCCACAATTGTGAAAAATGCAAGTTCGCACACTTTTTCTACTTGTGTGACTGGGCTGCTAACAGAGAAGAGAAAGGCTCCCTAAGCCCTCTAAGACACAAAGAAACATCACATTTGTTCCTTGTAAATTTACCAATTCAGGATTTATGAGTAGCTGAGGTGTTCAGGGAGGGCTCTGTCAGAACACTGGAACTCCTTCCAAACCCAGACATATCTGACGAAAAGGCACCTAGGGTATTCTGGGGTGGTGTGTTGGATAGCAATATATTTTCTTACCCAGAATGGCCTGCAAACACCAAACTGTGGCTTAATCACAGATGCCCGAACTTGTGAGGAACAATACAATTCCTACTACCCAGTGCTCTACTATCCGCAATGTTTACTAAATATTATGCAGTTAGTATATTATTACATTGGACCTCATAAGAGCAATATATTTGCTATGACCTTACATTAGATAAAGATAAAGCAGAATTTCAAAGGTGACATAACATTTTAAAAAGGAGATTCATACTGCACAGATATTAACTACAACATATAAAAAATTAAAAACAATAAGTCTATGTTCTGTGGAGATGTCTAGAGAGTTCATTTATAATACAAATGCTTTGTTCCTCAGGTGCCCTGATCATGGTTTCCACAATATTTGGTTCAAGGAGGTGAATCCTCAACATGTTGTCCCCGGAAGGTTTATCTAGATATTAAACCATTTTTGAAATATAGTCTGTTATAGCAGCCCTTTGTGACATGGCAGACTATTTTGGGTAATTGCAGATTCACACTTGCCACAGTCCTATAAACAAATTGAAGATATCTAGAGCAGATACATTATCTCACAGGGCTATATTTTGCAACAGGCAAGTGTAGGGGGAGCAATCACAGTCAAATATAAGTCATACCTGACTCTGTCCTAGCACAAAAGGCTAATCAAAGCACTATGCCATATTGGAATTTGGACTTTCCTTATTGGACATTACATCTGAATGGCTAGTAGATTTAGGTAGTCACAGCCACTCAAGTATCAGGAACAGGAAACAACATCAATGTTACTGCCTTGAAAACAACATAGGAACATCAATGTCCCATACAGCTGTACTATCTTTTCACAAAGCAAATTATTGTTTGACATACCATATGCGAAAGGTAAGAAGGGAGTGAAGCTAATGCCTACCGAATTCTGATCCTCTCAGCTGTGACTGTGAACCTGTGTTGGTACCAACATTTACATCAGCTCCTCACACACAATATTGTGGCATTTCTCAGGGGTCCCTCTTATCCCCTCTATTATTCAAAATCCACCTAACCCCCTTACCAAACCTGATTAAATCAACTTTACCTGTAACAGATATACAGATGAATCTAAGGGCCAGATGTAGCATTGTTCCAAATTGCGAGTTGCAATTTGGAATGCAGAAAGGTGTCTCAGACACCTTCTGCGAGTCGCTATGGGGTCGCAAAGACCCACCTCATTAATATTAATGAGGTGGGTCGCAATTTGCGACCCCATAGCGATTCAGGGCACTCACGGGGATGGTGGCCTGCTGGGAACAGCAGACCACCATGTCCGTGATTGCTTTTAAATAAAGCAGTTTTTTTTTTCAAAGTGCAACCCGTTTTCCTTAAAGGAAAACGAGCAGCACTTTGAAAAAAAAACCGAAACCCTTAGTTTCAGTATTTTTCAGGGCAGGTAGTGGTCCATTGGACCACTGCCTGCTCTGAAAAATTGTTTTTAATGCCAGACACAAAGGGGAAGGGGTCCCATTGGGACCCCTTCCCGTTTGCAACTGGGTTACCATCCACTTCAAGTGGATGGGAACTGCGAGTCCATTTGCGACTGCATTCGCGGTCGCGAATGGAATTACAACGCATTGCGAGTCGCAAATAGGAAGGGAACACCCCTTCCTATTTGCGAGTTGGAAATGCATTTTGCGAGTCAGTTCCGACTCGCAAAATGCATTTCAACATAGCAAATGGGCTTTAGCAACTCGCAAACGTCGTTTTTCGCCGTTTGCGAGTCGCTAAAGCTTTGCTACATCTGGCCCATAATCATTTAAACAATGGATGGTCTGGACGTCCTCTATAATTTAAAACGTGATGAATACCTATCTAAACCTAACTACAATAAAGACAGAAAATACGACCTTCAGACAATGGTACAAATTCCAGCCTATTGTCATATGACCTAAGGAACACAAGTCCTCTCCAACAATATAAAGAGGAGTCAAAAACCTAGGGGTAACCATAGCTTCAGACCAATACTTGATACCACATGTTAATAACATCAAGCAGAGTGCCTTGTACTATGTTGCATCCTCCCATACCTTGGATTCCAACAGCAACTGCCAGCTATCCGCACACTTGTAATCTCCAAGCTTGAGTACGCCAACAGTCTGTATCTTGGTTCACCAGCATTCATCATATACAAAATACAGCTCATCCAAAATGCTGCTGTAAAACTTCTTTGTCTTCATCCAAGAGAACACAAGACTCCAGAACTTGATTTAGATATTGGCGGTAAAGGTCCCAACGTCGTCTTTTCATCTGTAAACCCACCTGTCACTGCATCAGTCCATCCACCATATTTAGATGTTGGTGGTCCCATAGACAAAGGGCCAGATGTAGCAAGCAGTTTTGCCCATTCTGTGTCTATGGGAAATGTGTTCGTACATATGGCCCAAAATATCATATTTGAACCGATGCCTCTGCCAAGAAACATTGGCTGCGTGGGTGGTGGGAAAGGCAAAGGGGATGCCAGTTGGACCACAGCCAGCTTCTCCGATTTGCATATTTAGATGTGCCCTACCGACAAGGAAAAAGTGGCAGTTTGGAGGTCAAGGGCATGAAAACCTTTTTACCACTCTCCTCCTCTCTGTCTTTGACTGGACAACACCTGCCCTTGCTGCTGCCACTAACCCATGGAGAAAACATGAGCCCCGGTCAACTGACTTCAAGCGTCCGAGGAAAGGAACCACTATTCCTATAAGCCAATTTCAAGCACTCCAGATTAACACCACTTATCGCAAATCACAAGAAAAGAGAAAAACACATATTCAGGCCATCACAGGAAGATTCTCAGATTACGTGAGGGAGGATACGTATGTAGGCAGTTAATTTGTCCCTGTAGGTTCCTTTACCTCTATCGAGAAAAACTGATGGATTAAACCCAGATCTGAGACTGGGTGTGAATGTTTGATTTGTTCTGCATTCCATCCATCATCTGTTGTTTTTGCATTTATCACTCTAAGAGGGAAGGGTATCCCCAGACATGGGTCTGTTCTTGATATGCTACCATATTCAAGCTAGGATGGTTGATGAGAAGTGATACCACAAAAACAGTCCCATTATGCTTGTTTCTGGTCCAGGGGGGACCTGGCCTGGCCATGTTGGCTGGACTGTTCCCATGAGGAAGAGGGTCAAGACTGATTTGCATATAACTGGGTCCAAACCGGAATGGATGGCAAGTAAAAAAACTGATGGATTAAACCCAGTTCTGTGACTGGGGGTGAATGTTTTATTTGTTCTGTATTCTTGTTTTGCTATACTTCAGACTGAGAGAAGACAAAATGAAAGGAATGCCAACAATGCAGCACTCTTAGTCTGAGTAACACATTTATTTAGCACTTCTCAAGGTTCGTACAGGGAAAGCATTTAGGTCAAATGCAGCATCACAAGTACACTTCTGAAATAATCACAGCAGTAGAATAATAATGATCATAGAAACAAACAAAGAAAATACACTACTTCAACCATGGATAATATAACTATGTATGGTGATGATATATTCATGCATGCGCAAAGATTAAAAATAAGAATAAAAAATGCATCACCATGGGGCGTGACATAGTCATCATTTCTATGCCAGATCCAAGCCGTGAACACAGATGACCGGAAAAAGAGAGAACTACCCACACTGGGAATCCGGGCAAAGGCTTCTCCCTCCCAGAAATGAGTTCCGTCTAACTCTTAAATACTTTAAATAAGCTGGAGAGGAGAATTCTAGAAACTCCCCCATCCCATACAGTAAGTTGTTGTTCAAACGCTGGCTGTACCAGGTCAGTGTTGAAAGAGTACCTTTAGAGTTTGGCCACATCCCAAGGTGCACTCCCAAGACCGAACTGTTCCCTACCATACCATAAACATTCTCTGGTACATCTCTCCCTCACTCCTCCGTATAATGTCCCTGCCTTGGAGAGGAAGACAGAGAGAAGAGCGAAAAACATATTGCTTAAGTTGTGTACAGAAAAATACTTGCACCACCAATATGACGGTGTTTGAAGCTGAGCTAAGCACAAAATGGAGTCAGTGGTCAAGATGGAGCTGGGAATAAAATACAGCTAACAATACAATTTTGTTCATCATCTGTTGTTTTTTGCATTTGTCACCTTAAGTAGGAAGGGTATGCCCAGACGTGGGTCCATGCTTGCTATGCCGCCAGATTCAAGCTAGCCTGGCTGATGAGGGGTGACACCCTGAACCCAGTCCCAGGATGCTTGTTTTTGGTCCAGGGAAGACTTGGCCTGGCAGTTCGGGCTGGACTGAAAAAAATGATGGATTAAACCCAGGTATGGGACTGGGGATGAATGTTTAATTTGTTCTGCATTCTGTCCTTCGTCTGTTGTTTTTGCACTTGTCGCCCTAGATGGGAAAGGTATGCCCAGATGTGGGTCCTTTGCTTACTGTGCCACCAGATTCAAGCTAGCCTGGCTGATGACCGGATGACACCAGTCCCAGGATGCTTGTTTCTGGTCCAGGGAGGACCTGGCCTGGTAGTTTGGGCTGGACTATTCCAATGGGGAAGAGGGTGAAGACTGATTTGCATAGAGCTGGGTCCATACTGGATATCATGGCAAACAAAAAAACAGATGGATTAAACCCATATCTGTGATTGGTAGGGAATGTTTGATTTGTTCTGCATTCTGTCCATCATCTGTTGTTTTTCCCCTATGGAGATTGGGCATCATTGTTTAGTTTCAGCACTTGTCAACTTGCCACCTTACCATAAAAAATGTGAAAGAAGGCACTGCTTTTTCAGAACAAGTCACCAAGATCTGGAACTCACTACCAGCCAGCATTCACAGTAGCCTAGCCAGGAGCAAATACATGTCAGAAGACAGTTAAAAACATGACTATCCCCAAGACAGCTAGACCCACGCATTCCCCTGACAAAATCCAGAAAGACAGTCTCACCCTCAGGCTCAATCTTCAATCTTTAGCTTACTATCCACAGATTGGAAGCAACCCAACCAGAAAACTATGTTTGATAGGCATTTAGCGTTGGGGGGGCTGACCTATGGTTTATCAGGGGACAGTATAATTATCTAAATTCATACATAACACTCCTAGCCCTCTCTAATACGAATACCATAACCATCAGCAGTCAGCATCTAACTATAACTTACTCATCTTATGTTCATATAAGACATATCTGCAATGAGGACTGTCCGTCACTAGTACGCTGAAGCCAATACACTAAATAAACGGGCATGGAGGTGCTGAAGAAATTTGTCACACGCTGGTCAATGAGAGAGTTCAGCACTGCAGGTCCCAAATAAAAATACACTATGGCTGCTGCTTTACATCTCGCAGTTATACAAACTTATGGGATGATGTTAATAATACACATCCCAGCAGATCTCTCCACTTCTCTGTCCCTTCAGCCATGCCAGTCAGGCCCACAACTACACAAAAACTATCTGATTGGAAAACCCAGTGCATTAACCAGCTAAGCAAACTAATCAGACTATGATCATAGGACATACCATAAAGGGACCTACAGAGATGTTAAAAAAAACTATAAGCTTTGCATGTGTCTCTCACATCGTACACCACACCATGCATCCCATAACATAATAAAGACACCTTGTGGTCATCACGCATGACAGGGAAGCACTTCCCACACAGAATCATAAAACAAAGACAACACCCTTGCAGCCACACAACTCACTGTATGACATAGCTTGCTGCCCGTGTAAGTAAGCATTTCAGTGCCACACATAGGGGTAGAAAGTGCTATACAAATGCTGCAATACAATATTTATCACATGTGCATCACAATTGGTTTGATCATGGTCAAATATTTAGTTCCGTCACACTTCAGAATTTCAAAACAAAATGTGATTTTTTTCTGCTTATATAATTGTTGCTGTTATATGTTGAAATATTTCCACAGTTCACTTACCACCATTTTTTGTGCATTAGAAACAAATTGACATCCTGCAGTCTTTCTTTTCAAACTTCCCGTATGCAGGGCCACTGGAATTAGGTGATTCTGTAGCTGTGTAGTTTTTCGGATGATTATTAATTTGCTGCATTTATCACATAATCCATCATCTGCTACATAATCTATGGATTGTAACAAAATAAATTGTATCTAGTGTAAATGGATCAAAAGTTACTAAAACACTGCATCATGTGCTGCCGTGCAGTGCAAAGTCGTTCGCAAAGTTTGAGCGGTCACCTTTTAGGTAGTAATAGTGATACTTAGATGTGGCATTGGTTACAACAATGGGAAACCTTTGCCCAGATAGCTCCAACATGTAAAAATGGCAAAATAATGAATTAATACTTTCATAAAATGTTCCCTAATAATCCACATAATTTGTGTTTTTGCTTGCCACATAATTTTTCTACCTTGCCAAATAATTATATTTTGGGCCTCATCTGCCACATCATTCCAGTGGTGACATAGTTCACTTTCCAAAATCCTCTCACTTTCCAGTCAGAGAAAGAAAACAACATTTACACAGTTAAAAGGTAAGCAGCAAATTTTCAGAAGACATAGCCTGACAGTTAACCTTTTGCTTTGAAAATGCAGTGATGTAATAATCAAAACAACATGCACTTCAGCATGTTGTTTTCAGTTAGACTGTATGCATTCAAAAGTGAATGCAGTTTCTTAAGGCTGATTTTAATCTGAATTTTCCATAAATACTTAGGCCAGCCACACCAAAGTCATTTACCTGGAAAATCAGAGTAGGAGTTATAACGTTTTAATTTCAGATATTCCAGAACAACAAGGAAAGGATATCTTGATGGCTTTTTAGAAAGTCTTCCTTTCCACCCTGACGGCATTTGCAATGGGTACATAGAGTATGAAGCTGCCAAAATCTGAAACTGACAACTCCAAGACAGATGCCGTCATGCTTCTTAAGACCCCAATAATCATGGCAGTTTATCATAGTGGCGAAAAATACATTTATCATATGAAACTAAACAAAAGAGAAACGTTTTCTTGGCTTTACCTCAGTTGTGGAAATGGGATATTAGATATGGGTCACTGGAACTGGCTGGGATGCTGATCACCATGGAGGGATGCACTACAGAACAAGATGACTAAGAACAAGTGGAGAGATTTCTAGATTCTCGAGACCCAGTTGTAATTGACATGGAGTTCCCCCTGGCAACTGGTTCAATGATGAGAGTATCACAAACTATGGCAAATGACAATGCTGAAAAGGAAAAAAGAGAAAGACTTATGAAAGTGTCCCAGGATTGAATGGATGGAGACAGGAGACAGGAACAGAACTAGAAGACATTTGGGGCCAGCTGTACGAAGCATTTTTCTAGTCGCAAAGGGGCCGATTCATAGAATCGGCTAGTTTCCGACTACAAAAATGCTTTTTGGGATGTACAAAGCCCAAACTGCGATTCGGTAACTTGTTACAGAATTGCAGTTTGGGTTTTGCGATTCGGTATTAGGAAGGGGTGTGTCAAGGGCGTCCCTTCCTAATAACGTATCTAAATAGTATGTATGATTGTTTTGTGCCCATGAATGCGATCGCAAAACAATCGCAGTTAGCACCAATTTCAAATTGGTGCTAACTCATTCGCAAAAGGGAAGGGGTCCCCATTTGTGAATGCATGCAAAAGCATTTTTTCAGAGCAGTCACTGCCTGCTCTGAAAAGATGAAAAAAAAAAACTTTACATTTTTGTTTTCAAAATGCATTCCGTTTTCCTTTAAGGAAAACGGGCTGCATTTTTTAAAAAAAATACTGCTTTATTTAAAAGCAGTCAAAGACTTGATGGTCTGCTGATACCAGCAGGCCACCATCCCTGTGAGTGCCGCAATTGCCAATGGGGTTGCAAATTGCGACCTACCTTATGATTATTCATGAGGTAGGTCATTTGCGACCCCATTGCGAATTGCAGACAGTGTCATTGACACTGTTGTACATCCGGTTTTGCGACTCGCAAATTGCGAGTCGCTAAGACTCGCAGTTTGTGAGTCGCAAAACCGGATCTTCGTACATGTGGCCCTTGGCACCTAGAGATAATTGTTGATTCCTACTGAAAGTCTAAATGTTTTATTAGGGTTGCTCTTAAAAAGAGGGAAGGACTGCCAGCCAGGGTCCAGAGCAAGTTGAGAACAAGTTCTATACAGTTATCGTGAGTGTGAGTACTTCTCGACACACCCTCTCATATGCGATTGCAAATACTAAGGGACAGTATTTCCAGATGTTTTAAGGAAGAACAGGGGAAGGGAAATGAGGGGTTGATATGTTGCACAAAAGTGAAAACTGACAGCTTGTTAGACCAACATGGCGTATGTAGGAGAAAGGGTGGATAGATACCTGCAGTAATCGGCTTGATTTATTGAGAATTCCTGCATATCGTCTGAGATCGCATGATACTAGAAATCAATGAAACTCCAACATGAAATTGTCCCCCATATATCAATAGCAGTGTACTACACCAGAGAACATATAAAAGTATGGACAAAACAGATTTGTGGGTGGTACACTTAGTACCGGGCTCGTCAATTTACCCACTTGTTTGCAGATATACAAAGCATTAGGAAACAACATAATAAAGAATCCCTTGCAGATCTAAATACCCTACTTGTAAATGTGACTTACTTAAGAGTGAGAACAAGACCCTTCTTCTTTAGAAAAAGTATTAAACCCTTTTCTCACATTGACCTTACTATACTTATAGATGGTGCTCCTCGGAACAGCAGGCTGTTAAGGTCCATCTGGATGGGGGATATATGGTCATATTTTTGAGGCTTTTGATTAGGCATTTTGCTATATGCAGGATGCCTTTGGTGGGAGTACAGAGATGCGAGAATACAATAGCTTGAATGATATCTTAAGATCAAGGAGTAGCACTCCAAGGGGCTCCATGAAAAGGTTGAAGATTACAGCAGGCATGATAAAACCATTGGGAATTTTGCAAGTGATTGGTATCTCCTGGGGACTTAGAGCTGTCCATGGGACATGGCCACTCTGTGATCATAGCATACAATTATTGAGTAAAATGGTATTTCGTGATGGTTCAGTCAGATCATGAGCAGTGCCGGAGATGGGGCCAAGTTGCTACGAGACGCATATACAAGCAGGAAGAGTGGCAGTAGCATAACTGCATCTTCAAAGGCCAAAGGGTTAACACACCCACTCTCATCTTTTTGAAGTCTCTCCCTCTCTCTTTCTCTCTTGCTCTGTCATCTCTCTCTCTTCCCCCTTCTCTCTCCTCTCCCTCCCCTCTCTCTCTCCGCTGATCACCAGAGGAGCATATACACGAAAAGGCAACATCAATGTGTATGCTAGACACAATGGGTTTAAAGATTCTCAGTTTAAAAGTGACCTATGTTAGCTTGTAATCACATTCATCTGTAGGTCTGTTGGTGCTGGGGTTCCAAAAAAACACTGGTTCGGTGAAAGCCTAAACTTTAAAAGCCTGTTTGAAAAGCCAGGTCTTTGAATCTTTCCTGAAATTTCCTGAACAACATCAGACTTGTAATTAAGTTTATTTTAGTTGGAAGAGCACTCTGTTCATTAGGGGCCAGAGTAGAAAAAACTCGACCTCCAGACCTGGACTTTTGGAATCTTAGGATTACTAATAAATTTGAGGTCATAGAGATACGAGTTCTTCTAGAAAGTTCTCTTTTGATGAGCCAAGAAATGAGAAACAAGGCCATGCAGTTCCTTGAAAGGTAAACAATAAATAAAATGCCTTGTTTGACTCGTAACCAGTGATCTAACGGTTGAATATATTCCTAAAATTTTGGGTCTAATAAATCTTTTCCAAGTTCCAAGGGGTGAAGAAACATACATCAAATTATTCAGCTTTAACTACAGGGTGACCTATTTGGCCACACGTTCAATGTTGGAGACCAACTTGAAGTTTAACCCCTTTGCAGCCAAGGATGTAACCACTACTTCCTTGGCTGTGGCGCCAAGGTCGTCACCGTTACATCCTGGGACCAGCTCCATGAGCCTCGCCTCGCCTCGCGGCCCCCACTGCAGAGATGGTAGGGGAATCGCTTCCTCTTCCACCCTTCCTCCTTCCCCCTGTGGCATCTGATGATGTCAGCGAGTGATCCCGCGCTGACCTCCTCAGAGGCCTGCCCCTCTGCGTTGGAAGCTCAGCCTCCAGCGTGGATCGGAGGAGAAATGCTTTTGTCTTTCTCAGCTTTTCTGTTGCCCGATTGCATCTAGACATGGAGGAGGTTTATTTTTGTTATTGACATGAGGGGAGCAGACTCTTGGGCAAGGGCCGCTCCCCAGGGGGCCAAATTATTTTTAGGCCATTTCTGCACAGATCGGCCTAATATATTTAGGCCGATCTGCCCTGAGGGTGGGCAGAAACCCACTAGACACCAGGGATATATATATGTATATTTTAATTATTTTTTTTATATGTGGGGAGCTTAGGCAAAGGTCACTCCCCGGGGGCAAAATAACTTTTATGCCATTTTTGCCCCCTTTGGAGCCAGATTGACCTATTTGTATTTTGCCAATCTGCCCACAAGAGGGGCAGAAACCACTAGACACCAGGACATCTTTTTTGTTATTGACAAGAGGAAAGTTGCCCCTTGGGCAAGGGCCACTCCCCAGGGGGCCAAATTATTTTTAGGCCATTTCTGCCCGCCCTGGGGGCAGATCGGCCCAATATAATTATGCTGATCTGTACCCTGGGGAGGCAGAAATCCCCTAGACACTAGGGATAATTTTTTGTTGTTGTATATTTTTATTTTTTACATGTGGAGAGCGACCCCTTAGGCAAAGGTGGCTCCCAGAGGGCTTAAATATTTTTAGGCCTTTTCTGCTCCCTCAGGGGCAGAAACCCCTAGACACAAGGGGTATATGTATTTTTTTGTTTACCTTATTATTTTTTTTATATATATGGGGAGTGACCCGTTTGGCAAGGGTCACTTCCCTGGGGGTAAAATTGTATTTGGGACATTTCTGCCCATTTCTATTAGGCCAATCTGCCCCCAAGGGGGGGGGCAGAAACCACTAGACACCAGGGATTTGTATTTTTTACATCAATTTCACACAAGGGGAGCTAGCCCTTAGGCAAGGGTCATTCCCCTGGAGGGCAAATTAATTTTAGGCCTTTTCTGCCCCCCTTGGGGGCAGATTGGCCTATTATTATTAGGCCGATCTCCCCCGAGGGGGGCAGAAACCTATAGGCAACAGGGATTTTTTGTTGTGCCAATTTCACGCAAGGGGAGCGACCCCTTAGACAAGGGTCGCTCCACTGGGGGGGAATTTATTTTAGAACATTTCTGCTCCCCTTGGGGGCAGATTGGCCTATTTCTATTAGGCCCATCTGCTCCCCAGGGGGCAGAAATCACTTAGGCACCAGGGATCGGTGTGTGTGTGTTTTGTTTGGGGGGCAGGCCCTTGGGCAAGGGTTGCTCCCCATGGGGGCACATTACTGTTGGCCATATCTGCCCCCCCCCTTAGGGGCAGATCGGCCTATTTCTGGAAGGTCCACATGCTCCCAAGGGGGGGCAGGAAGCCCACCAGAGACCAGAGAAGGTTGTTTTTTCTAAAATAAGAGGGTAGGGCTAAGGCCATAATCCTATCCCAAATAAATGGGGCCAAAGTTGTTCTGCCCACTAGTGGAAAGATGGTGCAATCTACCCCAATCCACACCCCGGGGGGGAAGAAAGTCTGCTAGATGCCAGGGAATTTTAAAAAAAATAGTGGGGTGGTGGCTACCAACCATTATGGGCCTGGTTATGCCCCCACCACAACTGAAGGGGGTAACAGTCTTTCAGCTCTCCCCCGCACACTAAAACATCTTATCCCACAGCAAACAGGAGGACATTTGATTATTTTGGGTGTAGGTATTTACATTTGGGCCATGAGAGCTTGGCTAACTCTCAAAATCGTCCCACTTGAAATGGTGAGGGCTGCACATTTTGGATTTTGGGATGCTGCCATGTAGAAACATCCACAAGACCTACACACATCTGAAAACTAAACATCTGGACGGTTCCAGGGTGATGAGCTTCACATGCAACCGCACACTTTTCTTACCCACAATGCCCTGCAAACCTCCACCTTTGCTGGAAATCACACATTTTTCCTACATTTTTGTGATGGAAACTTCCGGAATCTGCAGGAATCCACAAAATTCCTACCACCCAGCATTGTCTCATCTAGACCGATAAAAATTCTGCTGCACTTGTCTAAAAATGTTTTTTTTTCAAACTGCCCTTTTGGAACCGCTTTGGTTCCCCCACAATTTCAATATGTTTTTGGCTCTTCCCTGCCACAGATACTTGGCCCACCTACGCAAGTGAGGTATCATTTTTACCGGGAGACTGAGGGGAACGTTGGGTGGTAGGAAAATTGTCCCAGTTCAATGATCCCACACAGAAATGTGGGAAAAATGTGATTTTGTAGCTAGATTTGAGGTTTGCTGAGGATTCTGGGTAATAAAACATTGGGGGATCCACGCAAGTCACACCTCCCTGGACTCCCTCGGGTGTCTAGTTTTCAGAAATGTCTGGGTTTGGTAGGTTTCCCTGTATGGCTGCTGAGCCCAGGACGAAAAACACAGGTGACCCCGCAAAAACAGGTAGTTTTGTATTTTATAATTTTGATGTGTCCAGATAGTGGTTTGCGGGCACTAGACCTACCCACACAAGTGAGGTACCATTTTTATCGGGGAACGCTGGGTGGAAGGACATTTTTGGCTCTTCTCAGATTCCAGAACTTTCTGTCACCGAATTAAGAGGTTTGCAAAGGATTCTGGGTACCAGAACCTGGTGAGAGCCCCACAAGTCACCCCATCCTGGTTTCCCATAGGTGTCTAGTTTTAAAAAATGCACAGGTTTGGTAGGTTTCCCTACGTGCCGGCTGAGCTAGAGGCCAAATCCCATAGCTTGGCACTTTGCAGAAAACAGCTCTGTTATCTTTGGGGAAATGTGATGTGTCCACATAGTGTTTTGGGGCATTTCCTGTTGCGGGCGCTAAGTCTGTCCACACAAGTAAGGTACCATTTGTATCGGGATACTTAGGGGAACGCTGGGTGGAAAGAAATTTGTGGCTTTGTTCAGATTCCAGAACTTTCTGTCACCAAAATCTGAGGAAAAAGTGTTTTTTGGCCAGATTTTGAGGTTTGCAAAGGATTCTAGGTAACAGAACCTGGTGAGAGCCCCACAAGTCACCCCATCCTGGATTCCCATGGATGTCTAGTTTTAAAAAATGCACAGTTTTGGAAGGTTTCCATATGTGCCATCCGAGCTAGAGGCCAAAATCCACAGCTTGCCACTTTGCAAAAAACATCTCTGTTTTCTTTGGGTATATGTGATGTGTCCACCTTGTGTTTTGGGGCATTTCCTGTCACAGGCACTAGGCCTACCCACACAAGTGTGGTACAGTTTTTATCAGGAGACTGGGGGGAATGCTGGGTGGAAAGAAATTAGTGGCTCCTCTCAGATTCCAGAACTTTTTGTTACCAAAATGTGAGGGAAAAGTCTTTTTGTGGCCAAATTTTGAGGTTTGCAAAGTAAAACGTGGAAAAAAATGGCTGATTTTTCACCTCAATTTCAATATTTTTTTTATTTCAGCTGTTATTTTCAGTAGGAAACCCTTGAGAGATCTACACAAACTACCCCTTGCTGAATTCAGAATTGTGTCTACTTTTGTTTAGCTTTCTGGGATCCAGCATTGGTTTGACACCCATTTCTGTCACTAACTGGAAGGAGGCTGAAAGCACAAAAAATTGTAAAAATGGTGTATGTCCCAGTAAAATGCCAAAATTGTGTTGAAAAATTGGGTTTTCTGATTCAAATCTGCCTGTTCCAGAAAGCTGGGAAGATAGTGATTTTAGCACCGCAAACCCTTTGTTGATGCCATTTTCAGGAAAAAAAACACAAGCCGCCTTCTGTAGCCCTTTTTTCCAATTTTTTGTAAAAAACACACATTTTGTTGCTGTATTTTGGCTAATTTCTTGGTCTCCTTCAGGGGAACCCACAAAGTCTGGGTACCTCTAGAATCCCTAGGATGTTGGAAAAGAAGGACGCAAATTTTGGCGGTGGGTAGCTTATGTGGACAAAACGTTATGAGGGCCTAAGTGTGAACTGCCACAATTAGCCAAAAAAAAGCATGGCACCTGAGGGGGAAAAGGCCTGGCAGCAAAGGGGTTAAAGGGCTTTAATACAGACTCAAAGTTAAACTTACATATGTGAGTCTCAAAACCATGCTGAAAACATAAAGAATCACCAAAGAAGAATTAAAATGCTGCACAACATTAAACTTTACTAGCATGTGAAGAACCAATATTTTAATAGCGACAATGCGGAAAATAAGGAAAAGGGTATGATGCTTTGAATCCAGGCTCAAGTTCTCCTAACCATTGAATCTAAATTTCTAACTAGTCTAATTACTAAGGGGATTTCGGAGAAAAGTGTCATCACCACAGAAACCTTGGTAGAGACTCAGTTGAGAGGTGTGAGTAGTGTAAAGCCAATTGGAAAAATAGAGTGTGACGTCTGTACCTCGCATACGTCGGCTTCAGTCAAGTGGTAAAGGGAATCTGAATATGTATCTGACTAAACAACACTGAAATCTTGAATCTTTCAGGGGATAACATCATTGTCAAAACCCTTCTTTGAAACAACCAAGTTATAAATTGTACCTTATTGAAAGTTGAATTCTTTCAAGTTGCTTCCATTTGACCTTGCGTCAATGCCTTGCTGAGGACAGAACTATTGCCACTATTGCAATGACCAACAACGGCCTTAAAACAAAACCTGCAACTCTAATTCAAAAGTTTCTAAACCACCTGCTGTTAGACCTGGCATCCTTGGTGTGGTCTCTCCTGTGTTTTTGCTTCTGCTTTCCATGTTTTGACTGGGTGCTGGACTCTGTTTTTGCTGTTTTTGGTACTCAGGGCACTTTACCACTGCTGACCAGTGCTAAAGTGCAAATGCTCCTGTGTAAAGTGTATGTGTAATTGGCCTTTCCATGATTGGCATATTTGATTTACTAGTAAGTCCCTAGTAAAGTGCACTAGAGGTGCCCAGGGCCTGTAAATCAAATGCTACCATTGGGCCTGAGGCACTGGTTGTGCCACCCACATTAGTAGCCCTGTAAGCATGGCTCAGACCTGCCACTGCAGTGTCTATGGATGCAGTTGTAAACTGCCAATTCAACTTGGCAAGTGTACCCACTTGCCAGGCCTACACCTTCCCTTTTTATACATGTAAGACACCCCTAAGGTAGGCCTTCGGTAGCCCCATGGGCAGGGTGCAGTGTATGTTAAAGGTGGGACATGTACTTATGTGTTTTTTCATGTCCTAACAATGAAATAAAGCCACATTTGGTTCACTGTTGCAAGGCCAATCTCTCTCATAGGTTAACAGGGGGGCTGCCTTTTAGTATTTTTAATGTGCAGTTTCCCTTTGAAAGCAGATAGAAAAATGAAGTTTGGGGTCTCTGAACTCACAATTTAAAAATACATTCATTAGTGAAGTTGTCTTTTAGATTGTTAATTTGAAAATGCCACTTTTAGAAAGTATGCATCTCCTTGCTTAAACCATTCTGTGACTCTGCCTGTTTGTGGATTCCCTGTCTGGGTCAGACTGACAGTTGGGCTGTTTGTGAATCTCCTCTAGACAGTGACACAAAGGGAGCTGCAGTGTAGCCTGCATATCCTGATGAGCCATCTGAGCCAGAGTGGAGGGAGGAGTCATCACTTACACCTAAATCAGCTCACACAATGCAATCTCCAACCCTGTGGTGTGTGTCTTGGGCCTGGCCTGGGCAAGGCAGGATCTTGTGAACAACAGAGACTTTCCTTTGAATTTTGCCTACTTCAAAGGCAGAAAGGGGTATAAGTAGTGGACCCCAACCCCCAGACTTTAGATCACTTCTGGAACCAAGAGGAACCTCTGCCAAGGAGAAGGGCTGAAAAGCTGAGGAGAACTGCTGCCCCTGCCTGTGACTGTGGTTTGTTGGGCTATCCTGTAGTTGCTGCTTCTGCATGTGAAAGGGGACAAAGACTGGACTTTGTTGTACATCCCTGCTTATGAAGAATCTCCAAGGGCTTGAACTGAACTTGCCTCCTGGTTTGAAGTCTCAGGGCCACCAAAGACTTCCCCTACCAGCACCATGACTCTCTGCCGAGACTCCTGCCGTGCCAAGTTGTGCCCTATCTAGTCCCTGGGCCCTTGAAAGGTGAAGTTGGCGGAACAAGGACTGAAATCCACACACAGTATGTTGTGCAGGGATATCTTTGGTGCACCATCTGCAACGCGGCTGATAAATGACGTGCCACCCGCTTTGCCACTGAAATCAACACTCCACCTGCATTGCTGCTGGAGGAGATCCACACGTCGCAGTTGGAGAAAAAACGCAACACCTGCTTGAGGTGGCTGATAATGACTCAAATCCCATGCAGTGTGGTTTTCCAATACCTTGAGACCGTTTTTCTCACGCATCATCCCTGAGTGTCAAAGTCATAGTGAACCTGTGTGGATCGGAGGTGCCCTGTCCGGAAATCAATGCATGGCTCTCTTGCGAGGGAGAAAAACTACGCATCTCTCACTCGACCGAAGAAGAAATTACACACGGCCTCACTTGTGAGTAAGGAATCGACGCATTGCTGACTTTTCTACTTCCCTAGCGCAGCTTTATTTTTGATGCAAACCTGGTACTTTGTGATCAACGTTTCCATGGTTTTCCATGGAGTAAAACTCTTACTCTGTTGAAAGTTCATATCTTGAGTTGTGTATCTTGGACTTTTGTCATTTTGGTCTTGTTTGATTTAGATAAATATTACCTATTTTTCTAAACTGGTGTGGTGTCCATTTTGTAGTGTTTTCACAGTATTACTGTGTGTGTTGGTACAAATACTTTACACATTGCTTCTCGGTTACGCCTTTCTGCTTGTGCTAAGCTACCAAGGGGGTGGGTGAGGGTTAACCAGGTGTGTCTCTCCTTTGCCCTGACTACAGGGAGTGTCCTTGATTGGACAGGGGGGTAACCTGACTGCCAACCAAAGACCCCATTTCTAACACCTGCCTATACCAGAAAATCCATATTCAAAGGCTTCATAAGCACCTGTAATTTCACGCTCCTTCAATTCATTTTACAACCCTGCAATATTCTGAACATACTTCTGCAAATCCTTACTCTAGTCCAGAATGTAAGTACAACATTGCTGAACCTTAAGCATTCAGCAGATTCTGTCCTCTTTTGCAAGCAATAAATCTACTGCAAGTGGAGTTTGTAAAACCGTTGACTTTATCGCCACCATCTCTGTGTTTATCAACAACAATGAATTTACTGTGCTGGTAGCAAACTGTTGTGGGCACACTAGCACATTCAAGAGCTCGATTACAGTAAGATGCTGTAGCTTGCAACATTCAGACTCATTTGAGGATATTGATTACATCCTTGAATATCACTTTCACAATAACCAATGCTTGTTAAATGTCTCATTTATTATAACCAAGCTTATTGATTATGCCCATTGTATTCCACCTGCTTCAACTGTAACTGCTAAAACGTGTGCTCTTCACAATGTGATCTGTACTGAAAATGTGCCACAATCAGGAGGATAATTGCTCATTTCCTTAACAAGCAACCAAGTGCCTTCCCACCTGCTCCAACTGTAACTGCCAAAACATATGCTCTTCATATTGTGATCTCTATTGAACATCTGCCATAATCAGGAGGATAATTGCTCATTTATGTAACAAACAATCAACTGTCGAAAGGTGTATGTGCACATTTGATGATTTAAGAATGCTTGTGAGTCTCAGGCCTTGCTTGGCCTCATACCTTTTGCTC
Source organism: Pleurodeles waltl (assembly GCF_031143425.1). NCBI lineage: Eukaryota > Metazoa > Chordata > Amphibia > Caudata > Salamandridae > Pleurodeles > Pleurodeles waltl. The sequence goes on from NC_090445.1 coordinate 458,528,121, forward strand.
TGCTCACTTGCTTCTAGTCAAGTCAAGTTCCTTGTCCTCCAGCTTGCCACCACTCAAGTTCCAGTGCACATCAAGTTCCTCCTTCTCCAGCCTGCCTCTAGTCGAGTTCCAGTGTTCCTAGTTCTCCAACCAGTTTCCTGTCCAGTTCCAGCATTTCTTGTCCTCCGGACAGCCTCCAATCGAGTTCCGGGGATCCTCACTCTCCGGTCGGCTTTCTGTGGTGTCCCGGCTCTCCTCTTCTGCCAACGATCTTGTATTTCCTGTAAAAGAGTGAAAATAAGAAAGGTGAAAAAACTAAGTTTGGGTTCTTCTGACATTTTCAAGTAAGTAACTTCATTTCAAGGTAAAGAAATATTCATCACTTAACAAAACAGAGCTCTGTCTTTTAAATAATTTATTTACAAATCTTTACAAAATTTATGACAATAAGAACTAGCATGATGTATCGTTTGAGTGGGAATCCAAGATACTGTTAAACAGACATTAATAAAAGACGTATTTCTTATAACAAGCGCTTCTCTGAGAATTAGGAGATTGGAAATAGAGCAAGATTATGCCAGAACACAAAGAAGACCTTTAGTCAAGTTGATTGCTTTTGAGTTTGTTTATAATGAAATACACTGTTCCAAAAAGAAAGAAAAAGTCCTCACACACCCTGAGGAGTGTCATGCTTCATCATCGGACGGGCTCCTCGTCAGACCGGCGCTGCAATGTCTGATGGGCCCCCCACATAGGGGGGCTCTCTGCCGGAGATCTTTTCTCGATGATGCCGCTAATGTCCCACAAGTGAGTGAGGAGAAAAGAGGGGGAGGAGAGATCAAACACAACAAGATAAAATTGGCTCAAGACCCTCACTAAGTACTGTGTTTATTTGTCTGTATAGGGTGATGGCCAAGATTAAAAATATACCCAGAGAGTGAGGTAGAGATGGTGCTCAATCACTCTCTAATATTAAATGCGAAAAAAGGATGTCAGGAACTACCAGGCCCACCTTAAATTAGGGTCGACATGTTTCGCATCTCTGTGGTCCACAAGGATCCTCTGACGCTTCTTCAGGACCTAATGTTTTCTAAACTTCTCCA